>NC_090200.1:27515833-27831666 GCF_033026475.1 Channa argus
GTCAGTCCAATGCCTGCAAACAAGAAAATGACGGTTACAATATGTGTAAGGAGATAAACATACATTTTATATTTTTGTAGAAACTCCAAACCTTACACCAGGTGACAAGACTGCTCAACTCGTTAACCTATAAAAGTTATGGCAGACCCCCTTAAAATATAAAACAGTACCTCAGGGCATTTAAGCACCTGCTTCTACTACATACATTAAAATACAAAACACAAAAATATAAAATATAACTTACTAAAACCACAAGCAGAGGCATCTTAACTGTAACAGCAGTATGAGCAGCAGCCAGCTTCCCACACCTGCTTCACATTTCTCTCTTAATCAGTTTTCTGTTTCTCTCATTGGCTGCTGCTCCTCTATTGCCACAACACCTGCCCGAGTCCTAGTGTCTACCTGCCACATTTTGAATTAAATGCCAGGCAACATGTCTCAAATCTGGAACAGGAGTCACTGTGTTGCATCACTTCTTTGTTTAACAAAACTAAGTGTTCAGCAATGTAGAAGACCAACTGCTTTAATTTAGAAATGTTTTTATTCTTGCTTGACGTGCATCCATTAACATATTTCTCACTTCATAATGAATGAAATGCTTTTTAATGGCTGACAGGTGCAGACAGATCAGTTTAGTATGTGGACTGTTATTACTGAGCCATGCTGTTATAATACATGCAGAATGTGGTTTGGTTTTGTGTTGCTGAAATACACAAAACCTTTGCCAATTATGTAATCTGGATGGTAGCATGTTTACTTATAATTTACATTTTTTCCAGGAACAATACAACTAAACATTGTTCCAACTAAGCAACCAATGGCATGTAGCAAAAATCGAATTTGCAGCCCCTGTGGCTCCAATACCTCTAAGATATCACTCTCCATTCATGGAGCCTTCACAGATGTAAATTACCTGCACACTATGCATTAATGCTCCCCCACATCATAACAGATGCCGAATTTTATACTGTGTACTGTTAAACAAGTCAGATGCTTCCCCTCGTCTTTAGCATGGAGAACGTGGCATCCATAATTTCCAAAAAGAATTAAAAATTATGATTCATTAGAGCACAGGAAAGTATTCATTTTCTCCCCAGTATGCTTCAAATGGTCTTGACCTTCTTTATATATGGTTGTTTCTTTGCATGGTAGTCTTAACTCCCATCTGTGGATACAGCAACAAACCGTGTTCACTGACAGTGGTTTTCCTGAGCTCATACTACGGTTTCCTGTACAGAATCATGTCTGTAATGCAGTGGCCCCTGAGAACCTGAAGATAACATCAATTCAGTATTGTTTTTGGTCATGTCCCATAACGTGCAGAAAGGTTTCCGGATACTCAGCATGTTTTAATGATAATATAAACTTTAGAAATGTTAAACTCAAGGCATTAAACTCATTGCCCAACCTCACTCCATCAGTGTGTTTGCTGGCATGACATTGAAATTGAGTAAATACTTACCTTAGCATAAATACTGGAAGCTGTTCATGTCAACCCATGTTTTTATGATTCTAGAAATGAAATGGTAAAATCCATGAATGTCAAAGGAGAAAGATTAAAAGAAAATTCAACCATTTCCCCTTTATGAGCATATACTATAACAAAACTATGACTTTAATTTAATGCAAAAAAATGTGTTCTGTTTTTACTTCAGTTTAAAACTTTGTAGTGTAATATGTGATAAATTAGAATGATTATGCTGCCTAAAAATGCACTGACATTAGATACATGCTGTGAAATGGCATCTATTTTTGTTGCAGAGGAGTTAATTTAATCTTTACACTAAATCTGTTGCCCATCCCTTTTCTCTAACCTCCCCCAACAAATTTGACGATGACAGTCTTTGAGTATTTCATCACAGTGGAAATCCGAGGAGGTGTTGGGGGAATTCTGCCCCGATGTTCTGTGGTAAGATTCATTTTGTATTGGAAAAGCTGGTTTCACACATATTAGTTCCACAATGAACAGGGTATAAATTAGACACAGAGCAAAGAGTCAACACAGCAAACAGAGAAGAAGAACAGCATCACCATCATTACCATCTTTTTACTGTGAGCATCATGAAGACTCTTTGCTTCACTCTGGGCCTGCTGCTACTCACTGTCTGCTATTGCGACGCAGTTGGTGAGTGATCTCTCTCTGTGCATCATCACATTAGTTTCTCACTTATGTTTGTACTGACGTTATCCTTTTACCTTTCTAACAGGTGACGCGGCGTCCTTAAGCGCAACACCTGTAGACTGTTGCTTTAAGTTTTATGGATCTCCGATACCACATAGGTTTATATCTGGCATAACAAAGAGTCACAGGAGCTGTCAAAATCAAGGATTCATGTAAGTTTGTAGTTATTGCTTTGCTTTTTTCTTGTTTTTGTGATGAGATGATAAATGGAAAATTTGTAGACTTTAAAACAGATTTTAGAACAAAACCACAAGATCCATATTAAATAATGATATTTCCATCAAAACTTGAACAAAAGAAAGGGGAAACACTCTTTTTCACCTGTATGTTTTGCAGAGTCAGCACTGTTCGAGGTTTGAAGTTCTGCTACAAAGACACATACAAGTGGGCTCTGGATACCTACAATAAGGCTCAACAACCAAAGGCAGTCACCCTGAAAATGTAATCTTGTATAGTACTGGGATAAATCAGTTCTTGGTTTTTCAGCTTTAAATGTGTTAAAATGTGTTATTTGTATTCAAAATAAAAATAATGTATTGCTATATTTCTGGTTATCTGTGTTTTCTGAGTATTTACTGGGGTTAGACAACATAGTCTCAAACTTAATGATTTATCAGGTAATGGTGAGTCAGCAGCTGACTAACTGAAGAAATGTAGTACAGTGTGAATGATGACAGAGATTCTTGACCATTTCCACATTTGATTATTTATTTGTTAAATATTGTTTCACTACATGAATAGTTGTAGTGAGTTACTCTACCTTACAGTATATAGTAGTATTATATTATACCTAATAAACTGACCACATATTAAAAAGATGCTCACTCTTCTCTGAAGCTGCTAAAAGATGTTTATTCTGCATCTACCAGTTGTTTGACCTTTACAGGGCAAAGGAAAAATTGTAAAAAAAAAAAAAAAAACAACAACAGATACACAGCCACCACATATCAGCATAAGATGTGTGGTGAGAACTGGATACCGAAGCAAAACATGTTGCTTATTCATCCAGGGGAAAGGTGCTCAGTGGCGCCAGTGACCTCCATTTGCAGCTTTCAGCCCCCCGAACCATGAATAAAAATTGAAATACTCCTACAGCTCTTTCATACTTTCTAAATGAAATTAGAATGAGTGGGTTTATAATGCTCAGAAAAATTGGTTCGCTATTTTAAAGCCGATCCTTTCCTTTCCTCCTTTAATGATTCTCTATAAGAAAAATGCTTTTGTGTGCATCCTGTGATCAACACAGAAGTTCCAGTGACCACCAATGGCCACCACACCGAAGTTACTTCACTAGCATGCTGTTTCGAGGGGCTTACATATCACCAGCTTGTCTAGTTAGGCTGTGGGTAAATGTGTAACAAAAATGCTTTTAAATTTAAGTCAAGACCCAGTCAAGATTAAATGTATAAATTAAGCACAGGGGCTTCAATAAAGACACCACAAGGGTCAGTGTGGGTTAACTGGCATAACGGCTATTTAATTAAAACAAAACAATATTAAAATTCTAAAATTAAAAGGAAAAGACAAATTGTCATACTAAGGCCGGGAGACCAACCACCCACTGGCAGGGGGCTGGGAGTATCCTAAATGTGAAGTAACCACACAACAAACCAAAATCATATTAAATAAAAGGACAACAAACCATACAAACACTAAGAATGCAGTATAACAGTGAGTGAACTCCGAATATCCAAAAAGAACATAAATAATTAAATGTACAACAATACTAAAATAAACGGCAGTCAGTCCAATGCCTGCAAACAAGAAAATGACGGTTACAATATGTGTAAGGAGATAAACATACATTTTATATTTTTGTAGAAACTCCAAACCTTACACCAGGTGACAAGACTGCTCAACTCGTTAACCTATAAAAGTTATGGCAGACCCCCTTAAAATATAAAACAGTACCTCAGGGCATTTAAGCACCTGCTTCTACTACATACATTAAAATACAAAACACAAAAATATAAAATATAACTTACTAAAACCACAAGCAGAGGCATCTTAACTGTAACAGCAGTATGAGCAGCAGCCAGCTTCCCACACCTGCTTCACATTTCTCTCTTAATCAGTTTTCTGTTTCTCTCATTGGCTGCTGCTCCTCTATTGCCACAACACCTGCCTGAGTCCTAGTGTCTACCTGCCACATTTTGAATTAAATGCCAGGCAACATGTCTCAAATCTGGAACAGGAGTCACTGTGTTGCATCACTTCTTTGTTTAACAAAACTAAGTGTAGAAGACCAACTGCTTTAATTTTGAAATGTTGTTTTTATTCTTGCTTTATTCTTGTTCTTGTGCATCCTTTGACATATTTCTCACTTCATAATGAATGAAATGCTTTTTAATGGCTGACAGGTGCAGACAGAACAGTTTAGTATGTGGACTGTGTTATTATTGAGCCATGCTGTTATAATACATGCAGAATGTGGTTTGATTTCGTGTTGGATGGTAGCATATTTACTCATAATTTACTTTTTTCCAGGAACAATACAACTAAACATTGTTCCAACTAAGCAACCAATGGTATGTTGCAAAAATCGAATATGCAGCCCCTGTGGCTAATGTCTCCAATACCTCTAAGATATCACTCTCCATTCATGGAGCCTTCACAGATGGACGTTACCTCCACGCTGTGCATTAATGCTCCCCCACATCATAACAGATGCCGAATTTTATACTGTGTGGGCTTGTGGAGGTACTTTAACAGTTGTGATAAGATCTTGTAAACTTCATGCTGTCTTCAGTTTACACGACAAATTTGCAGAAATGGGGGAACTGACTCATGACAAACTGTAGTTTATTCTGGGAGCGGCAGAAACCATTACGATTTGGTGGTTAGTATTTTTCTGTTTGTACAAACCCCATTTGCAAATACGTTGTGACAATTTTTAAACTGTAAATAGTAAAACAAAGAAATTAAAATTTGTAATTGTGTTGACTGGGAAATATGATTTTGCAATTTACATATATATATATATATATATATATATATTTTTTTTACCTTCTTTTTGTGACCTTGAGTATCCTGAGATACCCAGTCAAGATTAAATGTATAAATTGAGCACAGGGGCTTCAATAAAGAGGCTTCAAGGGTCAGTGTGGGTTAACTGGCATAACGGCTATTTAATTAAAACAAAACAATATTAAAATTCTAAAATTAAAGGATACATGCAGAATCTGGTATGATTTTGTGTTGCTGAAATACACAAAACAAAAAACAAATAAAATTGTAATCTGGATGGTAGCATGTTTACTTATAATTTACTTTTTTCCAGGAACAATACAAGTAAACATTGTTCCAACTAAGCAACCAATGGCATGTAGCAAAAATCAAATTTGCAGCCCCTGTGGCTAATGTCTCCAATACCTCTAAGATATCACTCTCCATTAATGGAGCCTTCACAGATGGACGTTACCTCCACGCTGTGCATTAATGCTACATCACAGATGTCGAATTTTATGCTGTGTACTGTGATAACAAGTCAGATGCTTGCTCTCGTCTTTAGCATGGAGAACATGGCATCCATAATTTCCAAAAAGAATTGAAAGTTATGATTCGTTAGAGCACAGGAAAGTATTCATTTTCTCCCCAGTATGCTTCAAATGGTCTCGACCTTGTTTATATATGGTTGTTTCTTTGCATGGTAGTCTTAACTCCCATCTGTATACAGGAACAAACCGTGTTCACTGACAGTGGTTTTCAAAGGTGTTCCTGAGCTCTGAAGATAACATGCATTCATTATTGTTTTTGGTCATGCCCCATAATGTGCAGAAAGATTTCTGGATACTCTGAATGTTTTAATGATAATATTAACTTTAGAAATGTTAAACTCAAGGCATTAAACTCATTGCTGAACCTCACTCCATCAGTGTGTTTGCTAGCCTGACACTGAAATTGAGTAAATACTTTACAAAAACAAAATTCTCAGCTTCAACATTTGATATGCTGTCTTCAAATGATTCGAGAATTATTACAATTTATTCTGTTTATTTACCTTTTACACACCATCCAAACATCTCCATTGCTCTCTAATAATGTCACAAACTTTAAGCTAAGAAGTTGGCTAAAGAGGCAGCAGATGCTCAGCTTACCTTAGCAAAAATACTGGAAGCTGTTAATGTCAACCCATGTTTTTATATGATTCTAGAAATGAAATGGTAAAATCCATGAATGTCAAAGGAGAAAGATTAAGAGATAATTGAACCATTTCCCCTTTATGAGCATATACTATAACAAAACTATGACTTTAATGTAATTCAAAAAAATGTGTTCTGTTTTTACTTCAGTTTAAAACTTTGTAGTGTAATATGTGATAAATTAGAATGATGACACTGCCCAAATATGCACTGACATTAGATACATGCTGAGAAATTGCATCTATTTTTGTTGCAGAGGATATATATATACATATTAGTTCCACAATGAACAGGGTATAAATTAGACACAGAGCAAAGAGTCAACACAGCAAACAGAGAAGAAGAACAGCATCACCATCATTACCATCTTTTTACTGTGAGCATCATGAAGACTCTTTGCTTCACTCTGGGCCTGCTGCTACTCACTGTCTGCTATTGCGACGCAGTTGGTGAGTGGTCTCTCTCTGTGCATCAACACATTAGTTTCTCACTGATATGTTTGTACTGACGTTATCCTTTTACCTTTCTAACAGGTGAGGAGGCGTCTTTATGCATAGCACCTGTAGACTGTTGCTTTAAGTTTTATGGATCTCCGATACCACATAGGTTTATATCTGGCATAACAAAGAGTCACAGGAGCTGTCAAAATCAAGGATTCATGTAAGTTTGTAGTTATTGCTTTGCTTTTTTCTTGTTTTTGTGATGAGATGATAAATGGAAAATTCGTAGACTTTAAAACAGATTTTAGAACAAAACCACAAGATCCATATTAAATAATGATATTTCCATCAAAACTTGAACAAAAGAAAGGGGAAACACTCTTTTTCACCTGTATGTTTTGCAGAGTCAGCACTGTTCGAGGTTTGAAGTTCTGCTACAAAGACACATACAAGTGGGCTCTGGATACCTACAATAAGGCTCAACAACCAAAGGCAGTCACCCTGAAAATGTAATCTTGTATAGTACTGGGATAAATCAGTTCTTGGTTTTTCAGCTTTAAATGTGTTAAAATGTGTTATTTGTATTCAAAATAAAAATAATGTATTGCTATATTTCTGGTTATCTGTGTTTTCTGAGTATTTACTGGGGTTAGACAACATAGTCTCAAACTTAATGATTTATCAGGTAATGGTGAGTCAGCAGCTGACTAACTGAAGAAATGTAGTACAGTGTGAATGATGACAGAGATTCTTGACCATTTCCACATTTGATTATTTATTTTTTAAATATTGTTTCACTACATGAATAATTGTAGTGAGTTACTCTACCTTACAGTATATAGTAGTATTATATTATACCTAATAAACTGACCACATATTAAAAAGATGCTCACTCTTCTCTGAAGCTGCTAAAAGATGTTTTTTCTGCATCTACCAGTTGTTTGACCTTTACAGGACAAAGGAAAAATTGTAAAAAAAAAACAACAACAGATACACAGCCACCACATATCAGCATAAGATGTGTGGTGAGAACTGGATACCGAAGCAAAACATGTTGCTTATTCATCCAGGGGAAAGGTGCTCAGTGGCGCCAGTGACCTCCATTTGCAGCTCTCAGCCCCCCGAACCATGAATAAAAATTGAAATACTCCTACAGCTCTTTCATACTTTCTAAATGAAATTAGAATGAGTGGGTTTATAATGCTCAGAAAAATTGATTCGCTATTTTAAAGCCGATCCTTTCCTTTCCTCCTTTAATGATTCTCTATAAGAAAAATGCTTTTTGGGCCAGTGTGCATCATGTGATCAACACGGAACTTCCAGTGACCACCGATGGCCACCACACCGAAGTTACTTCACTAGCATGCTATTTCGAGGGGCTTACATATCACCAGCTTGTCTAGTTAGGCTGTGGGTAAATGTGTAACAAAAATGCTTTTAAATTTAAAATCAAAAAGGGTAACCTGACTTGATACATCTTCTCAGAAATGCAGCACATTACTGTACAGTGTCACACACCACAACCACTGCCAGTTCCTGGACACGCACAAAAGATTTACTCAAAGCATTCTCACACTATAAACTTAGACCACAAGCTGTGAAGATCGCTGATTTTACAATACAATTGTAACAAAACACACTGGTTACAAACGCTACTGGTCTCACAAAATCTATTCTCTGAACCAGACTGAACACCAGAATCAACTACACAGCTCTCTGTCCTGACAGCACTAGGACCAACTGGCTACGTGGATAAAACTTCATAAAAAAGTGATGAGATTTTATACCTTAAACTTATATTGACATCTTTATTTGGTTAAGAACACAGAGTATCTTTTAAACCAACATTTACACTTTCTTACCCAAGACATCTTCTGGAAGGGCAGAGTATGTAAGTCTTGCCAGACGAGCTTCAAAATTTCAGCTGGTTTCAAACGTAATGCTTGTTCAGTGGCTGTCAGCTCCCTAAAACACACACACACACACACACACACACACACACACACACACACACACACACACACACACACACACACACACACACACACACACACATTTACAGTTACAGACACAAGCAATGTGTTACTTCATGAATGAGTCAAAGGCACCTAAACCAAGCTGTCTGTATACCCAGCATCGTGACAGGACTGTCTGAAGACACGTTACACAGTGTAACTTTAAATGTCAGTGTACAAATCTTATTGAATAAACATATTTCGTAGCTTAGAAATGTTCTGTTAGTCAGCTGGAATGGTTGAGGTATTACATTGAATTCAAATATTTCAAGTTATGGGGGTATTTTACTTTTGATGCAAAGTCTCCACTGAAATGTGTCTGCTGTTCTAAGGGGTGGCCACACACACACAGAGACACGCAGACACACCCACACACAACACATTAAAATGAGTTTGTGATTCTTTTCTAGCAACAGCAGCTGCAGCAACTAACAATGTTGAGAACTAATACATTTTTTAAATTATGTGCTAATTTATTTCAGAATCAGATTTATTTGCCAAGTACCAAATACAAGGACTTCAGTGTGATCTAGTGGTCTCAACATATGCACCATGTGGTCAACAACGACACTAATATAGATACAGTACCACTAAAAATAACAATAAAGAAATGACTGTAGGTTATAAGTCTTGCATTATTTAGATTCTGAGTAAAGGGAGGGTGGGGATGGGCTCTTATGATCCTAATGATGAAAGAACAAGTGTGCATTGAAAAGTATTGACAGGCATGTCAATACCTTTTATTAAATAATTATTCAGTTATGTAAGATTGATTTCCATATTTATGTGTGGTTCCCCTCCAGTTTTCTTTATTTTTCAGTGGAGAGCAGCAAGGCAAAACACTTTTCACCCCTGTGATTAATAATGGTCTTTGTATCTTGTTTCATTTCTCTAGGATTGCAATTTTTAATAGATGCTCAACCTATGCCTTCCTAATCCTAAAATAGTTTGAAGGTGGTAATATTTTGTGCCATTGTTTCCATCCTTCCCAGCTTGTCTAATTTCTCCCAGTGTGGTATGTAATTTAAATATTACTGTAACTCTTCATTTTTTGTTTAATTGCTATAACTCATATAATTACATAAAATGTTGTACAATTTACTTAATAATATTCCAGTACATGATTTAGGCATTGCACTAAGTAGTTCACACAGCGGTTAGCATTCAGTTGAGATTTGGTAAGTTACTAACTGTTGTCATTAGGGTGACTGTGGCGCTGGAAGGTAGAGCGGTTGTCCACCAATTTCACCGTTGTTGGTTCCTCTGGTCACATGTCGACGTGTCCTTGAGCAAGACACTGAACCCCAACTCAGCTCCCCCACCGGTGTATGAATGTGTGGGTGATTGTGAGTGTGAATGGGCAGTGTAAAGCGCTTTGAGTGCCAATAGGTAGAAAAGCGCTAAATAAGTATATAAAATTGCCATGAAAATTTACCATTTCATTACTTAGAGCTTTTAAAGCCATCTAATATCTACTTTGAGTGCTCTACAGAATGACAACATTTAAAAACTCAATATTTGAACACTAATAAAAATTGGAAAACACAATATATAGTGCACTACATAGTAAGCAGCCGGTGATTTTGGGCAAAACATATGCCTCTTCCGATGGCAATGAGGGTATGATGTCAAATGCATCTGTCAGTCAGATTTATTTTATTGTTTTTCTTGCGCTTTTATTTCATGTACAAGGGAATAAGATTTGTGCTTCCTGATTGAATATGAAGATTCTCATTCATCCAGGTTTGGTTATCAAAAGATTAAAATATGTCAACTTGACTTCTGTCTTCTTGGTTAGAAACATTTTGCTACTTATCCAAGCAGGTTCTTCAGTCTGAATAAAGTAACTAGTGAACCCTGTTATATCCCCAGAGAACAAGGTGGGAACAAGGTGGGAATCGTTGGGAACAGGGTGGGAACGTTCAAGTTGGGAACGGGGTGGAGTCATCGAGATGTAAGAATAAAGAGAATAACTCCCTAAATCCCTAAAATGGGCGTCATTAGGTGTTAGCCTCTAGGTGGATGCATGAAGTGGTCTTAATTTTATAGAAGTTGCGAATTGTTCAGGAACATTTATGAAAAAATCTTCTGGATCACATATTTATTTTAATGACTGCAGCTACATAGAATAACTCATTAGTATCAGCATTCAGATGAAATAGTGGCTCCCGTACAGCAGAAGGCAGTGCAGCACTGTTACTTGTTTACATCCGTCATCAATGACCGGAACGAAGAAGAAGCAGGAAGCGGAGACTAGAATCTGGACCATGGCTACAGCTGACAGTAGTGTGAAACCTCTTCAAATTGCCATGAAAATGGCCAAAGTAGCAATTCAACTGGACGGAGGGAACAAGCATAAGGTAGTGATCCACACAGCTTGAATGCAATGATGAGACACAGTGGTACGGTCCCGGGAAGCAGTTTGTGTCTGTAGGCATGTAAACAGACGGAAGGGGGCGGGGGCTGATAGTGGTGGGTCAGCTAGCTAGTTAATGTTAACATGGTACTTTTTAAAGGTTAACATAAACACATTGTCATTTAAAAACGGCTTGTTCTGGGGGTTTATTTTCTCAGTTTGAAACTTGATTAAAGGTATGTACGTATAACTAACTTTATGTATTGACTACGCACTGTCCTTGTAGCGAAATGTCACTAGGATCATTTCTGATGTAATTGATTGTATTTCATTAGAACGGGAGCGTGATCAATTTTAACACTAAAATTTTAAATTAACAATAAAGACTGCTCTTATAGTTTAGGCTGGGATAATAAGTTGTTACTTTTGAATTAGATTGGTATAACTTGTAATAATAGAGTGATGAATGGGTTCCTAGTATTTAATGTTCCTGATTTTCTAGGAACTTCTGTTTGACATATTGACGTAGTAATTTACCATAAACATGGTACAGTACTCATTAGCTTCATCACATAATACAAAAACTAGTTTTTACTGGCACTTTTGCTTGGTCTCTCTCTCTCATAATAGAATAAATCCAAATGTTATTTATTAGGATATCAAAAACATTATACTTAGAAATCATTACAATTCCTATTGTAGGTATGTCCTAACTTGTCCAAACTGGAAATAGAGCTGTAGATCAAATAGTGTTTCTGTACTTAAAAAGATTGGCTATTTTTAAATCACCAAATTGGATTTTATATAAACAGAAATAGGACCAGTACAGTAAAGGTAGGACTACAATACATTAATGACTGTCTAACCATCAACACCAGTTGACAACAGGCCGTGTTAATCCAGAACAGGCCACCAGTCAATACGTGTGACTCTAACGTCACACATGATGGACGGGTGGTGCAATTATCTATTGTACGTGTGACCTCAAGCCCTCAAGACCTTAATGCTTTCTGGGTTAAATAGGTTAAATTCCTGGAACTTACAGGCATCTCATTATAAATGATAAAACCTTTCAGATGATAGGGAAAATGTCTTTAAGTTCAAAGAAGTTTAGACTGCACAAAGTAGCACCTTTGGGATACCAAGTCTATCAATGAACAACATAATAAAAAACAAAAGCAGAAAAGTAAATAATTAAGAACTGGAAATAAAATAAAATATAATATTGTGTATGGCACCTCACTAATCAGTGACTGTTAGTCAGTAGGAACTAGTTGTGGTGACTGACCTATGAAATTAATGTTGAAATGACTAGACATAGTCATCAGAGTGCAATTAGACAACAATCCATTAACATTTACATTTAGTCATTTGGCAAAAGCTTTTATTTAACACAACTTACAAATGGTACAAGGTAAGCAAAAATGTAAAGCAAGTTGAAAAATTCAAAGCAATGTGCTATGAGAAAAGTATTTCTGTTTCCTGAGATGCAAGTGTAAGTTTCTTTTTTTTATTATTTTATTTTAAGTGCATAGCAAGTTGTGGAAGAGTTCGGTTTTCTTAATTTTGGGAGTGAGGATGCGGAGCGTGCAGAGGTTAATAGCTCATTCTGTCATCGTGGGATTGCTGAGCTGAAGTTGTGAGTGATTGTAGACCTGGAGGGGGTTGAGGTAAGCAGGCGCTGTTGAGTTAACTACTCTGTAGACAAAAGAAAAAGCTTTAAACCTGATAAGGCAGCTACAGCAAGCCAGTGCTGAGATCTAAAGAGTGGTGTGACTTTTGTCCTTTTTGGCTTATTAAAAATGAGACATGCTGCCGCATTTTGGATCAATCAGAGGGGTTTGTTTGTGCATCCTGGTAGCCCTGGCAACAGGGCATTGGTCTGTTAATTGTCGATGATGACCTTCAGATTTCTGTCAGACTTAGTTGGGACCATAACCGAAGACCCTGTGTTGATGCAGATGTTGTGTTGTATTAAAGGTCTGGGAAGACTAGAACTTCAGTCTTTGAGTGGTTAAGCTGAAGATGTCCTTCTCTCATCGAAGCAGAGATGTCGGAGAGACAGACAGGAATTCGTGGTGAGACAGTGGAGTCATTTGTTGCAATGACAGCACACTGGCAGAGTTAGAAACATACACCTAATAGTATATCTTAAAGGTTTGTTCAAAAAGTCAGACTGAAACCCGGCCAGAGCTGGTTCAGAGATACCCAAGTCAGATAGTGCAAACGGGAGTTTCTGGTTGTTTACTACAGATAGATCAAGAAGAATTAAGACAGAAGGTTGAGTCAATGCTTTTGCAGCCTGTGGAATTCCACAACCATCATGAGAGCCCTCTATGTAGAGTGACCCCTCTTGAAGTCAGACCAGTTAATATCAAGAAGGCTGTTCTGAGGATTGAGTTGAGAGCCCTGAGCATGGTGCGTTGATCATAGATCGAAATAGTGAGCCTGGGATTAGGAGCTGAGGGACGAGCAGGTCTGGAAGACAGGGGGCAGAGACTATCCAGACATGTTGAAAGTGTGAAGAAGCTGTCAGTAGCTGTGTATGTATCAAGGGTAAAGAGGTCATGTGTTGGGTGGGAGTAGTGTAAAAAAGGCAAAATTGGTGGAGAGTACAGCTATGTGGCGATGTGGCCATGTTCTGAGGGGGGATCCAGGTTTCTGTAAATACCAGTAGATGATCTAATACCACTGATGTGTAGCAAAAGTTGGAATTAACTCAGCCTTGTTCACTGCAGGCTGGCAGTTTGGAGACTAGGGGAAAAAGAGGACTGGGTAGCAATTTTGTTGTCTTTTGTGAGAATGACGTCCTGCATTTGGACAACAGGAATCTGCTGAAAACATAGCAGAAAAAAATCCAATCTAATAAGCAACAAATAACACATAAATGTTGTGTCATCATTACACACTATGATAAGGGTCAAAAACAACATGGAAATAACAGACCAGATAATTCTAAATCTTGACATTTTATTATGTTTTTGGTCTGTGAACCTAATTAAAGAAAATACAGATTTTGATAGATGTGATACTGACTCAATATTGTCTATACCAATTACTGCTGAGCTGATACATGCAATGTATTATTTACATGGGTAAATAGCATTGTTTAATTTTACTTTGATGATAAAAAAAACATTATATGGTTGCGATCTCTCTGCAGGAAGCTTACTGTGAATACCTCCGGACTATCAACTACATATCACATGCACTCTTGGAGGAAGCCGGGACACAAAGTGAGATATAACTGATTGTGTACTGACATGCTTTACGTTAAGATATCTTAATGATTGTTATGTCTGTTACTTTATTATTATGTTTGCTCAAATTTGCATACTGTACATATGTCTTAATGAACATTAAGCTAAGTACTTGTAGTAGCAAGGTAAAGAATGTCTAGAAAGGTTTTTAATTAGTCATCATGACTAGCAGACAGTGCAGTATGACAAAGCTGTTCTCTGTTGTCAAACTGTTCACTGTGACACTCTTGCAGTATTGTCTGATAATGTTTTGCAGCGATCATAACTTAGCACTGGAGAGAGCCTTCATCTATGAGAACAATATTGACTGATTTTATAAATTTTAGTGACTGAAACCTCTCAGATTCTTTCCTCTTGCTCAAAATTAAGTAATGAAGTTTTTCATTGTCCTTGATTGGTTTAGCCAAAGAACATACTTGAGGTTGTTGGAGGGCATATTTTTAACTGACCTCCAAATTTAAACATTATTATTTCTGTGCTGTTGGTTTTCTATTGGGACTTCATAATGGTCTGGATTTTAAAACAAAGTGAAAAGCCTCGGGTGTGAACATGTGGCTTTTAATGTATTGGTGTCCTGTTCCATGGGGACAAGCAGTAGCCCCCCTGCCAGGGTGGTTAATCATTGTAACTAGCTTTAAACTAATCAGCATAAAACACAGTAGTGGATTGTTAGCACTAGATTGAATCAGATCACGTCACAGGTCACAGTGTCACAG
The DNA here is from genome assembly GCF_033026475.1 of Channa argus. Classification (NCBI taxonomy): domain Eukaryota; kingdom Metazoa; phylum Chordata; class Actinopteri; order Anabantiformes; family Channidae; genus Channa; species Channa argus. Next base: position 27,530,945 of record NC_090200.1, read on the forward strand.
CCATTAATCACCCATTTTCTTAAAAAAACTCAACAGAAAAAATTCACATTTCCCTTATCTTATCTTTTTTCCCTGGCCTCAGAGGAAAGAGAGATGGTGGTGGCGGTGGAGGAAGAGAGGATGTTGAGACTAGCTGAGCAGTGTCTGGAGCGAGCCAAGTCATTTATAGGCAAGAGCATGGCCCCCACAGACGTATCTGTCTCTGCTTCCTTCGCTTGTTCACCTGGCCAATCAGAAACCCATCAGACTGCTGTCCCACCAGTAACCACAGCTGCAAATACTGGTAAATACACCTTATCCAATCAAAAACATATCTTTTATAAACCTACCCTCCCGTGACTGCTAAATTGGAGCTGTCCCAGGCACAAATCAAAACTAGTCAATGCGTAGTCATGTAATTTTCCTTGTGCAAACAAATCAGCACTTTTTCCCTTTTCACCTCTGCTGTCACAGTACCCTCATCACGTACTGCTGTTGGCGAAGGGCACAAAACAACTAGCCCAGCGAAAAGCAGCCACCGCAGGGTGTTATCAGATGGTGGTGGGGAGCTTTCTCCTTTTCTGCCTCCTGAAATCTTCCAAAAACTGCAAACGATCAAATCACAGGACACTAGCAAAAGGTAAACACTGCTTTTTATCAATGAGGGTAAATATTGCTCCATTCAGTATCTAATATCCTCTAAAGTTGACAACATTGCAGTGTTAACACAGAGATTTCCAAGATGTTTTAGTCAATTCTGGAGCATAATGTTTTGAACTGATAACCAGGTCATAACATTAAACATATGGTAGTATATTTAAATGTTGTTGGTGCCTGTATGAGCTTTTTTGAAGAAGAATGTTGACTTTACATATTCAGTAGTCTCCAGCTAAAATAAAAGTCTAAAGTGATAGAAATTTAATTTCTGTAATGATGTTGAACATAAAGAGAGTTTTTTTGCCAGTGACACATCCCTTTAGTAACACATTGCTTGTTTGTATTGTGCGTGTGTGTGTGTGTCTGTGTGTGTGTCTGTGTGTTGTGTAGGGAGCTGACACCTATTGAACAAGCATCACGTTTGAATCAGAAATTAAAAGCCAACTATGAAGCCCGTTTGGCAAGGCTCACGCCTGGTCAGGCCTGCCAGAAGACATCTTTGGTAGGAGAGTGTGTATGTGTGTGTGTACATGCCTTCCAATTTTTGTCTAAAGAATAATTTAGACAAATGCAAAATAATTGATTGCATAGATATTGACTAAGCACCTAGTTATCACTTCTGCACTCATGAAACATTATATACAGTAAACAATATAGTGTAGATTATTGTTCCACCCACAGCAATTATGAATATGGTATTTGAAACACACAGTAGACAATACTTTATGATGTATATGAAATGGTAAAGATTTGCTGCAAGAGTAGACTGTTGGCTTTAATTAGAAGGTTCGGTACAAAATGTAAGTTTAACTGTCCAGGAAGGTATTTTTATATACATACATAGATATCTGTCTAGATAGATCTAATGTCACGAGTAGCCTCAAAGCCCTGCATCTACCTGTGGAACCTGTGTTCCAGTTTAGAACTTGCATCCTTGAGTCCTGAGAACTTTGGTAATGTGACATTTACCGCTAGGGTTGTGAGACTAAGTTTGCATATCAGCTTCAGTGAGGCCTTGCCATTTCCTACTTCTACCATGAGGTTAATGTTTGCAATTTAAATGACATTCAATCTGTAATTTTGTATATATTTATTGGTTACGAAAATCCAGGGTTGCAGAAAAGGGGAAATTCTGTATGTTATTTTGGGATGTATCCTGAATGTAACCTGTAGTAAAGGACATGCGCCAAAGTTTTGTTAGGGCTCTGGCCATGCTTGGGATGCTGAGATTACAGAAATCAGTATCAATTTAAGGATTAAAAATTATATGTATGCTCGAGAAAAAAATTGTTTTGATGATGTAGTATTGTTTCGTCTTTCTAAATTCCTTCATTCATCAGTTTGTTTAGACCTCTGTTAGACTGCCGATTATTTTAACAACCCTTTTAAAAAAAGGAAAACGACATTTAGTGTGGTTTTACTTTGAAATTTGATAAACTTCCGGTCCAGCCTCTTACCTTCGCGCGTCTGGTTGATAAATACCTGAGTGAGAGAAGTGGGCTGTGTTAGGGTCTCTATGCCGCATGAGTTAACTTTTTTGACGAGTAAGGTTAGATAACGTCTGAGGTAACGTTAGAAAGACTTTCTTTTCTCGTTGAATTCATCTTCAAGCTTAAGAAACTCTCTTTCTCGAGGGAGAAAAATGATGGTAAGCGAGTTACCATGAAATTTAAATAGTAGCTTCAACTTACGTTAGCTAGTAATTTTCGTAATCGCCGTGGTTAATAAGGCGCCTTATTTTCTTTGCTATGTTTTAATTTAAAACATAATGTTAAAATTAATAATAATTTTAACTTATCATTCAGATACGGAAAATTCAGCGTCACGTGGAGCTCCGTGCTTACTGGAGAAAACTAAAAGCTTTTGTGAAGGTAAAGTAAAATCAGTTGGCTAGTTAACGGTGCGTGGGGTCAAAACTACGGCATAATTTCATGTCGGCTCAGTGTAACTGTGAGCATTCACAATGATTTCTATGTTGTGTGTCTGGAAGTTGGTAACATCTCTACAAAAATTTGTTTTGAGTCTTCGCAGTAGGATTGACAAGAACAATTTAGACCTTAGGTCAGTGTTTTAGTTGTCAGGTTGTAACATGGGGATTTTCAGGGACTTGAGCCCATGACTGAGTTGGTGGCTTCAGATTTCTAACTTGTTTGTAGTAGAACGGCGGTAAGTACCTGACTTGGTAATTTGTAGAAAGCTGATTTTTGCTTGTTCTGAAACGAATGGATTTTTTTCTTCACATGTTAATCCACCTTACACATAACCATGATAATATCTTTTTCTGTGAATGCTTGTTAAGTAATGGTCCCTCCCTTTTTGTCATGCAGACACTCTCACTCCAACGGCAGATGATGGAAAACCTCATCATAGCCAAAGCCAGACAAGATGCTGTATCCTGTGTTTTGTTTTCACTCCTTTTTTTAAACTTTGAAGCTTGAATAATCAAGATTAGTTGATGGGGGGGGGGGGGGTTAATTTGTCATGGTAAAGAAGGAGTACTCCTCACCCTGACCTTCTGAAAATCATTACTTATTATAAAACTGAAAGGATATTTTTCAGGGAACTAAAGAGGATATATATATATATATATATATATATATATATATATATATATATATATATATATATATATATATATATATATATATATATATATAAATGTAATGTCATGACAAGGTGCCTGGTTTACCCTCAAAGCCACCATTACAACTGATTCATGAGACTATAAAGTTTGGAAGTTTCCTTCATATTAGTTGCAAAATTAGCTCCAGCGGAAGATGGAAGAGAGAAGATTGAGACTACAGGAAGAGGCCAACAGGTACAACTTGACTCTCTACAAGCTCAGTTAGGTTAAACCTGTATTCTGTTTTTACCCTCTTCTTTCTTTAATCTGTGACTAGTTATATTTGAGGGTAGTGGATGCATTTTTACAAGTACAGAGCCTTCTTTCACAAAGCACTCCATTACTTTTACACTTTCTTTGCTTCAGCCCAACACTTTAAGCTTTTCATCTGGCCTATTAGACTTAAGATTAGACTTTGATGTTTTTTTGATGTTTTCTTGGTAGAGCTGCATAGGATATATTCAGTCTTTTTGAAGATCATTTGAATTTTATCAAGTCCTTTCCCTCTATAGTCAGTGTTGTTTATTTCATATACCATCACCAAAGTTAGTTCTTTCCACAAAGTCCTACTCTTTGAAATAAAAGCATAAAAGACTCAAAAATATGTAGTAGTATTTGTTTTCTTATCTAAGAGTTAAGCTTTCAGTGAAATATTGGAGAAGGTTTAGTCACTTTTGTACTTTTACCTAAAAGCCAAACTCACAAGTCAAATCTATTGTACATCTTCAAATTCTAATTTCATCAGTGCCTTAAGTTAGAATGTAATGTGATGACTTGCATGTGGCATTTTGCCATTTTCAGTGTATTGTATATAACTTCCAGTCCAGGTAATTTTACAGAAAATAAATGCAAATTAATGTGTAGAATGTTTTGTTAATATTATAAATAAATTAGCTTTCTAAACTAAAGATACAGGCTATAAAGCGAAGTAGAAATAGTCAAGACTCCTGAAGTCCATACAGTTATAGTGGCAGTACTTCCCAGGCAAGTACTATCTTCTTTTAACATAAGATATATGGGAATTATTTTTCTGTTTGTCATTCCAGGAGATTTGCAGCATCTGGGACAGTCACTGCAGAGGAGCAAGAGCAGCGTACTCTCTACACCAATGTACTGGAATATGAACAAGACAATGTGAGTTTCCCAGTTAATGGTACAAAATATTAAATAATGTCACATTTCATGACACATTATTTGAAATTAAGGTGACTCCTTGAGTTGAACTTAGTTGGTCAACCTGGTTCTGATTTTATGAAAAGCTAAAAGGCAAACATGTCAACGCTTATGTGTAGTTGTTTGTATTTTATCATGTTCTTACATAAATGGATTACAATGATCAATCTTGACATTAATCAGTTTTATTTTCATCAGTTTAATAAAGTGGATCGCCTAATCAATTTTGTTAAATTTTTTTTTTTTTTCATCTCTATAGGATTGGCCCAAACAGTGGAAAGCCAAAATCAAAGAAAATCCTGATAATGTTACGGTAGTGTTACATCTGGTGTCCTACCTACTCAGGTAACTGACTACAACATGAACACTTTAGTAAGGTTTAGGGTAATGTTTGTGGTTCGTGGATTGAAATGAAAATTGGATTTACAATACATTTAACCAACCATTTCACCACCAAAACAGAGAAGACTGTAGGATGTCATTATGATTACACATTCTGCAGTGTTTATATTTTCAAACTAAACTAAATACATTTTGTTATTCCACCACAGAAATGCACAACAGCAGATTGTTTTTGAATTTGTTCAAAACAGTGTTGCTTGCTTGTATTGTGTTTGCATCTTGCATCTTGTCAATACATGATGGTCCACAAGTGTTTGTGTTTCACTTTTGTTATCTTTAGAGATTGTTCTAGTAAATATCGACTCAGCATTGTTGCAAAATGCATACTTGCATAAAATAATTATTTAACTGAGATAAACATAATGTGTGTTGTGTGCATTTCCAGTACTGGTCAAGAGTGGACACACTCCATTAAGTCATTCAGTAGCTTTACTTTTCTTTTTGTTCTAAATTGTATATTTATTTTGTAGACATCAAAACTGCAAAATCTCATTCCTGAAAATACGTGTAGTATGCAGATAAAAACAGAATGCAATGTTTTACAAATCACTTGAAACCCATTTTTGATTACAGTACAACAAATCAAATGTTGAAATTGAGAAATCTGGTTGTTTTTTGAAAAATACTTGCACAATGTGAATTGGGTGCTAAAAAAGTTAAGATAGGAGCGTGTTTATCACTGTTGCATTACTTCAGTTTTTAGCAACATACTAGTTTGGAAACTCAGGAGGCCAATTGTAGTTTTGAAAGAAAATTGTTCTTTCAATATTTGTTACATTATCAGATCAGACGTTTACATACACTCACCTTGAATATGTCTGTCAAGGCAATATTGGGCTTTAGAAATTGTATTTGAACGTTATATACCGTTTTTTATTTTTTTTTTATAATATATATATATATACATACACACACACACACACACACACACACACACACACACACACACACACAGCTTTCAAGTCAGAGGTCCTACGATAGTCGAATGAGCTACCAAACTCTGCGTGCTCAGCAGCCTCCCTCCCATTATTCAGAAAACTGCTGAAAACAAAGCTCCCCAACTCCTTATGTATTTAAATCGTGGTGGAGGTAGAGGATTACTAAAGAATTCTTCACCACAACCTGTCAACTAGATGATTAAAACCAGGACACACGTAGGTGTTCCAACAGGACAATGATCTCAAACAAAGCTAGTTGTAGAAAAGATAAAGCAGGTCTTTGTAATTGCCTCCCTAAAGTCTCAACTTTAACACTATTGAAAATATGTGGACCGTGCCTAAAAGTAGGTTCTGTGGCACAATACCTCTAAATTCATTTATTTACCAGTTCTGCCAAGAAGAGTGGTCAAACATCTAATCATATTTCTGCCAGAAGCGTATGTTCTTTTTAATGCTGTACGTGTGGTTTTTAGCCTATGCTGGTGTGAGAAAATTATTTCAACCTCTTGCAACCATATGTTATAACAGTCATGTCCATGATGAAAGGCCACATGATTTTGTACCCATTCTGTGTTTGTTATTATGGTCATTGTTATTAAGGCTGGCTTCTATAATTAAATGCCCAAACTATTATGGCTCTCTGTTTTTGAAGCTTTAATATTTACATTGCTCTCTAAATGTCTTGTGATAACTGCACCCATTTAAAGTACTTCTCTGACCTTTTATGTAGAACTGTTCTCCAAATAATTCTAAAGGCAAAATTTATATGCTTCATGTCCACAGCCAGTCTGACCACCCTGTGGTCAAATTGTTGAAGAAACACCAGTACCGGATTTACAACAGACTCTACCCCCTCGTCAGTAAAGGCCTTCCCCAAAGTCATGCCCTGCCGCTGAGAGCTTCCTGTAGCACTCACAACCTGCTTCATCTAGGTATGATTAGAATGAAGTGTCAATTGCAATCTTATGATGAAGGAACATTAGTATTACCTAATCGTGCATTAAACATTAAGTTAAGAAATAAAAATCTGTTTTCATTTATTTTACTCATTGTGTAAGTAATCATTAACTTGTTTGTAGTTTTACAGTCCCTAAATCGCTATGCTGTGTTGTACAGGTGTTAATGCTAAAAAGTGAATCCTGCTTGCCAGTGATTCACAAATCTCCCCTTTAATTGTTCTATATTGTCTGAATAGTTAAAAACACTGTACTTGAATACTTTGGCTCTTTGTCAGGTGCAGAGATATAAGTTTTGTTATTTCTTCCTTTTACTATTACTTGATACTGTGTAACAGTAATATCTGCTACAATACTTCTCATTTTTTATGTGAACGTTGTATTTGTCATTTAGAGACTCAGAGGAAACCAAGCAAAACTGTGAGCAGTTGTGACCAGAGCTTCAGCACTGACTCCTCACTCTCTCATGACCTCCACACTAACTATGACTATGTGGACGTGGAGGAGCCTCACATGGAGGTGACAGTGGATCTAGAGAACTCATTTGAAGATCTGGAGCAGTTTCTGACTCAGCTGGACTGGGCCCCTCCAGACGGCAGTACAGATAACACTGGCTCAGATTCAGAGACGACTTGTGATCCTTTGATATTGGATGAGAGCCACATCCAGGGGTTAGAGTTGAGAGCACTGAAAGAACACCTGAAAGCCATTGTCAAAGACATTCATATAGCAGTTGGTGAGCATAATGATCATGGATGGCTATATTCAAGTGTCAAATTTCTGTTTGTGCTGAAAACATTTTAAAGCTGAGTATCACCAACATTGTTTCATTAAGAAAATGCTGTCGAATGTTTAATAATGTAGTGATTTTTAATTGTTTTTATTCCAGAACAGCTTCTGTCACTGTGTTTACTGTCCTTTGAGAGTTTGAACACCGCAAGCTCTAAAGACCTGTGCCTTGCCAGCATAGAAGAAGCCTTCTTTATGCCTCTGTGGAGTGCTCTCGTGGCTCTTTTCAGGTACTGCAACCAAAAACCTAAAACATGTCTTCATGTTCTTAAAAAGGGGGTCGTCATGCAAATAAGTGATGCATATTATTTAGAAACATAATTTTCTACCAGATCCTGTGTTGAGGGACAGTTTATGTTAGCGTAAACACACCCTCATCCAGCTACAGTCATTGTCTATAATCCACCATAATAAGAGAGGTTTGCTTCATGTCCAGTATGTTTTGCCAAGTTTATCTGTGTTCTTCAATATTCTCCAAATCTCTGAATCATGCCTTTGTCATTGCACGGTTGTACAGCAAAATTCAAGTGCAACTCATTTGTGGTAATAGAGATAAATAAAAATAAGTGACACTTAACCAATAATATACACAAAACAAACACCACAGAATTTAAAAAGGAACACACAAGCAACGAAACATAAGAGCAGGACTAGATAAACTAAGCATTAAAACTATACATTGTCATATGTGATATGTATCACACTGTTCAGTGAATAGGTAGTCCACTGTGCTATGGAAGTTGTCCATCATTGTTTGCTATGTATTTACTTTTGAATTTTACATGGCCAGTTGTTCAATAGTAGCAAAATGGCCCGGGCACTTTTCAGATTTACAGACCTAGATAAAATTGTTGGTACCCTTCTATTTAAAAAGAAGAGCCTTCAATTTTTCCTCAAATAACTTGGAACCGACAGTAGTAATGTAAGAAAAGAAAATTTAAGAAATAAAAATGCCTTTGCTTCTGATTTTTTTATTCAACTTGATATTTTAAATAATGCAACTGATTCACAAAAAACAGTGACTTTTCTCCAGTTAAAATGGGTTGAATGACAAGATTAAGGAGGACAAGTACAGGATTAGCTTTTGTTTTTTTTAAATATCAATATATTCCAAACTTTTTATTTTTTCATATATATATATATATATATATATATATATATATATATATATATATATATATATATATATATATATATATATATATATATATATATATATATATATATATATATATATATATATATATATATAATATAATATATTTCTATTTCTTTCTTGGGTTTTCTCTGCCCTCTGTTTTCAGCTTTCAGACAAATTATACAGTAAAACGCTTTCAGAAAATGCTCTTCTAATTTAGGTGAGACTTACGGTTTTTGACCAGCCCCAGTGGTGTAGCTTGCTCTCTTTATCAGTTTTTTCAGTCTGTTTCTTTTACCAAAATTTGTTTTATATATATATATATATATATATATATATATATATATATATATATATATATATATATATATATATATATATATATATATATATATATATATATATATATATATATATATATATATATATATTTATATATATATATATATATATATATATATATATATATATATATATATATATATATATATATATATAAAAATACAGTACCCCATAATGACAGTGTTAAAGTTTGTTTGAAATCTTTGCAAATGTATTTAAAAGAAGACACTCAAAAACACTTTTTATGACACTCAAAATTGAGCACTGGTGCATCCTGTTTCCACTGATCATCCTTGAGGTTTTTTAAAAACTTGATTGGAGTCCACTTGTAGGAAATTCCGTTGATTGAAAATGATTTGGAAAAGCATACACCTGTCTATATAAGGTCCCACAATTAACAGTGCATGTCAGAGCGCAAACCAAGCCATGAAGTCCAAGGAATTGTCTGTAGACCTCAGAGATAGGATTGTATAGAGGAACACATCTGGAGAAGGGTACAGAAAAAATTCTGCAGGATTAAAGGTCCCAATGAGCACAAGCCTCCATCATACATAAATGGAAGAAGTTTGGAACCACCAGGACTCTTACTAGAGCTGGCTGGACGGCCAAACTGAGCAATTGAGAGAGAAAGTCCTTAGTCAGGGACATGACCAAGAACCCGATGGTCCATGTACATCCTCACCCTGGGCTGGTGGTGGTCAGTGTCAAGGAAGGGGGGTTAAAAGAAAGGACTGTTCTGTTGGAAGTGGGGTTAAGCACCACAGGGAGCTGACCAGAAGAGGAGGAGCTGTCTAATCTTTTGAAAAAGGCATTTTTGCTGTCAGCCTGGCCCTGTTCTCCATCCACCTTTTCAATCCAGACCCACGATCTTTCTCGTGCTTGACCAAACCTGCTTCACACCATCCTGCTGCATCCTGCATTTTGCATTCCTGGTGGTGGCTGGGATAGTGTGAACAACATTATGATCAGATCCACCAAGGGGGGGTCAGTGCCATTGATTTGTATAAGTCTCTCACATTAGCATACAGAAGATCCAATATAATCTATGCCTGTAAATCCTTTATCATTTGATCTAATTTCCTGATAATGGCTGCAAAGGTGCTGCATAGTCACAACATGTTTACACTGGGCTGGGAGGAGGTCACATGGCATTTGTTGCACTGGAGTTAAAGCAAATATTAGGGTTTAGCATTGAATTGTATCCTAGAAATACACTGTCTCCCGTTGACCAGCATGAGGCAGTGCTACTCTACAAACTGTATTTCAGCCACTTCTAAGTTGCTTTAGCTTTATGTAATTTTAATACACTCAAATGGTTTTTAAAATGATTGGTTTTGTTGCAATGTTAATAGTATGACTAAATGTACAAATCTACCGACATTATAATGGGTAGTTCCATTTGCAGAAGTGTCATGCAGTTTTTGGGATTTCAGCGAGAATGAAAGGAAATACGAGATCCCCTGTTTGAAAGTGCATTCTGACAATACTGGTGTCAAGAGCTATTAGATAATTGGAATTACTGGGTTTTGACAGTTTATTATAATAAATCAAATCAAAATGATGTCAAATTAGGTTACATCAGCGTTAGTGAAAGAGACTGACGAGTTCACATTAGTGTCATTAAACAAACAATAACACCTGATAATGTCAGGAGAGATCAGGGATCCAGCAAAACTGTGAAAGCCAAAGTATAAATAAGCAGACAATTTCAGTCAAGCAGTTAAGGGGTTTCAGTATTTTGTTGTCTCCTCCTGTTTTCTCCATATTTAAAATTTTATTATTTTCCCTTTTTCCATGTCACTGGCAAATTTACTCTTGGCATGGGAAGCATATAGACAAGTTTATACATCGTCCTTGACATATGGTATTGTTATGCTTTAATATTTACCTGCCCCTTGTACAGCCTAATAAAATGGTTCCCAAACTTTAAACAAAGATATTTGACATTTGTCTGTTAATGTTTTTTTTTTTTTTTTTTTTTTTTTTTTAGGAAAGTCAACTGGGAAAGGGAGCAGGCCTTTGAGGAGAGTATGAAGTTGTACAAAGATGTTTCACCTGGGGATGTTGGTGTTCCTTTGAAACTGTTTCCCCAGAACCCTGGCATGCAAGGTTCCTTCCCCTATGATTATGCAGTTCAGGAGCTTAAGCTTCTTTTTAAACACAGCTGTCCACAGAGGAAGTTGGAATGTATTGGTGAGTCTGACTTTGTTGTTTTTATTTGTTCTTACACAAATAGTGGATATTAGGAAAGAGAGTTGGTAAAAATATTTTTCCCTCAGCACAAGTATTTAATAGTCCTTAACTGGATTTAGTTTTCTAAGTTTTCAAAGCTTGTAAAAATATCAAAATGTATTTAAATGTGGTTAAATCTATTTAACCAAAGTGTTGGCAGATAAGTTATAAAATGATTTTACAATAAATTTCAAGCTCTCTGGAGAAATTGTTAGACGTTAGTAACCAGGTTACAGTCAGCTTTCTCTGGAAACCAGATTTTATAACGGTCATGTAAACGAGAGTTGGTTTCTGAAATCAGGTTAGGGAATTAGACAAATCCGATTTTTGCCTAGGAAATTTCTCCTGGAGAACAGATTTCTATGCCATGTATACACATAACCATATATGTTTTGGCTTTTTGATTGGCTTTCCCCAACAGAACATTTTTTCCATTAGGCTGTTCCCTTTCAGCGGTCGCCACAGTGAATCATGTGCCTCTATCTAACTCTATGCTCTGTATCCTCATGTCCTCTCTCACTACATCCATAAATCTCCTCTTTGGTCTTCCTCTAGACCTCCTGCCTGGCAGCTCCAACCTCAGCATCCTTTTACCGATATGTTCACAGTCTCTCCTCTGAATATGTCCTAAACACCTCAATCTGGCCTCTCTGACTTTATCTCCAACACATCTAACATGAGCTGTCCCTCTTATGTACTCACTCCCAAAGAGAACCTCAACGTCTTAAGCTCTGCTACCTCCAGCTCTGCCTCCTGTCTTTTCTTCAGTGCCACTGTCTCTAGCCCGAACAACATTGCTGGTCTCACCACAGTCTTAAACCCCTTTCCTGCCATTCTCGCTGGTACTGTTTTATCACACAACACACCTGACACTTTATTCCACCCGTTCCAACCTGCTTGCACTCACCTCTTCACCTCTTTTCCACACTCTCAGTTGCTCTGAAGGGTTGACCCTAAGTACTTAAAGTCGTGCATTTTCTTCACCTCTGCTCCCTGTAACCTAACAGTTCACCTGGTTCCCTCTAATGGAAACACATGTATTCTGTCTTGCTGCGGCTAAGTTTCATTCCTCATTTTTCCAGAGCAGAGCTCCACCTGCTCCCTGATCTCACTACAGATCACAATTTCTTCTGCAAATATCATAGTCCACAGAGATTCCTGTCTAACCTCGTCTGTCAGCCTGTCCATCACCAGAGCAAACAAAAAGGGGCTCAGAGCTGATCATTGATGCAGACCCACCTCCACCTTGAACTCCTCTGTCACACCTACAGCACACCTCACCACTTTTTTCTTGTTTTTTTTCTTTTTTAGGCATGAAACCATATCGCTGCTCACAAATCCTCACGTCTGCCCTTAGCCTAGCTTCATCCTCTTCAGCATCCTCCTCACTTCACTCTTCACTCTTTAATCTTTGCTACTTCCTGCTCCACATCAGTCACCTCTTCTACTCTTCGTTCCCTTTCATTTTCCTCATTCATCAACTCTTCAAAGTACTCCTTCCATCTTCCCATCACACTCCTGGCACCTGTCAATACATTTCCATCCTTATCCTTAATCACCCTAACCTGCTGCACATCCTTTCCATCTCTATCTCTTTGTCTGGCCAACCTGTACAAATCCATCTCTCCCTCTTTAGTGTCCAACCTAGCATACAAGTCCTCATATGCTCTTTATTTGGGCTTTCCCACCTCTACCTTCACCTTACGCTGCATCTCCCTGTAATCCTGTATACTCTCTTCAGTCCTCTGTGTCCCACTTCTTCTTAGCTAACCTCTTTCTCTGTATACACTCCTGAACTTCCTCGTTCCTCCACCTCATTCTCCTTGTCCACTTTCCTCTTTCCCGATGATACACCAAGTACCCTCCAACCTGTCTCCCTGATCACATTAGCTGTAGTGGTCCAGTCATCTGGAAGCACCTCCAAACCACCCATGGTCTGTCTCAGTTCCTCACTGAAAACTACACAAAATTCTTCTTTTTTCAACTTCCACCACTTCATCCTCTGCTCTGCCTTTGTCATCTTCATCTTCCTCATCACCAGAGTCATTTTACACACCACCATCCTGTGTTGTCTTGCTACACTCTTCCCTACCAATACTTTGCAGTCACTGATCTATTTCAGATTACGTTGGCATAAGATGTAGTCCACCTGAGTGCTTCTACCTCCGCCCTTATATGTCACCCTGTGTTCCTGCCTCTTCTGGAAGAAAGTGTTCACTACAGCCATTTCCATCCTCTTTGCCAACTCTACCACTATCTGTCCTTCTGTGCTCATGTCCTGAAGACCAAACCTGCCCATCACATTCTCATCACCTCTGTTCCCTTCACCTACATGTCCATTGAAATCTGCACGAATCACCACTCTCTCACCACTGGGGATGCTCTGAATCACTTCATCTAACTCACTCCAGATTTTCTCCTTTTCTTTTAACTCACATCCTACCTGTGGGGCAAAACCACTTACAACATTGAACATTACCCCTTCAATTTCCAGCTTCAGACTCATCAACCTGTCTGATACTCTTTTCACCTCTAGAACATTCCTCACAAAATCCTGTTTCAGGATAACTCCTACTCCATTTCTCTTCCTATCTGACCCATGCTAGAACAACTTGAACCCTGCTCCTAAGCTTCTAGCCTTGCTACCTTACCACCTGGTCTCCTGGACACATAGTATATCCTTCTCTGCATCATGTCATAAATCGACTCTCTAGCCTTCCCTACTGTCAGTCCTACATTCTTAGCTTTCCTCTTCTATCTCTACCTACGAATACGCCTTCCTCCTCTCATCCTTCTTCGACCAACAGTAGTCAAATTTCCATTCGTACCCTGTAGGTCAACAGCACTGGTGGCGGTTGTTGTTAACCCGGACCCCAACTGATCCGGTATGGGAGTCTGTTTCGGTGTGAAATTGATGATTCGCATTTTTAATTTGGCATGTGTTTTACGTCTGATGCCCTTCCTGGCACAACGTTCTGCATTTATCCAAACTTGGGACTGGCACAAGAATACACTGGCTTGTTTCCCCTTGCTTTTGCATTTTGCAGACGATACAAGGAACTGAGTGAGGGAGAGGTGATTAACAGAACGATGCTGCTTTGTTTTTACAAAGTCAGCAAATGTAACTAACCCGTAGTGCCTCATAGAAGTCTGTCATTTTCTCCTGCAGAGTCTTTAAAATTCAGACATTTTGTGCTGAGGATCAGCTGTGTGTCTCCTTTTTTCCCCTCAATTCCCCTGCACTTGAACTCTGCAGCAAGATGAACACAGCCAAAAAAATGTCATGAAGCAGCACTTTGTCTCTACACATTGAAAATCTGTTAATCATGCATAATGCAAGCATGCTTGCAATAATTGAGGTGGATCAGAAATCAGATTACTCTCGTATATTCGGATTTCCTGTAACCAAATTTAAGTGTTTGTAAACTCTGTAACCTGGTTACTTAGGTGCATGTAAAGACAGTCTGTGTGGCAAAGGGGGAACACACACACAGACACACACACACACAGAGTGAGCTGTAAGAGGAGAGACAGAACCAAGTTGAAGTAATACTCAGCTTAACTATGTCTATGTTCATCATCTCTGTATGCACAATATATAGCTCCACACAAAAAACAGCAATAAAACTTTATTTAAACACGAAAGCAAGAATAAACCTGCAGCAAAGCAATCGTTTCAGCTTTTCCTGTGTTTCCTCATCAATCATCGTGTTTTAAAATAGGGAGCTTGGTGGCTAATTGCTAATAGCGGTAAACAAGGAGCGCTATATATATATATATATATATATATATATATATATATATATATATATATATATATATATATATATATATATATATATATATATATATATATATATATATATATATATATATATATATATATATATATATATATATATATATATATATATATATATATATATATATATATATACACACACACACACACACACACACACACACACACACACACACACACACACACACACACACACACACACACACTAATGTTCAGCCCAATTTGTTCATAGTATCTTTCTTAAAACTGAGCAAGTTCTGGTGGACTTTTTCAGCAGCTGTCCCCCACACTCCAAAATTGCCCCTCCTCTAATAACGAGTAGTCTCCCTGTGAATCATGTTAGCAGTAAGAGATAGGACAGGGAATCAGGGACTGACAGTGACTGATTTCTATTTTATTCATTTTCAAAAACTTCGCCACCAGGTGTGGTCTCCCCCACCCAGTCGGTAGTAATGGTAGGGTTGTGGCAGGAAGGGCATCCAGCATAAAAACTCATGCAAAATCAACATGCAGAACACGTTTGGCTGTGGTGAACCCCTAAAGGGACAAGCTGAAAACCGATGATGTATTGAAGTCAAGAAATCAGTACAATACCCAGCATTAGTTGTACAACGTAAACTATAAACAGGAATATATCAACAGTGGATTGCATACACTTTACACAGAAATGAGTTTAATCCTTTTTTCTGCAATTTGAATGTTAATTTAACTTCAGTAGACAAATGGCTGTTGTGTGATGTTTTTGTTTGTAATATATTGCTTTTAAATTTGTGTAAATGGCACATTTCATTTATTTATTTTTTTGTTAAAATTCAATTTGTTCCTTTTAATAATTCCAGCCACAAAATAGTATCAAGCGTACCCTTTCTGTTATTGTGATAAATAACATAGCAACAGGGCTTTTATATTTATTATTAGGTTTTATTTAAATCTCATCTATCTTTAAACATCCAGTAGTTCTCTTCCTTTTGTCATATAGAACCACCTAATATTATAGTTGTAAAGTGTATAGTTGTAAATCATGGCAAGCTGCAATATTTTGCCATAATTGTTAATTGCATACCTGTGATTCTCTGCTACAAAGACAGCAGGTTCCAAATTAATATTTATTGCTTGCGCTGTTTTTCAGTTCGAGCATTACGGCAGATCTGTGTTTGTGCTGAAGAGTACAGGTGTCTTCATGAGGCTGAGTCTACACCTAGAACAGCTGCCATGTGAGTAAATCAACAAAATGTAACCTTGTTTACGAAGATTTTTACTGGAGAATGAAATCGTTACAAGCTAAATAAGAGAAACAATGTAAAATAATTTTTTTCTCTTTGTTGAATTCCACCAAAAGACCTCATTAACCTTAAAAAATAGGAGCCATTTCTTCTCCTACCTACTTACATCAACATACTTACTTACAATATGGAGAAAAGTAAATTCTAAAGTCAAGTGGAAATACTCAAACATGATTTAAGATCTTGGTAGTTGGCCTGTCAGGCCTCATCAGTACTCCTCTAGGGCTGGCACAGCAGGGGCTTTCCTAGGTCTGCTGCCCCCCTATAGAGTGCCTCCCCCTGGCAAAACCTAAAAGTGGGTCGTTCTGTCTGTTTGGAACAGACCCAGAGCCCAACAAAACGGAGAATGACAAGAGATCAAGGTCTGGGGAATTGATGAATCAGACAAATGTCTTAATAGAGAACATGAAGCGCACTTCACTAAAACTGTTCTGAATTGAAAAAGTTTTAATTAAACTGATGAATGAATGAATGCAGAGGAAGTTTTCATACATATCTTGTCATTATAGCTTTGACTATCCTCTAAACCACATCGAAGAAAGAAAGCAAAGATGCATTTACAATCACCGTCCTCACTCCTAAGTTTCTACTAACTCTTGTCCTTAAGCTAGTGGGTTGATAATTTTTTGGCATCATTATTATACAAGTGGAGACTGAGACTTTTAGTGAACAAAAGTCACTGTTTAGTGAACAGTGGGGATAGCAATATAATAGAACCAATTATAGGGGCGCTATTGTTTAAGCTAAGAGAATTTTTAAAACGTACAACAGTTGACATGAAATCCATTTGACATGTCAAGAGCATTTAATGTTTTTATTTGCACAATGTTCATTAAAAATCCTCTTAGTGTTCAGTGAAACCCTCAAATGCCTTGGGGGCGGGGGCATGTCTCCTGCTCTATATCTGTCTCCTTGTATTGGAGGGTGTGAAGTGATCAGACACAGCAGAGTAGAAGGAGTAGAGAATTGACTGGGTACAGCACTTGTGAAGGATTTGTGTGTGCACTCTGTGCTAAAATATACAGTAACAAAATGCATTGAATTTTGCTGTGTGGAATTTTTTTGTTATTTGGCAAATCAATTCAAACACTGCATCATCAATGAAGGGATCTGAATTAATGTTTTTCTTCTCTTGTTTGTATTTAAGAGAACAAGAGTGCAATTATGTTTGACATCTAAGGATATTATCTGTAATTATCTTTTCTGAAAATCATTGCAACCTGGTCAGAATGAAAATAAAAAATTCTGAACTAGCATTTCAAAGGAACAAGTGTTTTTTAGAGGGAAGATCTGGCATGGGTCCATTCTAATTTTACTTTATTCTAGGCAGTAGCTGTTGGCAGCTTAAATTCAAAATGTTTTCAAACAGGAAAAAAACTTGATGTTGATTCCAAGATTCACAGAAAGGGTTTATTTGTACTTTCCTGCTTCTGAGCTACTAGTGTTCAGTATTCTGTCCTGTAAATCAGTACTGGCCCACACGCAGCTCCTAGTCTTTCTAAATACATTTCCTTCTGCTTGCGACCGTGATTTTGATCAGTGCGTCACTTAGAATGTGTATGTAGATTTGTAGTATATCAGGGTCTAATGATAAGTCAAGCTTATCAGACTTCAGCTGGATTTAATGTATTCAATATTTGTATCATACATTTATTTACTGTTTTAGCTTTTTGTGCCATATATTTACACCCTTTTTACATGAGTAGAAACGCATACACTCTCTTTTTCAAACACACACACACGGACACACTTTAATGTACTCATTGCCCTCTTTTACTCATTGAGCAGCAGTTTTGCTGGTTCTTTGTCCTTGACCAACTGGGAGCTCATTTGTTCTCTTTTGTGCTTTTGTCTACATTCCTTTCTTTTCTCTCTCCCATTGTGTGAATAAATTGGTAACTACCTTTCCTCTATATTCTGTCAATTATAAAAATAACATTTATTTTCTGTATTTCTTTCTTTTCTTTTCTTTAAATATTTAACAGGAATGTCTGGCAAACATACTGAAATCTAATCTTTGCACTGAAATCAGTGTTTATGCAGTCATCAGAACACATTGTATCCTTGGAATGCAGAGACACTAGATTTCGTGTGAGAGGATCGGTATGTGTATGTTTATAGTTCTGAACTCAGAAGATTATAATTCAGAGTTGTGATTGTGTGCATGTGAGGTCCAAATCTAAGCGGTTACATGAGCCTGTCCACACCTTTCAGAACCCGTAGGAGGAGAGTATCGAGTTGCATGCGACCGGGTCAGTCTAGGGCTGGCAGTGTACCTTCTCACGCAAACTAGCAAGAAAGCAGTTAGCCCTGCGTGTGAGTCCTGATAAACAAATGGTCAGTGTCTGCACACAGGGAGAATGCTATCAGGCTGTCATCTGCAAGGCTGCAATTTGTCCTCCCCGCAGATCTCAGGGAGAGAAAAAAGCTTTATCATTTCCATCGCTGAACACGTATCCCATTAAGGACTACATTGCATTTAGTTTTAGTTGAGTCCCCCAGGGAGTGGGTGCTATTGCACTCTGTATATGTCACTACTTCTTTCTCTCTTCTGCTGTATTTATTTACGTCTGTTTTCCTCTTTTACTCAGTCACACTGTCTTTTTCTTTCATTTGACAGTGGTGCAGATGACCTGTTGCCCATCCTGTCGTTTGTGGCTCTGCGGTGCCAGTGTCCTCAGTTGGTGTCTGAATGTGCTGCTCTGGAGGAATTTATTCATGAAGGGTGAGTCATTATGATGGAAAGAGATGGCGAATGAAACCAGGAATGTCCCCTTGCATCATATTGTTCCCCTATGTCTCAGTCAGCTTACACACATTTTGCTTGTTTGTTGTTAGCTTGTTAGTCTTATTCAGCCCATTGTTTTGGTTTCTGTAAGGGGGCAGCTGTAGCTCAGTTGGTAAAGGCAGTGGTCCACGGACCACAGGGTCATTGGATTGATCCCCGGTCCCGGCTAAGTGTCGACGTGTCCCTGGGCAAAACTCGAACCCCCAACAGCCCATTTACCATCCCCAGCTGTGCAGTGCCAGTCCAAGCCCGGTAGAAATTGGGGAGGGGTTGTGTTAGGAAGGGCATCCAGCGTAAAAACTGTGCCAAATCAACAAGCAGACAATGATCCGCTTTGGCAACCCTGAACTCACAGGATGAGCCAAAAGGACAAAAAAAAAAACTTTTTGGCAAAGACCAGAACAGCTAAACGGAGAGTAAAGTATTCACACTCACATGTATTCCATAATAAGCTATCACATTCCTTCTCTTTTTAAGCTTAATAGATATAAATAGATGTCTACATCTACTTGATAAATTCAGTATTATTCAGGCTTCAGTATTCATTTACAATTAGACATCACAACTGTAAACTGTTGTGGACATCCCAATATACATTTTGAAACAAGAAATTAACCTTTTCTGGGTTGGATGGGTGCAAACTTGCTTATTGTGCCTTGTTGCCACACTAAGGCAGAAGATGTGGTAGCAAATACCAAGATAACAGTAAAGTAAGACACTTTGGGAAAGCTGGTCATTTTGCGTGTATATTGAGACTACACCCACGAGGTATCCACATTGCCATAAAAACTGTGGGTTGTTAAAGCCAGCTGGTCAGATTTTCTGGGGCCAAGGAGTTTCAAGATATTCTGGAAGTGGGTTTTCCCCCTCTATAAAAATCCAAATTAAGTCCTAGTTGATGTTTATGTGGTTTATTGGGTTTGAAGGATTCAAGTGAAAGGAGAGGTGCAACCAGTACAGACCATAAGGCTGATGAGGCTGATACTATGTAACAACATTGGTGCTAATCTAAAATAGTTGTGCAGCCACTCAACTATATTTGGCGACCCTCTTCTTCTTCTTCTTTTTTTTAATCCGTCCAAGAGAACAACCTCCTCCCTTATCAGTTAACTAGTGGATGATTTGTTCTTGCTCCACTGCACCTGTAAACTACTTATTTGCAGCTTAAAATGTCAAACAGCAGCTCAGATTACCTTTCTGTAATGTGTAACCCATACTTTAAATTAATGCCAGAACAAATGAAATGTGGTGTTTGTGTGTTTGATCTCTGTACATTGTTAGAGAAACACATATGATAGTGGCAAGTTTTTATTTATTTATTTATTCTTAATTCTTCTTAAACTTCACACAGTTTAATGTCAGGACTATTATTCATTTTATATAGTATATGTAAGGGAGCTATTTAGTCTGTATGTACACTATGTTGACTTGACTTAATTTAATAGGGATACCTGCAGCTAAAAGTAAGTCAATTTATTCCAACAGTGCAATAAATCCTCACTTCATTAAGGTGGTAATGTTCAGTTTTGTTTGCAAGTATTTGAGGAGTTGATTCAGATGCTGTATAATCATTGTGGAAGATACTGCTGTTAAATAGCTTCATTAATGCAGATCTGGAAGAAAAGAATAAAGTAGAACGCAACACAACTAGGGGTGAGGTGACAAGTCAACTTAACAGTCTACGTAAACACAAATACAATTTACATAACGTGAATTGAATAAAATATTGAAATATAAATGATTGATGAATTGAAATTGTATTTTTAGTAAATTAATTGTTATATTATTGAAAAATTAAATAAAGCTTAATGGGAAAATGATCATTAAGTATAGCCCTAAACACAACTCAATAGCTTTGAACATAACAGCCTCCAAAATATCATACAAGTGAATGAGCCTAATATGGAAAAAGAAAATTATAACCTTCATGAAGTGAGGATTTATTAGTTGATGAGTTTCTGGTATGTGTACCCAATTGTGTGTTTTTAATGATTAATAAATAAAATAATCAGATATTCTTGTTTCTGCTCTACAAATAATATTTTCAAAATAGCAATTAAAATTCTGATCTGGCTCTGAATTCATTTAGTTTCCTCAGTACAAATTGTTTGTTTTAAATTATTTAAAATAATTGTGACGTGTTCAATATGAAATGTCCTTTATAAGTTAAACATATTTATCTCTCATTTCTATTAATAATTAAGAGATCAGCCTAGGGATCAGCTATTGACATACCCATATCAGTTAACCACTACTCTGAAGTCCGAACCACAACCACCACTTAGAATAAAAAGAGAGAGATTTGGAGGAAAGTTGAGCAGAATGTGGGAAGTCATGTGAGAGGGGAAAAGAATCCTCAGCCAAGTTTTAACTTGGTCTTTGAAACAAATACTCTACTTTTCACTCTTATACCAAGGTCTTACAAGCAAACGTCCCCTCAAACATTAGGCGAAGACCAGACTAAACACGAGCAACCCCAGTGAAAACTAAGCAATCAACATGGATATGTAGTTGTTCAGCGACAATTAAACAGTTGGGTAACTAGCAAGATGTCCATTGTGTCCATGTTTTTTACCTATTTCACAAAAGAATTCTGGAGAGTGTCACAAGAAATCAAAACTGTGTAACAAAAGCTTGTTGACGGGAACACAGAGCTGAGTTAGTTATCCCTAAAGTTGGATAGAGAATTTAACTAGTGCCTTGTAAAAATTTAAGTAAGTTGCTTTCCCCTTGTGGATTTTAAAAATTCAAACAGTTCTCATTGTGGATCACCTGCTTGTGTCTCCACTTATCTTTTTTCTTTGTCTTCACCTGTCACTTGGCTGCATCACAAACACCCACAGACAAACAAAAAAGTCAGAAAGCAGCATTTTCTGTGCCTATATACAGTAAAATACTCTGCACCACTCTTCAAAAATAAATGTAAGTTACTCCTCTGCTGCATGTATACATGGATTAAGTGCATATAAACATGATTACCTGATAAAAGGGATTTCTCACCGGCTACCTAAGTGCGTGTAAAGCCATAACTCGCATCTAAAAATGTGTTTTCAAAATCAGACTTTGATAGTAAAGACCCAGATTTGTCTTCTTTTAAATAAGACAGGAGTGCTACTGAAGAGAAGAAACTACACATACTGACCTTCATTTGGTTGCTTGTGACGTCAGATCTTGCTTGTCAGCAGCAAAGCTCCCAAGGTGTTGACAGCAGAACAGGCAGACAAACTGACTTCTATGGCAGAAAATGCATACTTTTATGTAGTTTAGCATTGGACCTTTTCTTCTTGTTTGTTGATTAAATTGGCCTAAAATAGAAGCAGGCAAATCGGCTACAGATGTCACAAAACACTGCCACATTCTTTCTATTTGGTTTGAACTGTAGCATTAGTATAGTGTTACAACAGCCTATTTATCCATTTTCTTTTTACAATTACGTCTCTTTTTTTAATTAAATAATCTTGCATTAAGTGTTTGGTTGTTTGTTTTAGCAATTCACAGAGATATTTCAATATAGTGTTTACTAACAACATTTTTATTCCCCTCTCTCTTTGTGTCATACCATGCAGTACACCACCTTGTTTGCAGTGAGTCTTAACTACTCTCAGTAGTCCAGAGTTGACTTGCTCTCCAGCCTTTCTCGGCCAATTGTCTGCTGGCCTCCTACATTCACCTATTCTTATTTTTCCAATGCACTAACCCTCTCCCTATCCCTCTTACCATTCTTAATGCTTTTTTAAAAATGCATATGCAGGAGCTTTGGAAGTGGGAGGAAAAACATCTCTCATTATTCCTACTAACCACTGATTCTTGCTGAGCTCAAATATTTGGCCCTTTGCATACTATAGTAAAATACTGATTTTGTGTTTTTCAGCAACATGACTAAGGCTAAATAAGCCTGTACAACTGGGACTCATGTGATCAGTCATACATCATGTAATACCAGCTCTTTCTCCTTACAGTGATGATGTCAAAACGTTAAATCATTTGTCTACCTAATACTTCTCTCTTTCAGCTATTTGATAGGAGAGGAAGGCTATTGTCTGACTTCTATGCAGAGTGCCTTGGCATATGTTGAGTCACTGCACACAGGAGAAACTCGCCTCCCTGGAGACACACTGAGGTGAAAAAGGTAAAGTTTAATCATGACATTCTGCAAGAAATGTATTAAATATAGAATTCAACAGAAGTATCATTTTGCTGCTCTAGCAAACTCCAAATCCAAGTATTTCTTGCAGTGGAATTACATTTTTATGTATTTGCTACAGTTTTTAGGTTTACATTCAAACATGGGACAAATTTAAACTGAATACTTAGAAAATTGAGCAATAAAGCCTTGGAAGAAGGTCATATGTAGACTAAGTTAATCTAAAGTACGTCCTTGTCCCCAGTCCACAGTAATCCTGTCTGTGGATGCATTAACACTTTCTTAGTGAAAACTAGTTTTAAATCTGGTCTATCACACAGCTGTGTTCATAACCCTCTGTTTATGTTGAATTTTTCAGATGATGATAAGATTTAACCGGAGATCATTACATAAGATTTCCTATAGATTGTGTCCCTTTCTCTTTAACGTGGGTTGTGATGAGATTACATCAGTTTTTCATACATGTTCAGTCACCTTGTCTTCTAAACGGTTCATAAGCAACTAAGCTGCAAAATCATTTTTTAGAGAACATTTAATATTTGGATTACAAACCACTGCAACAAGTTTTGAATGAATGAATGGATACATTTACCTAAAGAGATGTGAACACTTGGAGTGGCAAGCTGGTAAAGTGATTTGTGCATTCAATTCCAACGTTGATCTATGAAAGAACCATAACCAGCAACAATCAGCTTTAAAGTATTGTCATTATTTATTAAAAGAACACAGCCTACAACCTTTCTCATCTCATCTGCTTTGTTGCTCTTTAAAAAGATCTGACTTGATGAATCTTGTCTCATGGATCTAAATATTAGAACAGACTGAACTATGAAGAACAGGCAGTTCTGAGGACAGATGAGGGAGAAATGAACAGAGTGAAGTAGACTGAGACCGATGCATTACACTGAGGTTTGACTGTCACCAAATTACTCGTGTGGTGCCCAGGGTGATGTGTACACACTGCTACTCAGGAGGACGGGGTGTGATGGCACTGTATGTTATAAATTGTGACATTCTTAACTGGCACTCCCCAAAACTCCCAGTGACACAATGATTCCACTGCAGCCAAATATTTAGCTTTGCAGACCACTGGGCTCCACAGTGCTGTCTCTTATTTGCCAGGTCACTGGTTTGAAAGCTGGCAGTATTCAAATAATTTTATACTGAAGATGCCTATTAAGCTTTATTGGGCTTTTATGTATATAAAAATCTATAGAGAAACTCTTATTTCCTGAAAAGTTGAGATAGTAATAGAATGCTATGGTTTGCAAATCATAAATGGTGCAAATACAAACATCAAAGTTAAAACAGATAAATATGTTATATAATTTTAATAACATACATGATTGTTTTGAATTTAAAACCAACATGTTTTTAAAGAGGTCTGGTCAGGAGCATGTTTGCTACTGTGTTGAATCACCTCGTGTTTAACGACACTCTGTAAACTGAGGTCAATTGCATTTTAAAAGCTGAATTAGTTTTTGTTTTTTTGTGGGGGTTTTTTGTTTTTGTTTGTTTGTTTTTCTTTCATTCTCCGGGTAATGTTTCATTGGGTGAAAGGTCTAAGTGCTGTTCTTTGTTTGTACAACCCCAATTCAAAAAAAGTTGGGATGAAGTGTAAAATCTAAACAAAAACATAATACAATAATTTACAAATCTCATCAACCCATACTTTCTTCACAATAGAACATAAACCAGATATCAGATGTTGAAACTTTACCATTTCATTCAAAATATTGGCTCATTTTGAATTTGATGGCAGCAACACATCTCAAAAAAGTTGGAACAGTGCCAACAAAAGGCTGGAAAAGTAATTGCTGCAAATCAAAAATGAATGGAGGGGCATTTGACAACTAATTAGGTTAATTGGCAATAAATCAGTAACATGGAGCATTTCAGTGAGGCAGAGCCTGTAAAAATCTGCAGAGGTGGGTCCAGTGTTGCATGTCTTGCAGACTAAAGAGGAAAGGGACCATCCAGCTTGTTATCAGCGGACAGTTCAAAAGCCTGCATTTTTGATGGTATGGGGTGCATTAGTGCCTATGGCATGTGCAGTTTACACATCTGGAAAGACACCATCAATGCTGAGAAGTTCATACAGGTTTTAGAGCAACACATGCTCCCATCCAGATGTCATCTCTTTCAGGGCCTTGCACATTTCAAAAAAAAAAAAAAATAGTCATATAGTCATAGTATTTGGCCACCATCAGCTTTGCTGCTAGGTTGCACTGACAATCCAGTAACTTTCCCTTGCAAATGGTACATCTTGAGTTTTTTTTTAACTAAGAGTACTTTGAAGTTTTTAAATTGTCTTTGGGTATAGTAATGTCAAAGTTGGTACCCCCTTGACAAATGTCAAATAAAAAATGAAACAAATTTTTTTTTATTTCTTGAACATTTATTGCACAATTAGCTATTACAAATGTTTGTTCATCAGAAATCATTTAAAGTAGTTTTTTAATTTATTAAGGGGATGCAAACTTTTGCACTGTTATAATTTTCAACATAACTTTTTATATAAACTCCTCAAGCATTTTTGTTTCATTTCTATTGTCTTAATGTGCATTGTTATGGTAGTAAATTTAGGGATAAGTTTGCATACTTTCATAGATATGATCCCTTCAATAAGCCCATCTTGTTTGCCTGTTTGCTAATTATCAAACCATATGACCAAATGCTATTACCCCACATTACCACTATATTTAGTTTAAATTTGAGGTGATCCACCCTTAAATCTTAACCCTGACATTCCCACATAACGTAAAAGAAAATGGGATTTATCAGACCAGACCACCTTCTTCCATTGCTTTGTAATCCAGTTTTTATGCTCATGTGCCCATTGTAGATCATTTTGGCAGTCAACATGGGCACCATGACCAGTCTGCAGCAAAATGCAGCTTTTTATCTGAACCGGTCTGTGTGTGGGGTTTTTTATATTTTTTATTTATTTATATATTTTTTTTTTGAGCTAGTGTAGATATTGTACTAAATTTTACTACTCAGGCCACTTTTGGTAGGTCCCGACAGCAACTGCAGTCTGAGAACATCCCACAATACAGTTTTGATGTTGCTCTGACCCAGTCATCTAGCAATCACAATTTGCCCCTTGTCAGAGTCGCTCAAATCCTTACACTATAAGTCTATGGTTTTTGTCTAACCAACACATAACCTTCAGGAACAAAATGTTAATTTGGTTCCTAATATATCCCACCCACTTCCAGCATCACCTGTTAGTCCTCATGATGTTGTGGCGTTTCAAGTAGGCTTGAACAACATTAAACCCTCAAATCTCCACAGCTTTTGGACTGTGTGCTTTAGACAAGTCAAATGGTCTCTCTCCTCTTTTGCATGGAGCATTCATTGGTTTCCAAGGTTATTCCTAAACCCATCCACTGATTTCCACTATGGAATCATTTCTTTTTATTGCAATGCCACTTTAAAACCCAAAGAGATCGATGATTCTTTTTTTTTTTTTTTTTTTTTTTTTTTTTTTTTGCAATCTCTCTTATTTACATAGATTTATTTAGCTTCTCTGGATGTATTTATGATATTATGAACTGTGAATAATGAAGTTTTCAAATTTAAACAGTGTTGTCAAGAGGTTGAATATGTTGTGAATGTTTTTTTGTTTGTATGATTTTTATTCACAATAATTAACCTTGGCCCATCCTAAGCTGTTGTCATTTATTTTATATTGTCAGGCCTATAGTTAAAAAAAAAAAAAAAGGCCAAAGGCCAAAAAAAAATGCAACCTAATGTTAAATGGTTTAATTTGTAAATGTATTTCTTGAGCACTAAAGTCTTTTATTTTGTGTTGTAGACTGCCACAGACCTTCTCAACAAACCTTCTGTCATTCCCTGCTGCACTACAGAGAGGCAACAGTTGAGCTGTTGTATGCAGATGCATGTTACATAGTACAAATGTAGACTTACAATATATCTATCTGAACGACTTCATTTTCCTTGGTTTCCAGCAGAGGACTGAACCAGTTGAACTGTGAATCATTTCTAACCCATCAGGGTCCTATACAGTTGTGTTTTCAAGCTGTATAGCTTTAACTCTCTGGATTGTTATTGTTACTGGATTGCTACTCTGTGGTCTGATTATCTCAGTGCTTACAAAAGAAAAATCTGTTCATGGTTTACCAATGTATGCTAGTTGTCATCATTAAGGAAAAAAATTAACTGTCTGATCATGAAAAAAAAAAGCTATTGAAATTTTGTGTTGAGTGAATTAGCCAATCACATGTTTAAACCGTGTTTTAGGAAACTTCTTGAAGGCAAAGATGTTTCAGACCAATTGCTTTAATCCACGTCCCTTATGGCTTTTCTAGCGATTTACAAAAGATGTGCAAACTCATGCATGTGTTTGTGCATTGTTGGAAAATTCATCCACAGACCTTAGGTTAAGAGTGTAAATATATGCACTTCGGTTGTTGAAGTGTTCATGGGTGAGGCTACACTGGATGTTTTAGGAAGTTTAAATCTTTGCTGATAGATTTGCCTATAAAACAGAGTGATTGTCAGAGATTAACAAGGACACTGACACACTGGAGAATCACAGGAAAATGCTAACAGTCACGCTTGCATGTTTTAGACAGTCATACAGAAATATGGCTAGGTAGTCTTTACTGTTGGTAGTAACACTGTTATACTTTCTTTCTCACACACACACACACACTGAAGAAAAGTGTGTGTGTTTGGAATCACAAGCCAAGACACAGGGACTGCAGTGACATGGCCTTTACCTAGGTGCTTGTTTTTGCGATGTTTTCAGTACACAGCAGTTTTTGCCTTCTTGTCTGTGTACACATTAATATTTTTATCTTGAATTATTTTTAATGCCAATGTCTTCAACAAACTTTCCAAAGGAAAACTAAAAGTTAACCTCATTTTTAAAGCCTAGTTTATATATGCAGTTGCACTATCACAAGATGGGAGCCAAGTACCGGCCTGTAAATTTGGAAAGGATATTTCCATTAGTAGATCTGAAGTCGCTTAGAAAATATTGGATGCATGAAATTGTGTCACAATGACTTGGTTTGTTTTAAGCTTTTTAATATGTCTCTAAGCTGGTTTTAATACATCCAGACACCTGAGAAAGTGATGGTTAGATATTTAACCCGTTCTTTACAAATCATTAACCAATTGAGCATCTTCAAAAGCAGTGTGTTTTGCCTGTCTTTTTAGGTCTTTAATGTACATTTGTCACTTCCAGACAGCCATTGGTTTGCATTTCTTTAATGCCAGTTTACAAACGAAGTTTGAAATTCTAGAAACTTGCTTTTTTTTTTTTTTTTTTTTTAATGTGCTGCTGTTGTGCATTCTTGCTTTATTACCTCCAACATGAAAATTACATTGGACGATGTCTTTAGACAGCAGCGGCTATGATGATGTAACTTAATGTCAGGGTTTACAGTCTTTACAAGTAAATGTATTGAAATTAATAGAATAAGTTGCACCAGGAAGACTGCAAAACAGTTTGGTTTGGTTTGAATACTCACATTGAGCAGACTATGCCCCTGTGTCTGTTCTCAGTTTACGACAAAACAAAAAAAATGTTTTATAAAACCTTTTATTTTGTTTGCAAGCCTACATTTACTATTTAAAAAAGGTTTTATGTTGTATGGGTCCAAAAGATGTCTTAGGAATTGTTACAATAAAACCAAAAATAGATCTAAGTCTATGAAATAAATGTTTCTTAATAAAATGTCAGGATGCTGTGATATTTTGTGAAATGGTTTAAGCTACTACATTCGTTTAAATGAGTTGTTATTCATTGCTTTTGAAAACTGAATGTGATTTGTTATTTAACAGTTTTATTGTGACTGAATGTGTGAGATATGTTTAAATAAAGAGAACAGAGAAATGTGTAAATTGTTTGCGGTGTGCACTATATCTGACTTGATCCTGGTACCTGTTTTACAAAGCAAGTTCTACACGCTCGAGCCCCTTTTTACAATGTCAAAGCTGGGATTATTGCACCATTGTACTACCAAGCAAAGCCTGTATTTTCAGTATCATACTGGCTTAGGAGGGCAGCACTGTTACTTTGAGCCAGTATGAGAGTTAGTTTTCCAAATTGGTCCTGCCTCATTGTCTCTATAAAAAGGTAAGAGCTTCAGGTGTTGGAGGTTGATGAACGTCTTACATTCTGTACTGTCCCTCAATCCCATCCACCCAGCACTGCATCTCTTATTTGATCGAAAGGTGCTGTGCTCTTTAAAATATTTAGTGATTATAGACTAGAATTGCCCCTTTTCAAACATTCACATCTTGTTTCACAGTCTGAAATAAAAACAGGCAAAAAAAAAAAAAAAAGGCAATAGCTCTAAAAATTAATAAATTAAAATGGAACAATTAGATTTGAAGAATTGCCCCATGTGGTAATACTTTGAAGAACCACCTTATGCTTTAATTACAGCCTGAGTCTGTTTAGTTACTTCTGTACCAGTATTGCTAACTAGATGGAGCAGTGCTTGTCCTCTCTTCATTACATGACAGTTCCAGCTCAGGTAAATTGGATGCTGTCCAATAGGATTCAAGTCTGTTCTTACATGGCCCAGACAGAACACATTCACCTTTTTATTCTTCAATCACTATGGCCATATTGATTCTGTGCTTTAAAATGTAGAAAGTTGTACCTTATTCCCATCTTCAGGTTTCTGGCAGAGAGCAGCAGGATTTCAAGAATCTGACTACTTTGTTGAATCAATTTTTCCTTCTATCTGGGCAAGTTCTCCATTTCCGGCTGTGTTCTTTGGATGACAACTTGTTTTGTCTTTCTACCATTTGGCATTGAGGCCAGAGTTTAACTTGGTCTGACCATAGAACCTTTTTCTCTCCTTCAAAGCTGTACCTTGTTACCCTCTGACCATTTTCTTCCTTGCTGTACCATCATCCAGATTAGCGTGATGGCCTGACAGTGACAGTCATTGTGGTACCAAACACCTTCCATTTCTTAATCACAGACTAGTGATGGACAAAACCTTTTGTATCCATCTCCTGACTTGTTCCTTTTTACGTCATCTCTTTGAACTTTTGAAAATCCGTTTGTTACGAAAGGGGATACTTTTTTGAAAATGACAGAGTTAAACCATTATCAACAGAATATTTAATGCATAAATGCTTCTTCAT
The DNA here is from genome assembly GCF_033026475.1 of Channa argus. Classification (NCBI taxonomy): domain Eukaryota; kingdom Metazoa; phylum Chordata; class Actinopteri; order Anabantiformes; family Channidae; genus Channa; species Channa argus. Next base: position 27,561,328 of record NC_090200.1, read on the forward strand.
CTGAAATTAGTTATTTTTAAAAAATGGGTACATATTTATTTAAGTATATATGAACATTTGTGTGGCTGGTGATGATGAAAAAACATTTGCAAAAGCCATGTGTACATTGTCGTACTCAGTTTAGGGTTAAGTTTGTCAAACAAAGAAAACAGCTTACAAATGTTTTTCCCCTATACAGTACGTGTTGTACGTGCTTCTCCATCCAGAATCTCACCCTAAATCTGGGCTTAGTATTTGTTAATGTTTTTTGTTCTTTTAAACAAAAGTTTACCTGTTTATTAAATGCAATTCATCACCATATTTGTTTTGTCATAAGAACGCAAAAGAATTTCCATAGTTGAGGGTTTTGCTAAACTGCAATGGATTGATGAGTATTTTATTGTCCAGCAACTTTCAATTCAATGTAATTCAACTTTATCCATTTGCGCTCACAATCAAACACACAAACTCCTACACTGATGGAGGAGCTGCTATGCAGCTGGCCAAAGCTCAACAGTAGCAGTTCGGGTTCAGTGTCTTGCTCAAGAATCCTTTGACATGTAACCGGAGGAGCCAGAAATCAAACCGGCAACTGGGGAATTGGTGGACGACCGTTTTACCTCTTGCACCACACTTGTACTCTGTTTTTTTATAATATAACATGTATATTATTGGTAACTATTGCCGAAAAAGAGCATTTAAATAAACACAATTGCAGTCCTCAACTCTTAAAGCAAACACTAGACCAGGAACTATGTTTTTTTTTTTTTTTTCATAGTGCTGTCAGATGTTAGGGTGTCTGCATGGGGATGATGCCTGAAGGGTGCAGGTAGCTGTGATGGGCACATGGCTGAATAGCAACAGAAGCCTGTGAACATGAAAAAAAAACATGTCATTCCGAATCAGTCACAACAGTACCAGAAGCCATTACAGCACCACACAGGATGTCACACGCCCCTTGCTTACATTCTCCTGCTCTTTCTCCCCAAGAATCTTCTTGTTTTGTTTGCTCTTTTTGTCCCTTGTTATCGCCAACTGAACTGCAGTTTCAGAGGTCCTTGTGTCCGTTGTTGGTGGGATCGAGGCCTCCTGTGTCAGTTTTTATTAATGTTATTACCTTTTAATATGGAGGTTAAATTACATTTTTACATTTTAGAGCTTAGCATAACCTAATAATAATGCCAGTCCTAAAACCTTTGACATCCCGTTAATGTTATAAATAATGCTAAGTTGAGAAGGTGGAACCCTCAGTGTTTAAAAGAAATCGGCTTATTTGATTTCCTGACCACCTAACAGAGCTACTGTAGAGCCAGAGACAATAGTTCAGCGTAACTACTGGAAGTAGGGGACATGCTAAACTTTGCTCCCTCCAAAAGGGGAAAATATTTGCCTCCTAACTTCTCAGTATCTCAGTAATTAACACATTATATATTGTTTGTCTGTCAGGGTCGTAAGCTAAACAAATCACACATGATGTTGCATTGAGTTAGTGCTCGTTTGTTGTTTACTGGCTTAATTTTTAAGTGACTGAAATGAGTGTTTCTCATCGCACTTTTCAAATGTCAAATTCTTCTTTCGTCTTCATTGGAGGTGGTAAGATACTAAGTACATTTTCTATTTTTTGCGCAGATGTAGATTTATCAACAAAAATCTGATGCTTCTAACATAACAATACAACAATCTAATAATTGCTGATGTGTTTTTTTTTTAACCCTATTGAGTTTTTATTATGGTAAATATTCTTTGCCATAGTTTGTTGACTCAATTCTGTTTGAAGAATAGCAGCTCATTTTCTAAATTAATTTTAATTTCAACTCTAGACACTTAACAATCCCCTGATACAGATGCAAAGACCAAAACTGAATTGCCTTTTCTCATATTTTGTGTCAGTCTGCAACCTGGATTGGTTTTATCATCTGTCCCATCGACCTCTTGTTGTCCAAACAGCACCGCTCCACTGTGACACACATTTCTTCATCCCAAAAGGCATAAAAAAAAAATGTTTTTCCTTTCCCATGATTACACTGAAGATGTCGTGCATGTACTGCTTAGTTCTGGCTGGCTTAGTTCAAGCTGATGTACGAAGTTAACGAGGTTCAGAGCAATTGGGGCAATATGTTTTTAAATTTGTCCACCATGTGTTTTGGAATGAAGAAACAGCTCTCGCAGTAGAGCCTGGCTGATTTGTGACAACAACAGAGGGGTGGCTTTAGAAAATATTTAATGTAGGGATGGTAAGTGCAAAGCTTTTTACACTCATTGAAATGCCTGCTTTTAGGAGACAAGTTGTATGTCATTAAAATTTCAGTGTGAAATGTAGGAGATGCAAAATATGCAACTTTGTGTGTTCTGATATGAAAAAATAATTAACTACAGTTTGTAATTTTAAATAGTTGCAAACAAATAAAAACTGTTAAAATTATTGGAACAAGGTGACGTCCACTCTGGGCACACATTATTTCCCTGGTTCAATTACAAAGAATTTAATAATTTAGCAGATGTTTTTATCCAAGTGAGCACATGCACCACAGACACACTAGTTTATTTTTAACCCTGTGGGGACATATATTTATGGAGTCTTACCCTAACCTGCATCTTATCACAGAGACACACAGAGTGTGTATCAGCCACTATTCTGATACAATACAATTGTGTCTGTCTGTGTGTGTGTGTGTGTTCGTGTCTCTCATTAACTCACTTTCTGTTTACCCTTTGTGTCCCACTCAACTGTAACTCACATAATCCCTCTGACAATTGCACAGCTGAGCTCTACAAACATTGTGTAGCAACTTGGGGTTCAGTGACTTACAGTTGACTTAGGTTACATAGAAAGGTGGAGCCATCGATCTCACCACCAGTGCTGTGTTTAGGCAGACAACTCGCTCTATATCTGTCACCTCCCTCATCTATAAACACACCTTGACATAAAATAACAAGCTTAATAGTAAATGAATAATAATGATTTATTTCTATTTGTAATTATTTCAGTGGATAAGCTTCTCCAATATTTCCTCTAGCAGACACTGTAGCACAAAGTGGTGTGGAACTGCATCTGACTTATTACATGAACTTTAAAGGGCAACTACATCAATCTTCAACTTTCTATGGCTTTAGTTTAAGGTGTAAATGTACCTTAATGCTTTTCAACGTCCCTCAGACTTTACTATATTAAAGTATTTCTTTGCTTTTAGTTGAAAAACTCATGACAGAGTTGGAAGCTCTGGAAAAGCCGGTTGAACATAATTACAAACGCCATAGTGTGAGCAACAAGACAACATAATATGAACTAAAGGTTCCTCCAAGTGATGTCATCTAGAGACTTTTTTCAGTTAGACTTAGAGATATATGTCAATGTAGGGAAGTCAAATTTAAGTTAAATGGCATTAATTTACATGTGCTACTCAAACTAGAACCAAAAGAAGCAGGTTTGAATAAAGGGGGCCTTCAACCCCAACACACACACATCTCTGTAAAAGTGATAACTAAAATGGGGCCAGTGTGGCGCAGAAAGGTAAAGAGGTAACCAATCCCGCAGTTGTGGGTTCACTCCCCGGCTTCTCCTGTCACATGTCAAAGTGTCCTTGCACGAGTGTGTGTGTGATTGTGTGTGCAAGTGGGTGAATGCAGTGTAAAGCACTTTAAGTACCATTAGTTATATAAGAGCTATATAAGTCTAGACCATTTACCATTTAAAACCTTTAATATTGATGTTGGAGAAGATTTTTTTTTTTTAATTTTGTCTTGATACATATTTGCCTTCTGATTAGAGCAACTAGTCCTCTCTTGTGCAAACGTGGCTGTGGCTCTTGTCACATTTTGGCCCTACAACAAATACCACATTTTGAAGCAATTACTTCTGAATTCTGGCAAACGTCAATGTTTACTAGTGTGTTTTACCACAGCGTCTGTGATTGTGTGTTCTATTAGCGTGGTGGGACACACCCTGGGCGAGATGGCGTGACTTGAGAACTCTGACTCTGCCCCCCTGACCTCAGAACTGGCTGCTGATATGAGAAGTCTCTGGAGTGTGTGAGTTTATATCAATCATGTTCAAAGCAACAAGCATGCAGGCAGCTGGTACTACACACTGTACAGACAGCATGTATGGGCCATTCACCCTTTCCTCTTTTTCTGCAATGCCATTACTCCAACAGGCCATGAGAGATGATATTTCACCGGGGGCCACACACTCTCTCTCCAGCTGAACTGCTATCTGTCAGTCACAATGTCTGAGTGCGTCTTGTGGTGACGCCTGGCGAGTCAGTCTGTGTTTGGTGAACTTCACTGCTCTCGCACGAACATCTGAGCACCAAGTACACTGTTTTTCCATCTGCTTCTAAATTTTAATCCCTCTCGTCTCAGCCACCCCAGTTTTTAATCAAAAGCAGTAGAGTAATTTGGCACTCGCCTCTCAGCTGTTGAACTGTTCTTCCTCCCTCATTGTAACAACAGTCTCTTGTATGATCAGGTACAGGGCAGAACCATCAACTGAGGTCTCCATCATTTTTCACCTACTCAGTATTCAATCACTATGTCAAAACACTTTGATGTTGCACTTCACCTCAATTTGCCTGTCTGCATGCTAGTTTCCAAAATGAATTGCAGGGTCTAGTTGGTTCACCAGGATGCCAGTGTCAGGTCCTGGTCCTTGGTCCTGCACTGGTAAAATAAACTTTACCTATAAACAAGATTCTACGTGTTCTGGGGGGCTGTACACACAGTGACAATATTAACATGCTGATAGGCCAATAGTTTCTATATTTATGCCATTAGTTTATTTTGTTAGAGTGCTCACAGTTACTAATTTGTACTGCATACAAAGTATTACTGAGGCTAATAGTTTGAGGTTGATTTGACCTGATGGTGATCCTACATAAATCTGCAGATCAGAAACAAATGAATAGTGAAGAACACATAAATGTCTTTACAAAAGGTATTTTATTCAAAAGCAAAACTAAGGTGCTAATAGGTCCATCTTGCAGATGCTGAGATATTTTACTGTATCGATGAAATGTTTAACTCTCTGGTGGGACCAATGAGGTGTGCACAGTCTAGGTGCCATTGATTTAGTAAATGTCAGGCCAAGCTGTAGCTGTTGAGACTTTTCAAGATGTTACTTGAAGAAAAGTGATTGTTCACTCAACTTCACGTATTGTTGAGAAATATTTCAGTTTAGACTTAAGAAGTGGACAGATAAGCAGCCTCTTTAAAGGGATGCTGTTAGCACATTTAAACCAACTTACCCTCAGTGTGACATTGTTGGGAAGATTTTGGCTTCTTGTTCCCACTTAAACAAAAGCCAGGTTTCTTCTCCTAATGGGAAGGGATGTGTCAACATCCCTGAGTGAACATATCAATTTGTGTGGGTGTGTTTGGCTCGAAAGGGATGATGGAAGAGGAGGAGATGAAGAGAAACTGGGGCCGAGTGGGTTCTCCAATCATAATTTGGCCTAATTGAGCTGTCAGCCGACAAGTCTAAAACAAAAACCCCCAACCTAACTATTACTACTCTTGTCAACCCTCTTCTTTCCTGTTTGGTCAGCAACCAGATGCAACCCAAATGTGCATCTCTAATGATGTGATAAATTTATGTTCCTGTTATGTAGACACATACACATTAACAATACCGTGTACAACATAACAAAGACACAGTTAAAACGAGATAGTATACAAGACAACAATGACCCAACAGTGGAGGGGGGGGGTTTGGGGGTGACAGAGTAAATGTGTCAAACGTACCCACCCCAAAAATCAACCTACTTGTTCAGTGACTCTTCCATTAAATTAATGTCAGGGGTGCATTATCACATGAAAATATATATTTTTAAGTATTGCTAAAAAGAATTTAGACAAATAGTGGAGGATGTACATTGTTTATTGGTATTTAAATGTGAAACACTGCATTTTAAAGCTTGAACTAACCTAATCAAAGCTACACAAAGAGGCTAAAATGGGTTAGGCCATTCTGTGAAACCTTAGTATATATAATGGGGGAGGGTCTGGTGTTGAAATCCATAATATCCAACCATAAGGAATCAGTATACTTCAAACAATGTGCTTGTTAGATTGCTGATATGTATCTTTGTCAGCGTGCAGCAGTGGTAAATGCAGGTAGGGTTGGACCTTTTCTCTAAAGTTCTTCTGTTCAAGTACAGTTCTATAAATGCCAGACTGTACAAAATCATCCCAATATATTGACTTCAGCCACTGGAGGCTATGACTGCAGGCTCTTTGCTCCACTTAATAGTATTAGTTTGTTTCAAGCATACTGAACCCCTAAATTAATTCACCTTTTCTGCTTTTAAATCATTTCTCCAGCATTTCACTGTCCCAAATGGAAGGTTCTATTGTAGATATCTCAAGTTTTTCGTAACACCTGCTTGTTAAATTCTTCACTTTTGAAGGAATGAAGTGTTGATCATCCCCAACTTTTTTAGACTTTGTAAGTCAAAGTCCTGCACACCTAGGTCACTATTTTTATAAATCAAAATTATTTACATTGGTGTCTTCTAGCTACCAATCCTAAGCCTTGCTTTGTACTTGCACATTGCTACTATTCTTGGCAGTTACCACCTGTCAATCAAAAGCTTGCTTATGTGCAAACATGCATACAAGTCTTCAAGTGCTTACTACAGATTAAAACTGAGTATATAGTACCACTACTGGTCAAAAACCCCTTTTCTTACATTTAATTCCAGGTCTGAGATAATCTACAACTTTTTTTTTGGCCTGTGGGGAGTTGGACTTGTCCATCCTTTCTGTGCCTCAAACTTGATCTGTTATGGTTGACATTAGGAGCTGTAGATATGATATGAAATGCATTTAGTAGATTATGTTATGTAGAAGACAAACATAATTGTCATAATACTTGTATAGAAACAGGCTAAAATGAGAAGGTGAGTATTGCGAATCCTGTGTGGTTTTCTATAGATGTCACAGAGAGCATGCAGAGTAAACTGTTCCTAGCGACAGGTAACAGAACAGAGAGTACAATTACACAAACTTGTGAAAGGATAGGGTTCAAATTTGCTGGACAAGCAAAGTCACAGTAAATGTGTTTTGGGAGAGTTCTGAAATAGAGCACAAGTGTAGATGTGTCTCAGGGAGAACAAAGTGGTGCTGGAGGGAGGGTTTTCGAGTCTAGAGGTTTCTCTCCAGGAGGATAGTTTTTAAGTCTGCAGGACAGTTGACGGTGAAGACAGTGTGGGAGGTGTTCCGTCGTTCCACAAGAGTGGCAACCCCCTCGCCCAGGTCCAGGTGGTTCAGGTAACCAGGTGCCATGCGCTCTGGAGTGGCTACACCTGTGTCGATCTTCACCTGAAAGGACCAACCAATAAAGGAAATAAGGGGTTATGAGTGGAGGTACAGTTCATACAAGGCAAGGTCAGAGAGAAAATAAATGAAAAAAACAAAAACACAAATGGAAAGTACTTCATGAAGAATATGAATGAAGGACACTGCCAAGAATAAAAAACAGTTAATCAATCAATCTCCTTATACTGGCACCATGTAAGTTGAGCTTTATTCTAACAAAAGTTAAAGATTTTTAAACATTACACGTACGTATTATCAGGGCATGATAACGTTACAACAATAAGGTCCAAGAGGACTTGAGCAATCGGGTCACAGGCTGCATTGTCTCAATGTTTGAAATCTTGTAAGTATTTCTTAGAAGCACTGTGAGCAATACTCACAGAAATACCAGTAGTAACTCTTAGATTAATCACTTTGATCCAGCACTTCCAGATCACAAGAAAATTGAACCAGGAGCCTGGACAGAGAATCTACTAAATTTATCGCCCACGTTTTTTTTCCTCTTTCGATACGTTTGACTAACATGAGGGTGTGACAGATCAAACCTGTCTGCTCATGTTTCAGTTTGTTACTTGATTTGTCAGACTTTCTCATTGTAATGTTCCCATACTCCAAGATACTTATCATCATTTGGCTGGGTAGAATTGGTACATTTGCTACAAGCGTGAAAACATTGGTACAACCTATTATATACAAATAAGTATGTATATATGTAGTATCCTTTAAATATTTAGGCAAACCAATGAAGTAAAGTCCCACTGTGGACTGCAGAAGAAGGTAAATAAATGACAACTTATTCTTACACTGACTGACATGTAGGCGTAGAAAAAAGCGTGACTCACATAAAATTTGCAGCTGTTGTGGTTTGACATTTTGTTACCCTCATACAGGCAGAGGATTGTTACTGTGTGTTCAGTAGGATAATTATTGAAACATGGCACATAGAGAAGGTATGTGGTGTCTTGAAACCTGTAGGACTTTTACAGTCCCATGCTAAGATGGGGACAAGTAAATGGACAAGTCTGACTAAGGTTAGGTAGAAATCCTGCTGCATGTCAGCTTTTGTACCTTGTTAATTGAAGTTGTGCTGTGTAATCCCACTGAAGTCTCACCTGGTTGAGTTTGCAGGGCACCTCAGGATACTCCTCTCGTAATACCTGGCAGAAGGCCAGGGTGCTGGCAGCTCCCACTGTCAGGAAGCCAGTACCAGGCATCAGCAACTTCTCTCCTGCTCCTCCTGTGGCACAAACCGTCAAACTGTCATTTTGATTTTTGTAGTAAGATCATCTCCTCAAGACCATGTGAACTTGAACATGGTGTCTCCTGCTCATACATTATTTCATTAATGATGTAAACCCTGTCCTCAAATTAACAGTATGTAACTTTTTATGAATTCTTTTAGTAGAAATGTGTTTTAAAGCTTATCTTATTGTGGAGAGGTGCTGTCAGTAGAAGGACATTTGAAAGTAATCAGACACAACAGGAATCTGAATTTCAGCTTCAGCGTGTAAAGCCTCTGCTAGAACATTGAAGTGAGACTTGTGATACTATAAAAAATGCAACACAGCGTGATGTAGCTTCATTCTCTAGTGTATGTACATTTATTTGAATGTAGAGAAAAGTAAAACTAAAAACTCATTACAGTTTAGTTATTAATTAATAGTTATTAATTCTTTTAGTAGAAATGTGTTCCAAAGCTCAACTTATTGTGAAGAGGTGTTGTTGGTAGAAGAGCGTAGCAGAGCAGGGAGAGGAAGAGTTGGGTGGAGCAGAGTGGATACATTTCAAGTCTCATAGCTTTAGGTTTTAACAGCAACAAAAAAATTCAGTAGGTTGTGTTGGGTAAATAGTTAGCACAGCTGTGATGTAATCAGAAGGTTCAAGGTGTGATTGTGATTCAGCTCAGGCAAATAAAAAAATCAGTTTTTTGGTGCATGTTCACATCTCAGCACAATTTCCTCAAAAGTTGTATAATTCTCATTTCTTTTCCTGCGTTTCCATAGGTGGGCAGAGTTACTATAGTATTTGCTGGAGCTGTACTCACAAATGAAAGTAACTCCTATTACTGACAATGGAAAACATCTAATAACTTTGTTTGTGTTTGGAGATATGTGTTTTAGTTTTCTGAGCCTTTTTGTGTTTTTGCCTAGTTTTGTGACACTTTGTTGCAGCCCTGCCTGGCTGCAGTCTTCTGAGGACACCTGTTTATCTCATATTCACTAAGAAAGGATTTTGTGCGAATTTAGAAGATTAAGAGTTTGAGTTTCTTTCTTCCCTGGATCTTTTAGTTTATACTTTCTGTTTGTTTTGCTACTTTGTCTTTTAGTTGTTAGTTTGTTGGCCTTGCTGTGTTTTTGTCTCCCTGGTTTTCTTCCCAGCCGCCTTTAGTTGTCCCGCACCCCTTTTGGTCTCCAGTGCAACACTGCCGCTTCTCACCCTGGCGAGTAAGACTTTTAGTTGTTCCTCAGATTGTTCCCATGCCATAGACTATTTTTCACCTCTGTCTCTTCTCCTCCCTCAGGTTGCCCTACTGCTTTCCGGCCACCTCCACCACACACTCCTGTCCTGAACCGCATTCCCCTGGTTATCCCATCTATTACACATCCCCCCTCAATAAAACTGTTATTGCGTTCCACTCCTCTGTTTTCTGCTCCTTTTTGGGTCCTACTAAGCCCTAAAACCTGATAGCTCTATCTTTCAGCTCCTTGTTTTAGTTATCTGGTTCTTAACTTTACCCTTACATTTTTCCAGAAGCAAGCAGTGGATTTCAGTGAAAAAGCCTCCAATGAACTCACTATACAAAACAAACAAACAAAAAAAAGTCATTGATGTTCATAAGGTGGAAAGAAAATTTCTAAAATGTTGGTCTGTCTGCTGGAAGTGTAAAGAGAACATATTGAGTGCCAATTAAAGGCAACAATGTGATTATTAGCACAAAGTCTGGATTACACTGCCCATGGATTCTGACTTTCCCTAAACCTTCCCATTTGACTTTATTATACAAAAACAGTTCAGTGCAGTTCTGTTCCTCACATGCACAAAACGCCTCCATCACCACATCAGAGTTGGGTGCCATTTCAGTGTGAAGGGAAGCAAAATGAACCCTAAACTTAACCTAATGATTAGTTTGCATCCTCCTTAATAAATTAATTAAAACTAACTCTAAATAAATTCTGATGAAAGAACAATTGTACTTGGATGTACTTTTTTCCCTTTCAAAATAAGAGAACGTAAACTTTTGCAACCAGCTACATTTGTCAGAGGCTGTGCGCACAGGGACTCACCTGTTATGAAGGTGTAGGTACAGTTGGAGTCATCCCTTACCAAGGGAAAGAAAGCCTTCCATGATACAAACGTACTAAATAGCAATGTCTCAATTACCTGGTGAGATGAAGGTAGAGGACATATGAATGTAATCAGACACAAATCTGAATTTCAGCTTATATAAAGCCTCTGCTACAACATTCAAACATGAAGTAAGACTTGTTACTATAAAACATGCAACACAGTGTGATGTAGCTTCATTCTCTAGTGTACATAGGTTAATTGGAATGTAGAATCCAAAAACTCCTGCATGAGAGTCTAGCTGCAGTCTGGTTTATGTGTGTATGCACTCACCCAGTGTAGGTCTTTGAGGGACTGAGTGTGTGGGGGTCCTCCCTGCCACCAGCTGAAGCCCAGGGAGGAGACAATGTCTGTCACCCTCCCTACAGCCTTCAGCAGGGCTTGCTTCGCTTGCTCTGCTCCCTCCTCTGACCCTAAACCAGACAGACAGAGAGATTGAGGGATGGCAAAACCTCCAGGTTATAAGAGTGGGGGTGTCAACTTAAAACTGCATCACAATATTTTTATGTTAAAGATTTAAATAAACGTGAGAATAGTACAGTCAATAGTATTATTTTGGCCACAAGTCACATTAGCAGCCAGTATTTATAGCCAACTAATCAATGATGAGAATTTAAAAATGTATTTATTTTTTTTCCGTCCGTTCGGCTTATCCTGTGAGTTCATGGTCGCCACAGCGGATTATTGTCCGCATTTTGATTTGGCACAGTTTTTATGCCGGATGCCCTTCTTGACCCAACCCTCCCCAACTCTACTGGGCTTGGACCGGCACTGCACAGCTGGGGATTGGAAAGGGCTGTTAGGGGTTCAGTGTCTTGCCCAGAGACACTTCAACATATATAGACGGGACCGGGGATCAAACCACTGACCCTGTGGTCCGTGGACGACAGCAGAACCTGTGACTGGTGTTTGGAATATCACAATATAAGAAGTCCTACAAAAACAAACAAACAAAAAACAGCCATATTGACTAATGTGTAATTGACTAGTATGGATTATTTTGAAAGTCTGTTGTGTTTAACCAGTATGATTTTGGTGGTGGTTCACAGTAGTTTATTGCATTTATTGGAATAGTCATGGACCACAGAGGATGAAATGCTTTTGTTATTTTTATTGGCTGTTTTAATCTGACCCATTCTCTAGCATCACTATCTGTCCTGGTTAAGATAAAATGACAAAATATCTTCCTATCTGACAACAATGATATATTTTCCGAAGCTAATGTTCGCAACTATAAGCTACTGCTCATTCCATTCACCAGGTAGTCTCAGCAACACTGCCTGAGTGTGGTAAATAAGGCAAGAGTTTCATGGCAGAGTGGCTGTATTGGATTTCATTAGAGTGTACAGGTGTACCTAATAAAGTGACCAGTGAGTGTAGTTAAAGTCCATAGATGCATGAGCAGACACTGACACTTCAAATAAATGGAAATTTCCACAGAGGAGTGTGTAATGACACCTATCTAATAAGCCTGAGAGAGTTTGGCAGTGGAGGAGTGCAAACAAACCGCACCTCTCCACCCACGGGAGACACTGCACATTTGCTAGGTTCAGTGGATGAGGGAATAATTTAATGAATGGCAGACAACTATCTATATAAAAGAAAGGTCCCCAGCTTACCCACGTTCCCCACTATAGTAGTGAGGTTATCTTTGGTGTTTGGAGAGACAAAGGATCTGAGCTTCTCCAGCCGGCTGTTGTCTCTGGAGATCACTGCCACTTTGAAACCTTCACACACACACATCAGATTCTACATGAGTCTAGTGCACTGATGACACATAAAAGCAGCACTTTTAACACATAGAACAAAATATTAATCTCACATGAAAACCAACATTCAGTAATAAGCGTAAAAAGTCTGGATCTGTGTATCAAGGTCACAAGAGGGATAATCATGATAGAGTAGCAGATGTAAACTTTCTATGGACATGAAATCCAAATAAGTTAACTTTGATCACTGCAACCTGCTCAAACAGGGTACAGGCAGTTGCACAGCACATTAAATAACCAACTGTGGGACTGAAAGATACTCTAAACACTGAAAAACATACAGAAAAACAAAACCGAACTACTTCAAATCAAAAATATAGTATTGTTACTTATGTTAGGATATAATGCTGATGCTCAGATCTGTTGGCTATAATATGTTAACTATAATGAAACCAAATATCACAAGTCAGAAACTTAACACAAGTCATTGCTTAAGGTTTAGTATTATGCTGTAAGAACTTAAACCCTCTTAATCTTCATTATTTTCAAAGTTATCATTCCAGTAAATGAATCTGGAGCTATTAAATCAAAATAGACAAAGGATCTTTCCCATAACTTATGGAAATTATACATTGCGTTTATTTTTACATTATTTAAATGTCTTGTTGGAAATTGTACTTGTATTATATCCTACATGATTTTAGAAAAATCATCATGCAATACTTGAATTCTCTGCAAAAGCCTTTTTCTAACTTATTTAGCACATTGCACGCAGATATATTACACACTGTTTACGATCTGTTACAAATTTACGCGCCGGGACGCGCCAACAATAACAGATAAAAAGCTAGTAATTTAAGAATTTAGCTAAATAAAAATTCAAATTATCCAAAAAGTACGAAAACACATAAAATTCCCATGAAAATCTACACTGCATTTCTTCTATGATAGAATTCCTCTTCCGCGTAAAACTGTTCAGGCCGCCTCCAAATTCCCTTGTCCACTTAACAGTAGAGATTTCTTGTTTTGTGTGCCAAAGTAGACCCATAGCCAGCTTACCTTTATCCAGCAGGGCTTTAACAATCCCAGACCCCACTGTCCCCGCGCCCCCGAGAGCTAACACAACCCTGTCGGAGTTTGCCATGGTGGGTGCAGCTGCACAGAGGATGGAGGATGACACTTTGTGAATGTGCACGAATGAAGCTGCTGACTTTTGCACAGCATCATTGCCAGCCCAGGATGTTTTAAACTAACCTGAGGGGCTCCAGATCCGCCCTTCTACCGGTGTCACTGAAGCCACGCCCGCAGGTCAAAGAGACAGGCTTCATCCTATAACTGTGTGTGTGTGTGTGTGTGTGTGTGTGTGTGTGTGGGCAGTTGGTTGATGAAGACATATGGCGAAGATGTCAAAGTAGAGTTATTAAAAATCGAAATGCTGCCATCTAGTGGATGTAACCCTTTTGACAAAAATAGCGGGTACAAACGTCACATGTATCACATTATATATCTAGTTGAGGTACCATCTAGAGTTTTGCCTTAATTCCAGAATCACAGAGTTCCAGACCACAAAGAGATTAAAGTAACTGACATCCATTAATAGACATTAAAGACAACACATGATTAAAAATGACAAATAACAAAAATGACAAAAAAGATATATGATGCAACAGTTAAAATTATATGAGAGTTTTGACAAATAGTGTTGCTTAAAATCCAATTAAATAATTTTCAAGTTTGCAAGGCGCGTGTCGACCAATGGCGACTTACTGAACTCAGTTATGCCCCCCCCCAACTTGAGTGATTTTAGTGATGTGTGGTTATTTTGTTCATGTATGAATAGTAGCTGTACAGTACAACCTGGCTTTATATGGTTGCTGTGTGGCACCGTGGAAAACTGCAGTAGAACCTCCAGAAATGGAAAAAATACATTCAAATAAACAAAACGCAAGCAAATTTAAAAAACAACATTGTCAATTTGACAACACCGGCGCAACATTAAGAAACATGCTCCAAGAAGCCCCAACACAAACAAATGAAGAAACACGCTGAAAGGAGAACAGACGAGGAGCAACTAAAAGCATCTGTCAACCCCATCAACTATGTGCATATACGTTTTGTCAGATTAATTATGTTAGCAAGATAATGCAGCCGAAAGGTGGACGATACGTTGTCTTCTTTTGTCAGTCCCAAGTCGGGATAAATGCAGACGGTTGTGTCTGGAAGGGCATCCAACGTAAAACACATGCAAACATGTGAATCATGATTCCATACCAAGTCTGACTTCCATATCGGATCGGTTGTGGCTCTGGGTAACAACAACTGCCACCGGTACTGTTGACCCATTGGGTGGCTCGTGAAAATTGGGCTACTGTTTGTCGAAGAAGAAGAGGAGAAAGGCGTGTTTGTAGGCAGAGAGACAAGAGGAAAGCCAAGAGTTTAGGCCCCCCGCTTTTGATACAATAGACCACAATATTTTAGCTACAGCACCTAGTGTGCATTTGTGCTAGTGCTCTGAAATTGTTAGGTCTTATTTGTCTGACAGAACTCCTCTGTTATATGGGGTTACACAGGGCTCAATTTTGGGGTCTCTCCTTTTGTCCCTTTACCTACTCCCCTTGGGCTCCTTTCTTAGAAAGCATGGTATTTCTTTTTATTGTTATGCTAATGACAGCCAGATTTACATCCCACATTTTCTTAATTAAACCTTTTTGTCATTTCTTGATGACATTAAGGACTGGATGGCCCAACATTTTCTTGAGGTTTAATAAAAAGAAAACAGAAGTGATGTACTTTTTCCCAACACTCCTATCTGGTGCCTCAGGTAAAATAATCAGGGCCAAGCAGAAGGTCACAGGGGATACAGCCTTTGGAATTGTTGCGCCTAAACTATGGAATCGCTTACCTCTGCACATTAGACAGGCCCCTTCATTCTTGATTTTTTTTGTTTGTTTGCCTTATACATTGTTAGTAATGCAACTGCAAGGGGACACAAGCCAGTGTATTCTTGTGCCAGTCCCATATTTCTCATATTTTTAGGCCCAAATACAATCATTTCAGATTTGTCTGAATTTAAAAGTAGGAAATTATAGCAAATCCAGGCCTTTATGTCTTAGTGAGTGTTAGTAGTCTTATAATTAGTTAGTACCTTCTGGTTTCACAGATAAATATAACTACTGCGTGTCTACTGCATAGCAGTGGAAGCTTATGGAATGTTTCCTAATAATGTTGCCTAGATGTGACATATACAGAGTGAAAATTAAAGATCCGCATTAAACTAATGCAGTGCAGTTCATTTAATCGCAAATCGGCTTTGTAATAAAATGTCGAGGTTAGTGGTGTCAAATGCAGCACTAAGGTCTAGTAAGACGAGTATAGACACAAGTCCATTATCTGAAGCCAAGAGTAGGTTATTGGCAACTTTCAATACTGCAGTTTCTGTACTGTGATTTACTCTAAATCCTGACTGGAAATCTTCAGACAGGTTATTCCTGTACAGGTAGTCATATAATTGCTTTGCAACTACTTTTTCAAGGATTTTAGAAATAAACGGAAGATTGGATATTGGTCTATAATTGGTTAAATCACCTGGATCAAGACAAGGTTTTTTAAGTAGAGGTTTGATTACTGCAACTTTATAGGTCTTTGTTACATAGTCAGTTTCTAAAGATATATTGTTCAAATCTAATATGAACATGTCTATTAAAGGAAAAACATCTTTAAGCAATTTGGTTGGGACAGGGTCTAAAAGACGTCGTATTGATGATTGTAGCACTGTTGTACATGAAGATCTATCTGTAATATTTGTGGGAAGGACCTGGTGAATTTCTTTCCCTAATGGCTAAAATTTTATTTGTAAAGAAAGTCATAAAGTCATTGCTTCTCAAGGTTAAGGGAATACTAGGCTCAACTGAACTACTGTATAGCTCTTAGTCAGCCTGGCTACAGTGCTTATTGTCCTCTATTATTGACGAATAATATGCTGTTCAGGCATTATGGAGGACTTTTTTTTATACATTATTAAACTGTTTCTGGCTAAGGGCAAGGGTAGGGTGTGAGTAAAACAGTGAGTGGGTTTATTTACATTTTGGGAAAAAACAATTGAATCTAATAATAAAATGAATGCATTGTTGATGCAGTTACTGTTAGCATCTACAGGAATATTAAAGTCACCCGCTATAATGACTTCTTCTGTACTCAGCACAAAATTGCATATAAATAGAAGTAGTTTTTAATTTTTCCAGTTTATGTGTAAAAGGCTAAGAGTAAAGCTCTCAAATGAATTATGACTATGTTTAGGTCTAGCGTTTATTGGTAAGCTAGAGTGGAAGATTGCTGCTCCTCCTCCAACTCGACCTGTGCTTCTAGGAATATGATAATTATTATGACTGTGGGGGTTGACTCCTTTAGAATGACATATTCTTCTTGCTGCAACCAAGTTTCAGTAAAAAAAAATCAATTTGATCATCATTTATCAAGTCATTTACCAACAGGAATTTAGACGAGAGAGATCTGATTTTTAAAAATCCACATTTAATTGTTTTGGGTTTTAGTTCTGTATGAGTAGTATTCTTAACTTTTATTAGGTTATTATAATTGACTCCATGTGTTAATTTTTGGTTTAAAAAGTTTAGGTGATCGTGAAAGAGACATAGTCTTTATTGGACAAAGAGCAGTGCAGTTAAGATTATAAAATTCATTAAAATAATAAAATTATTTTCAGCACTTTCAGACAAAATGTAACCTACAACTTCGGTCTACGTCTACACTCTGCACTTATGTTTGTTTTTCCGTCTTCCCGGAAACTGCTTACAGTACCTTTCAACTAACCGTGCCTTTCAAATAACGTTGCTTAGCAAAATATCCATAAGAGACCATAAACAACAACAATCACCAAAAAATACAAAAATCAATATGGCCAAAAAATTACTTAAAACAATGTGACATCCTTATTTTCGGTGTCCTTTTCATTGTGGAGGTTCTTATGTATAGGATGTGGGGGCCATGTTTCTGTCTGTGCCCAGGGTCCCCTTCCTCAGACTCACCGCCCCTGTTTAAAACTGGGGAAATTCGTGACACGTGACAGTGTTTACCTTATCCTGACGTTCGCACAGGTTTCAGCCACAGAGCAGCGAATGTGGCTGGAAAGCATTGAACGAGTCATTGCTGACTATTTAAATATAATTGCCAAGTACAGGTAAGTTTGTGTATTACCAAAGCTTTAATTTTGACCTATCGTCGCCTGTCACAATTTTAGGTGTAGCTGAGTGTTAGCGTTAGCTTAGCGTCGACGCCACCAAGTTTCCTTTAGCTTGTGACTCCCCTCAGAATGTTAGTAGTTTAATGTTGTTTTCCGTGTCACCAAAATATCATACTTTGTAAAACCTGAACTACAACGTTTTAAAAAACAACGAGAATTTGGCTTTTATTCGGCTCATGTCTAAAAAAAAAAAACCACACAACTCTTCGTCTTTTGAGTATTGTGTTCTTCTTGTAAATTGCAGGTTCCCTTTAGGGGGTTTCCCCGCAAATTAACCTAAACGCGATTGTCTGAAACGTTCGCAAAAGTTAATATTTGGTTGATAGGTTGTAATGTTAACCCGAACTGAAAAAAGGTTTTCACATTTTCGTAAGATTTCAAACTGCATCTTATGAGAATATTCGTTTGAGGTAAATGACAAGAGGTATTTAAAGTAGGCGCATATTTGAAAGCGATTTGGGCTAATGTTCTTGCCATTAGAACTCAGCAGTTAACCCAAAACAGCTTACTTAGCGTTATTTTAGGTTAAGCTAAGCTAATATTATTTGCAGATGACAAACTATATTATAAAAACGTTCGGTTTAGCTATATATATATATATATATATATATATATATATATATATATATGCTATCTGCAACTGTAAAGCAGTTTTAAAGCAATTGCTCGTGACTAAAATAAGTTTAGATTTATTATCTTTTTCATTTCACTTTTAAGCCTAAATATCACAGGTTTCACTTTCGGTTACTAACAAGGGGTTTGCCCTCGAAACAAATAATAGCCAAAGTAGTTTGTAATATTTAATTCAGCCAAATATGAAGTATTTACAGTGGCAGAGGTCTGTCCGTTTGATTTTCACGAGACTGAAATGCTGTTAAAACTGAAATATTGAAGATTAATTTTAGTCATGTTTTGGTATTTAAGTTTTTTAGTGGGCTTAATAATACTTTAGCACAATGAGTGTAGTTAAATGTTATCAGACAAGAACAAATGTCATTGTCTCGTTTTAACATCCTGTTTGTCTTCCTCTCAGTGGAGATGAACATCTCAAGGCAGACACCCAGAGATCTAGTGGCTGCCTATGATTACAGTTTGGAGCAGCAGATTGTGAGAAGAGGCTCCAACCTAGCGTGTACGGATGAGGAGTTATTCAAGCAGGTGGAGGAGCTGTTGAGGGATGGAGATGCTCAGGAGATACACTGCCTAGGTCTGGATCCACTGAGGGTGATGGAAGACTCGCTTACAGAGGCAGCAGCTGTGGCAGTACCTCGTAGTAGGCGAGTCAAAGCCAGAGGAGAGCTGCAAGGCCTGGCTAAAGCTTTTGAGGTCCTTGAGCAAGCAGCACTGAACTTATACCTTGGTCCCTGGAGAGAGGAGTACAAAGTTGTCAAGGTTTGCTAAAAAACATTGACAGTGAAATCTATTACATTTCTAATTTACTGAGTCCTGTGGTAGCAATGCTATTTCAGTAGTTTTTCCCACCTTGTCAACAATACAATTCTGGATTATGTACTCACATTTCTTGTCATGACAATTCATTCAGATGTAGCTGTTGGACATTTATTTTGCACTTCCAGTTTGTTCAGCCTCTCATCTAAAGGACAAAGCTAAAAGTATCTATAGAGGCTTCCTGCTTAAATAAAAAACAATCTTGGAATAAACTTGGTACAGTATTTTTTTCAAAATGATTATTATTTTTTTCTCTTTTTCTTTGTGCCCCAGATGTACTCCGGTATGTTTACCCACTACATCAAATCTGTGCTGTCGATGCCACAGATTGAGAAACTGTTTGGTCTGTTAGGATACCAGCCCTGTGTGTCTCGGCAGGAGCAACTTCAGCTCCAGTCATCCAGAGTCAACCCTGTCTCTCCAGACAACCTCCTCCGCTTGTCTTGTGGCTTTTTCATGGCTCGCTGTGAGTGCCGCCTTCTACTGATGGCTCTGGGAAGCCACGCTGGAGAGGCTGAGTGGGAGTTAAGTGTGGTGAGAGAGAGGCAGAAAGGACACAGTGTTCAGGTATGTTTGCCAGATGTTTGGCACATTAATATATCGCTTATGGGGTAAGGTCTGTATTATGAAATGCAGAGTTGTTGAGGATCTCTCCATTGCTGTTCCACTGTGTGATAAACCTATTATAAACCAATCGGTACACACTTATGCTGTGCTGCCAGACATGCTAAATATAAAAATGTGATGGAATGTTGCTGGCAGAGAAAACATGGAATCATGGGCATGACTATTCCACTCAGCATGCACAATATATTTTCAATTCAGAGGTGTAACAACCTTAAATGTTTTATGTAGCCTCCCAACTTTCAATCTCATGCTGCAGTTTTCCATCAGATACATTTCCATCCTCATGGGTCTTAATTCCAGAGTACCATAGGGTGGTGGTTGTGATCTGAATCAGCCACATTAGCACCATCAGTTAATGTTGGGACTGGTTAGTGTATAAGACACATACATATGACCTGCCCTATCCACATGATGGGAGTGACCTGTGTGTTCACTTTGCTCGACTGTTAACACTAGTCGAGCTGCGGCTGCTTTCGCTTTCGCTTTTCACTCATCAAGTATGTGTTGTTTATGGAATATTTGATAAGAGCAAAACTTGTCCTGATTGTTGGCTCAGAGATTAATTGCTGATCTCATTTGTCTGACAGTCACCTCACTCACTCAGCATTCTGGCAGTCTTGTTATGAAACTCATTAGACACATCCTGCTGCAGTGTTTATCTACAGGAGTCTCAGAATGAAGCCCACAAACACTTCTTGTGTGTGTGTTTTCCTTTGATAATTACATGCAGTCAGGAAACTGATTTAACCTTTAATTCCATCTCATTAAGCATTCAGAGAAATCATCACAAGGTGTAACCAGTTACAACAGCAACTACAGTATATTCGAGTATCACAAAACCCTATGTCCTAGTCTTCCACATTATTGTCCAAACTGGTGTGATTGCCCCTAACTCCACAGGAGATCTTATGCATGTGCAGCTGTGATATAAGGAAATGTCGATTTGGAGCACGTGGGAAATGTTTGTTGAAAATATGCCGGGCACATGTGTATGTCCAAACCGTAAGCAAAGCAGTGCATTTTTTCCATTTTTACACTCTTACTTACCAGACATGTTATAGCGTTATCTAATCAAGGATATGCCCGATAATAAATTATAAATTGTACTAGCATTGCTAATACAGTTAGAAGGGGAATAGAAAGGAGCAAAATATATTTCAATTAGGGCTATCAAAATAAGGCAGCATTTTCGATTAATTAATAGAAGAAATTGTGTTAAAAGAAAGCGATGGTAAGCTTAAGCATTTTAAAATGACTTTTTTTCTGCACATTGTGTCATATTTTTGATTGTTACAGCCATTATTACATATGAAAGTGCTAGTGTAAATTTGTTGAGGTATAATTGTTTGTGTATCTCAACAGGTTGCCCTGGAAACCAGCAAGAAGATGCTGAAAGTCAAAAACCCAGTGATGGAGCCTACTGATGGAGAAGTTGACATTGATTTGTACACAGATGAGCAAGTAATAGGTAGTCAGAGGCAGGCAGTTGTTGTAGACAACGAGAGTCCCCGCTCTTCAAGTTGGGTGCCTGAAAATGTCGCATCTCCCCAAGCTCTCAGAACACAAAGCAATGGAATGACTTCCTTGCCTTCCTTGTCCACCTCTGCCACAGAGAACATCTGCATCTCTACCCTCAATTGCCAGTTAACCAAGACGTCACCTGTAGAGTTAGACAGAAGCTGCTCAGCCAGCAAAAGGCAGGGCAGACGTGGCTGTGAGGAGTTGACGTTTGAAGTGGACTTCCAGTCACAGCCACAATTTAGAGCGAAGGAGGTTTACAAGAGGAAGACTGAAGGTAACATCTGCAGTTGCCTCCAATTTCCTTATCCTCATCTTTATATTAAACACTGTGTTAAATGCAAAACCTTGCACCAAATCAGCTGTCCCATGCTTGAGCATTGCTTTAGTGAAGGCCACACTGTGGTAAACCCTGACAGTACAATTAAAGAATTGAATGAATCTGGTGAATCAGTGTCACCACAGAGTGAAGGCCTCGAAGTGAGCGACATGAGTCCATCACAGACTCTCATTGGCAGCGGTGCAGCCATGTCCTCGTTAGTTCTGTGCGATAGGCCAAAATCAATAATCGGATCTCTTCAACCAATCACCTACCATGACTGCTGCAACCTGGCCCAGTTGGACCCTCAGGTCCTGTGTATTAGCTGTGGAGTCTTCCACTCTCACTCCTGCAGAGAGACAGACTACTGCAGTGTTCACCACACAGTCAAAATGCTGGGAGTATGTATATGTGGGAAGCTGTGCTCTAGGATGCCTCTCGTTCTGTGCCGATATTGTGGAAAAGAGTATTGTAATGACTGTTGGTACAGGAATCCTGTTGTGTGCCTATGTGGCCAAACATTTGACCAGTCGTCCTCTGTGTGATCTGTTTGAAATGCTTTGCATGTGAGGCATCATGAGATACACCTAGCAAAATCACAAAGCCTTAAATCTTAGTGCTGATAAGAGAATTTTTCTTTTTTTGTATCAGAAATCTAAATGTGGCCTTGACATGGTGCTGAAATGCAGGATTAAGTGTGCTACAATGTTTCTACTTGGGAAGTCTTTAAGACCCCCATCACACTGTCCTCTACATTCTACAGGCGGCCATATTTACTTTTTTCAAATATTGTGTCTTGTGATTACAGTTAATGCTTTTCATAGAGATGGGTGGATGATAGCATCTGAAGCTTCAAACTTCACTAGTGCTTTATGAAATGAATGAATAATGAAATAAATATCATACTAAAATTACATTTTGACTAGTAAATTGTTTAATGAATATCAACCAAAAGGTTAACTTGCACAAATCCACTGGACCTTCATTATACTTTGAAAAAGTATAAAGCACATTATGGTTAGTAGCACGACAATATTTTGTTATCTTTGCTCCACTCATCATTAGCTTTTGAGTCATCTAAATATAACTTGGGAACGTGTTTTCATCTGTTTGTTGCCTACACACTAACTGGAATAAAAACAGGCCAATATAGCACTTGTGCATGTCATAGATGTGTTTTACAATACATGAGCTTTGGTGACAGTGGAGTTGCAGTAATGTACCAGAATAACTTTAAGAAAGCACCTTATATCATTTATCATACTTAATATTTTGTTAAGTCATACCTGACCAAATTAAACCATATTTAAACCAGTGACTGTCTTTTTTTTAAATTCCCTGTTAAAACATAAAGCCCTGAGACTACAAAGTCGTGTAATTATTATGGACGAGATCATTTTCTCAATGAATCTATTTGTCATGTGGTTGATACAGTTGTGTTGATTAGTTTTCTGTTATTGATGCTACATTTGAAGAATCACTATATTAAAATGTAATGAGGTTGTGAAGTTTTTTTTAGCAGGATATTTCCAAAATTCTAAATTAATCTTTGCTTGTTTTTAGGCTGACAACTGATTACACAGTGTTTTCTATTAAATATCTAGACTGGTTCAAGCTATAGTGTCATTTATACCTCCTTAGTTTCAAAAATATTTTTCCACTTCTGATAATGGATTGAACAATTTATAATGTGTTTAGCATTTTCTCAGCAAAGCGTCTTTCCCAGTGAGTCAGCCTGTTTGCAAACTTCAAAAACCATTATTACCATGGACCCATGCTGCTTTACAGACCTGAGCTAAAGCCTGAGACTGAGTTCTGACCTTGGTAGCAAGAGTTGTTCAGCTAATGTTAAAGTTAGGAGCGAGTGAGGAGACTTCATGCTTAAATCAAGTTAAACAAATATTATACAATATACAAAACAAAAGTAATTGCAAATGGGTAGTCTTTGCTCACTGTGTAGGTAGAAGAAATTTACTCATTTTATCATGACGACATCAGTCCTTTATACATCACAGTCATGAGGTTCAGAGACTCTGTTCTCTCAGCTTATAATTGCTTAGAAACATTTCTTCTGCAGCTTGTAGTAATTAATACAACACTTGCAGAGCAGTGATGAGTGGAGGGTTTTCAATTGAAGCAGTTCCCAGTGATCTTGATACTGAGCTCTAACCTCTTAAAGAAGCAGAAACCAAAAACCTTTTTAACAGCTCCTTGTGCAAAGGCCTGTGGTCTGTCCTAAGGATTTGTCTGCTTTCTATTCATTGTGTGTCTGCCAGTTAATGTTGATAAAGGTCTTGCTGTCCATTCTGTCAATGTAGAGGACCCCATCCAGGTGGTCCATCTCGTGCTGGAGGATACGAGCTGGCCAGCCACTGGCCTGCCACGTTACTGCTTCACCCTTTTCATTTAGACCTGCAAGAAATGATCCGAGATGCAGAGATCAGAAAAATACATTGACATCTACAACTGTGGACAAAATTGTTGGTACCCTTCCATGAAGAAAGAACCTACAGTTTTCTCTAAAATAATTAAAATAAAAAACAGAAATAAAAAACAGACTTTTCTCGTGATTTTTGACTCAACCAGATATTTTAAATTATACAAAGGTAAAACAGCAGACTCTTTAAACCGGAGAAAAGTAGGTTAAATTACTGATTAGATGATTGAAGACGTGTCTGATCCTAATTGCAGGAATCGCTTAGAGACAATGTAGCGTTCTTTTTTGTTATAAAAGGTACCAACAATTTCATCTACAACTTTAATTTTTTCTTAATGTGTCCAATAAGATTTGGGTAGTATAAGCATCTTGATTAACATTCTTCAAATAATTAAATTTCCAACAGTTTTATTGTTTCTGCTGAGTCACAAAACCAGATTTCAATCAGTGTTACGCTTCAAGACTCTACCTGTTGAGATATGCGAGAGATTTTAAAAAGGAGACACTGTATTATGCTATAAACATGCATACCAGATATTTCTACAGACAGGTAGCGAGGAACTGTGGCAGAGAACCCAGAGATGCTCTCACAGGCCTCCTGGAAGAGTGCAGTGCGTCCATCAAGCACCCTTAGCTGGGGGTTCACGAAGATCCTCAGGGGCTGAACGGAGAGACCACGGACCTCCCTAGATGTGGATGAACTTTCTTCCAACATCTTCTGGGGATATTCCAGGGCTAGAATGCGGAGTGGCACCCCTATTTGAGGAGCACTCAACCCCACACACTCAAGTTTTCGCATTACTTTTACCATGGTATTAATGACCTCTTGGATCTCAGGGCCTGGTATAGAAGCAGGGTCAACAGCAGCTGCATGGGAACGCAGCACTGGGTCGCCTACCTGGCACACATGACTGTATGGTGGACTGGGTGGGGGTATAATCTTGCGTTTTATGTAGTGGAAATAGGAGCGCACCTTAACACCACTGGAATACAAGCGTCTGCTATGTACAGCTATGAAATGTGAAAGACAAGAGGAAGTCATTGTTAAACTCAAGGCTTTGGGACTGCAGTCAGGGGCTTGGGATGTGCAAAGTCTGAGTCCCATCCTAGAGAGTTGGAGCAGAGATAAACATGACTTTCTGTTCATGGTGGAGCTGCAGCTGGGGGGATGTTTCACACATCAAGGTAATTTTTCACAGTCCTGTGGGGATATTGTACAAAAGACAGTGGTTCAGGTAAATGGTAAAGTTAAGGTTAGGATCAAGTTAAGTTAGGCACCATAGGCCATAACAGGTTAGCGTTTAGATACAAGGGTCAAGTTAACAGGAAATTTACTTCACTTTCCCCAGAAAGACTCTAACGTTAGCTACTTCAAATCCTCGAGGTCACCACAAGCTACAAACCTAAGTCGTTAAAATGTAAAGGAAGCTAATCAAATTCAAAAGAAGCTACGATTGTTATTACTGAAATGTATTTAAAGATACTAAATACGATCTCCGTTACCTGAAGATGTACTATAAAGCTAATAGTAACATTAATAGTATTCGTATTCTTATTTTGCTGCTTCTGCTTCTTCTTCTTCTTCTTCTTCTTCTTCTTCTTCTTCTTCTTCTTTTCTTCTTTTATTAGCGGGTGTCATCCAGCGTACTTTGTGCATTAGCGCCACCTGGAGTTGGAGTTCTAGTTCTTGTTCTTTTTCTTGTTCTTGTTCTTTTTCTTTTTCTTTTTCTTTTTCTTTTTCTTTTTCTTTTTCTTTTTCTTTTTCTTTTTCTTTTTCTTTTTCTTTTTCTTTTTCTTTTTCTTCTTCTCTTCTTCTACTTCTTCTTTTTCTTTATTCGTTCAAAATAGTTTTTTAAAAAACATGTAATATTTTTAAAACCACCAGGGGGTACTAATGTTGTGGTTGTTTAGTGTAAATGAATGAGATCAACATTAAAAGTTTAATGGTTTTTTCCTACAATTGCACAATTTGACTTCGATAACAAACACGTAGTAGAATTATCACCTTTCTGACAGTTTCAACCTAAAAAGTGAGAAATAATAATCCTGTAAAAGTAGAATTCATGGCAGAGCCACTGTATTGGATTGTATTGGACTGCACAGGTGGTCATAATGCTATGCCTGATCTGTGCATATCGTCATATATATCTATATTTACTGATATACTAAGTTTACTTGCTAAATTTCATATACATACATTTTAATTCATTAGCAACAAGCCTCAGTCTTCTCAGAGGAGCTCCAACAGTACATTTAATCAATTTACTTTTCAGAAAATAAAAAGGCTCTAAATATTATCAAATTTTTGACTATATTGAAAATGTTTGTTTAAATTATCTCTCCCACTCCTTTCAGCACTGTTCTGTTGTCCTGTTGTTGATGTATCATTTGTATGTCAACTATAAATCAGAATATCTCTGACAACTTTAATGATGATAAAGTTGTTCTTTTAAAAAGGTAATTTATGTCCAGGAAGCAATAACAATAATCCAGTTTAAAACCTTGAATAAAAGTTTCTAAAAGCTCTTATTTTGACGATGACTGGTAGACTTGACACGGAAGTAATTTTCTAACATTTTCAAAACGACCTGAGCTGCTAATGTAAATCGGGACACTGAGTAACGTGCCCGTACATGTTTGGGTGGATGGTTGTTTCCCATTCATAACGGGGACTTTAAAGCTCCAGTGGGCTGATGAAGCCCAGAGTTGGTGTTTTCTTCTTTCCGGACAGCTGAGCGTCGCATCACCACCGAACACCCGATGGAGGCAAGAGACCTGCAGGCTGTAAACAAACGTTTGCAGAGTTTTCCAAAGTTACCGCTTTGGATCATAGAGCATGTCTGGGCTCATAAGATGATGGATATACAAGAAGGTTGGTGATATTATTTTAATAACATAATTAGCAAAGGGTAATAACGCTTGTTATGCGATGTTATCACGTTCTACTGCAGCGTTACTGCTACATTATTTGTGTGTTTCACAGTGACAATACGAACACTGTTACATACAGTGCTCAATTAGTTCAAGCCACTACTTGCCTAAAATAGCACTCTACTACACTATTAAATTCTGTAATCAGGTTAAAGTAAGTACATGCTCCAAAATGCATTTAAATTACTAAAAATAGTGGTACTCCACTAAGAAAGTAAATTCCCTCTGCATCAAACTAAAAGTGTTTAACACCAGTGAACTTGATGCTGTGGATAACATGAATGTCCAAATCAAGTCCACTAAAAGTAACAAAAAATATTAATATTCAATTACAGTAGAACTTTGCTGTGGCAGTTATGAACCAGACACAGACTATATCACATATGATTTGGAAACATACTCTTAGCAGTGTTGATGCTTTTATTGCTTAAGAAAGACTCACGAAACAGAGTAAGTGTCCCTTTATAATATTTACTTTATACTATACTTTATACAGTACAATTTTGTTCTAGATTGTGACACACACACACAAACATACACTCACAGCTTCTTAAACAATTACTCAAGCATTTCCTACTTATCAAGGCAAACTTAAGATGTAGTCTCCATCCTTTCTCCTTTCCCTGCCTATGCTTGTATGTATTTAAACTGTTTAATGGTTCACTCTTTCCACACACCTTTGTCAGCTTTAAACTTTTATGTCACGCCAGTGATGTAACAGTTTTCTACTATATCTTAGGGGGGTTATATGAGAAAAGATCCTGGCACAATACAAACATCCTGGCTCTCAGTTGGTGTCCCACAGAAGAGGACAGCACATGATGTTTAATGTTGCTCACGCACAGTCGACTAAAAGAATAAAATTACTTAATTACTTTCCAACACTCCAAAACCTGGAAGATGACTCTTGTGAAAACAATAGTTGTAACGTAGTTAAAATCCGTATGTGACATGCTCCATGTTTTTTCCTCGCAGTTCTGGACCCTTCTTATTGGCCAGACGTGGACTCCCAGCCTCTGAGCCTTGAAGATTCATGGAGGCTGCGTGTTACCTCTGCCCAGATATATTCTATTGTGAAGAACAGGGACATGGAAAACTTTGAAAAAGTGATGCGATTTTTGGAAACCACCTACAGACTTCTACCCAGACTGGTGGCTCCTGTCAAACACATGAAGATTATGTTCGGCCTCAAGACCATGGTATGACATGACATTGGTGGAACTTACTGTTTCCTTTATTGAAATATTTTAAAGTTCTCCTGTTATTACTGACCTCTTTCTCTTGGTTCTTGGCTCCTTCTAGGTCATTATGTGGATGCTGCGTGAGGGCAGAGGAATGGTTGATACTGTGTTTAAAATCATCCACTTCTTTCCAAGTAAACTGCCTCAATACCAAGATCATTGTGTAAGTGGCCAACATTAGAATGACCTGATTGTACCTAATTGTGTTGTCAACAGTCACTGTACAGTACAATATTTCCTTGTCCAGTGGCCGGCCAGTTGTGCAATGGAATTACAGAAACTCCAATATTCCTCCAATATTTAAGAGTCTAGATTTGTAATAAAGAAATATGTCACTCAGGGGAACGATTTGTGTTTCTAAGTTTTTAATAGTTTTTAGACAACAATGGTGGTCTGCTGCACGGAGGAAAAAACTAATCCAGGCTTTAGACTGACAGATATAAAACTGTCAAATTCGATGTTGTGTTAGTGGCTGTATGGTGATTGTACACAATACTGTTAATGTAGAAAATGGTCAAAGCTGTAATTTAAGTTTTTAGAAAAGGCTAAAAGATGATCGTACTAAGCCAATTGAATACTAGATTCAAATGGGATAAATAATTGTCGCCCTATGAAGAACATTTGTCTTTGTCAGTGTTGAAGGTTTCTCTGTCTCTCTCTGTGCATCTTTCTGCTGGTTTTGTCTGACTTTTTACACTCACTTTATTTCTATTGAGTGCTTACAAACAAGAAGAGTTTGTTAAAGGAATTCTCCTGTGCTAAAGTTTGTGGTAAACCAACTTGCGGCAAATACCTTTTTATACAACCATCTTGAAACATTTAGACTTCAAAACCTTTTATTATTTCGTTAGATGCACTCATGCACTCAGACTACATGAAAGGAATGTTTAAATAATAAACTGTTCAATTTAAATGTAATACATAAACTATAATGATGATTATATTGTGACACGCAAATAAGAAATCAGTTAAATGTAGATTTCCACCACCATTTATAACTTTGTATTTTTGTCTTTAGGGGGCATCTGTGTCCATGTAAATAAATGTAGTCATAGAATTTCTTCTCTCAGTGGCTATTTAGTTTTTTATTTTGTTCTATTATGTTTTTTATTTATTTTTTTGTCCTTTCGGCTTATATCGTGAGTTCACGGTTGCCACAGCGGATCATTGTCCGCATGTTGATTTGGCACAGTTTTTACGCTGCATGGCCTTCCTTACGCAACCCTCCCCAATTTCTACCAGGCTTGGAAAGGCACTGCACAGCTTGGGAGGGGAATGGGCTTTTAGGGGTTCAGTGTCTTGCCCAGAGACACTTCTACGTATAGCCGGGCCAAGGGATCGAACCACTGACCCTGTGGTCTGTGGATGACTGCCTTTACCAACTGAGCTTCAGTATTGGTCAGATGCAGATAAACACTGCACTGCACTCTCACAATTAATATGGAGATTGGCCCATGTCTGTTAAAATATAAGTTAAAATGAATTTGACGTTCGCACTGTAAAGGTTCCTGCAACCAAGACATTATAACCTGATATCAAGAACACCACCATGGATTTAAATGTAATTATTTTTTAGCAATAATTTCAACCTGGATATATCATTATGGTGATTTATGTGGCAATGATTGCTACTTCGACTCAATCAGAATCTGATGTATTGGAATGTATTGGATGTATTGTTAAGGAAGTGCTACATTTCACTAATTACTTTTTACTTTCTTAATTTCTTTTATAGTCTGCAGTATTATTGCAGCATTTTTAACTCTAGCAGCGCTTTCTCCAAATATTGCTTATATTAAAATCTCATTTTTATCCTTTTTATATATAGTATTACCTATGGTAAAATCTTAGCAAAATGAATAGATTCATTAGTGATCCTCTGTTTTATATCTTTTTGTCTTGCACAGAGCCAACATGAAATGTTTATCATGAGGAAGAATCATCTGGACTTTAAGACTCTGGCTCAAGCTCTTGCTATGGACAAGGTTAAACTTGAAGATTATATTAAGGTTAGTTTATTTTACATTCAGATCAATAACAGAGGGAATAACTGCTAGAGTGAGACATGCACGAGACACACACAAATGGCCTGTTCACATAAAATATATTGTGATATACAGAATAGCATCAGTAAACATGGTAATAGTAGTAATAGTACTAAAATTATCATCATTGACACAACCAAATAAAACCTCTGTTGTGTAAAGACAAACCCTATTTTCAGAAACATTGCTGAAACATTGGCAAATTATTAAAAACCTTTTTTTGATTGTATACAGTTCAAAGACAGAACCACAGATGTTTAAACCAACACTATGGTAAAAAAAATCATCAAATCAAATCATTTATTTTCTAACATCATGTAGGCTTTGTGACATCATATAGAATAGTCTGATTCGGACATGGACTGAACTTAAGAAAATGACATAATAGTTGCTGTCTGTATTTCAGAAAGACATGGAGAAGCATTATGGTGAACATTATGCCCAGAAATTGGAGGAGAGGCTGCTGCAGTATCTACACAAGCTGGAAGCTGTGTTACCGAGAGATACTTACATTGATAAGGTGTGTGTGTGTGTTTTATAATTGTGTGTGGTGTCCCAAGTTGTTCAAAACATTAATTTAATAATGACATCACTCCAATTGTGCGATTTATTAACATTCATTAAATGTAACATTTTGCACTTTTCAAATGTAAAAACATTATAATTAACAGACAAAAACAAGATGTGTTTGTGTGTCAAAGATCAAGGCTTTTAACTTGTCCCTTCAATCTGAATATTTTCCACTCTTTGATTTGGCATGAGTTTGTTATTTATGTAATTATTTATTTATGCCGGAGGCTCTTGGTGGGGTGGGATTTGATACCTCGGCCTTTTGCATCCCTACCCGATGCTCTACCCATTGACCCGTCACCACTAGCTGTCAAAAACTCTACAGGGTACCTTTAAGACAGAACATAACAAGGAACCATAAAATTGAGAGACTTAAATCTAATCCTGATAATTCAATTTTTGCCACATATAATGTGTGAACTAGATAATGAAGAAATCAAGTCCTGTGACCGAGGAGGAGAAGCTACTACTGGAAGTGATAACCTGTGACTCCACAGCCATAGCAACAACTCTGAAGAAACTGCTGCACTGTGGTAAGAACCATCTCCCACCTCACAAATCAAATAATATGCATATGTTTAGTTTGGATCATATGTGTAGAGAACAAGATAACATCCTTTTGTTGCATAAGAATATTTATATTTTCTATTGTTATTTTTACTGTGCTCATCATGAAGTGGTAAATTCAGTCCTGAATTGCACATTTGTTAATCAGAAGGGACTTCCTTTTCATTTCCTTAGATTTTGCGTCCTTCTGTCAGACCAGGGTCTCTCAGTCATCAAAAAATGGAAGCTCCTCAAAGACTGTTCCCAAGCCAGTGGAAGGGGATTGTCCCCTTGGATCTCAGCCAGAGGTTTTTTGGGGCATAGAAGAGGCTGCCCAAAAAGTGTCTGAAGGCGTCCCTGTTATGTTGGAGAATGGTAGATCTTCAGATGCTATGGGACATCGACAAACAAAGGGGGGCGGTGATGCTGCCAAGAGGGGGGAAGAAAAAAACTGTGACAGGGGAAAGGAGGACATTGGTGAGTGCAGCACTGTATGTGTTCAGGATCCTGCCCCATCCCCGCAATTCTGCTCAAAGCACCAGCGATGGGTGAAGAGCATCCTGCAGGAGTGTCCTGATGAATGCTCACAAGAACTGCAGCTTCAGGCCAGTGTGTCTTTATCTCCCCTGTTGTTCCAGTCATCTGCATCCACCTCTTCATCACAGGACCTCACCCCATCTGACCTCATCCCATGTCTCCCTGACCAACAGCCTTCTCCTTCACAGAACACTACACAGCTTCAGACACCTGTCCAGGCATCTCAACAAACAAATCTAGAAAACAAGCATAGTTCTAGATCAGCAAGTGATACCTCTCAAACCGAACCTGTTCCTCAGCCATCTGCACCCAGAGACACTCTTCTGCCTGCTCTGTGGTCCCCGGTGGTCCGATTGATAGACATCATCTCTGTTCGAAAGAGCTGTCCTAACTTTAAATCAGATCATTTCACCATGTCCAAAAACAAACTGGGAGCTTCCTCTTCCAGTCCACAGGTATTAATCTCTCCTCATTACTGTACCTCAGGGAACAAAGATTCTATCTTCAGTCAACTAGAAGGTGTTGCTCCCTCAAATGTAAGGAATATATTGCAAACAGCTCCTGTATCTCAGGATGCATCAAACTTGGACAGCTGTCAACCAGCAACTCTACGGACTTTTTCCAGACTTTCAAGAAAGTTTAGACGGACTTGTACTACCCATAGACATTCACAGACTTTGGATGGATTCAATCAACAACCTTTAACTGAGCAGGGCAGTAAGGCCCCAACAAACATTCGGATGAGTAACCTGCCTTTATATACCAAATCATCTCAGCGGGTTGTCCCTCAGAACTCCACAAACCACAAACTTGATCTTCAAACTCAAAATGCTAATGCTTTTGAATCCAACACAATACCCTGCTCCACTGTCGTCTCCTCTTGCTCCAACTCCAGCTGTCTGGTTAGACTAGACAACCGAATGTCAACTCAACAATCAACTGAGAATATAATTTGGTTGTCTAGCAGGTCCCAGCTGAGGTTATCAATGCAAAGTCAGGATGTGCTGCTCCAGTCCACACTCCTACAGCCCTACGTGAGTCTGAACAGGCTTAGCACTCAGAAGTGTTATCGAATGACAGAAGGGAGATGCTTGGCCAGATGTGTAGTGCCTGTGTTACAAGGCAGCAATGATGAGGAAAAAGATGCAGATTCTTCTTTTGATCCAAACACTCTTTACTCCAGTCACTCTTCGAACAGTGACAGCGAGGATCCGACAGACTACGATCCTGACTACAAACCTGGCATTCCGAACAAGAGACTATTCTTGGAGTATGAGACTGTTAGGAGCTGTAGCTCCTAACAGTAGACTGTAGCTCAAGCTGGAAGTTTGAGTCCAACTATAATTATGTTTGGAAACTGAATGTAGCTGAATTGACGTTTTGTTGTGTATAGGGCAACATGCTGTATTCTCAAATCCCAGTATATAAAATTAGCTAATATTGATAATAGACTAAATAATAATTGTTGTGGGCAGCATGGTGGTCGAGAGGTTCCTCTGGGTATTCCAGTTTCCTCTCACAGTCCAAAGACATGCATTTTAGGTAAATTGGTTACTCTAAATTGCTGTGAGTGTGAATGGTTGTCTGTCTGTGTATATGTATCTGTGTTGGCCCTGACATAGACTGGTGACCTGTCCAGAGTGGACCCTGCCTTACGCCCAATAACAACTCGGATAGGCTCCAGCCCCCAATTACAGATAATGGATGGATGTTGCTACATTTACAGTTCCTCTGACCCATGCCTGAACAGTTAGACTGTGTGGGACTTCCAGTGAAGACTTTAATGTAAAAATGTTAAAGGTTAAGTCTGCTCTTAAGTTAAGTTTTATTTATTAAGTTTTAATTGCTTGTTTTCTATTTCTTATTATGAACAATGGGTCAAATGGCTGATGTGAAGAGCAGCAGCAAATTTTAACATGAGTGATTTTTAGACTGTTCTTGTACCCCCAAGAACCAAAAAACCTGCTAAATGCAAAGAAACAACTTTTTAAAGACTGCCATCTTTTAAAAAAGGGTTAATGTAGATGCTGAATATCCTGTTCATTATTATAGCAAATATTGTAGCAAGTGGTACTTGAATGTTTGACTGTTTTGTAACCATAAACCATGGGTTCTCAGTTTAGGCGTGTTTGACAAATAACAATAAATAACCTTTTAGGATTTTCTAAAAAGATCCTTAAGTTTGTCACTTATTTTTAAATTTTGGACCAATTGCTATGTACATCTGTAAGACATTCAGTGCTTTGATTCCAGCCTCACAGAGATATGTGATAGAATGTTCAAATCAAACTTTTCAGTAATGCTTGAAGCCACCTGTTAATAGGGGGATGCACGCTCAGGAGGTTTAGTCATCAGAATAATCAGCAGCCTAAGATTGCCCTTTAAGGCTGTCTGGACTTGGATAGGAGAGGACCCAAATGTCGGATTCTGAGACACTGCTCTAAGGTTTTTATTGCAGTGGTTGACTGACAAAAACAGTCAGTATCAAACCAAAAGTAAAGTTGCTAAAGCCACAGGCGGATGGGTAATCCAGCCAAAACAGACAAAGTCCAAAAACAAGTAAAAGGTTGACAGCAAGTGAATAACAGGTTAGCAAATTTGGGAAGTTACAGCTGGCGATGGGAAGGTACATATGTACAATCCCGTTAGAAAAATAGCACAAAGAGAACATATATTTTTTATTTTTATAATTTGCTCAGTGTGAATTTAAGACCAGCAACATGTTTCAAAGTTGGGCGAGGGGCATGCTTACCATTGTGTAGCATTACCTCTTTTAACATCACTCTATAAGTGCGCTTCCAATTTTTAAAACACATTTTTTTGTCATTCTAACTTGCTATAGCTGCTCAGCAATTTGGGGCCTCCTTTGTCAATAGTAACTGGCCTGCATTTACAGTATATTGCACTTTTCTACCTTACTGGACCAATAAAGTTGCTTCATGCAGTGACATCCACACACACTCCCACACAGATGATGGCACCTGGCATACAAGGTTCTGGCCTGACTTATCGATAGCAACTTGGCGTTCAGCATCTTGCCCTAGGACACTTTGACATATGAAATAGGTAGAGCCAAGAATTAAACAGCCGACTCTACAATTAATAGACAATTGCTCTACTTCCTGATCCATGTCAGAATGTGTTCTGCACGTTGATTTGGCATGAGATTTTATGCCGTATGCGCTTCCTGCCACAACCCTCCCATTTTTTTTTTTACCTTGGCTTGGAACCAGGGCTCGCCCAGGCCACCAAGGTGGCCCTTGTTGGCTGGGTGGGACCACACCTGGTGTGGTGGGATTTTAACCCACGTCCTTCCTAACCCAATGCTCTACCATTGATCCACCTGAAAAATGATTACACCCATATATATGGATCAGCATTAATGGAGCTTTCACAGTTTTCCAAATCACCTTAGTCCATTTCTCAGGCACAGAGAAGGCAGCAATGTTTCTGGATTTTGTTAAGATATGATTGTTTGTTTGCATGGTAGAGTTTAAACTTGCTAAATTCTTAATAAATTTAACTTTAACAAATATTCTTTATGATTTGTTTAGCTATTTTCTTGCGCAGTCTTTCACTGAATAATGTACCTCACCCCATCTTTACTTCAGAGATGCTCTGTTTACTACATCCTAATACTGACCTGTTGCCAATTAACCTGGTTAGTTGTGAGGTGTTTTTAAAAACCTGTCGCTGTTATTGAAATTAAAAAGAGCATGTTTTTCAAAATCAATCCAATTTCTTATGTTTGATATGTTGTCTTTGTAGCTATCACCAAAGAATGCACTATTTTAAACCACAATAGCTTCAAGTCCTGAAGTTACTGTAAGACCAAAGGGGTGGATGAACCTGCCTGTTATCTTGTTAGCTGATGTTAGTCAGAAGCAGATGTCTACTCCACCCACAGGGAGTCACATCTGGTTTGGCATGCCTCCTGAGTCAGCCAATCATCTCTGTGGACGTCAGCACTGTATGGCAGGTTGTTCAGTGGCACGACACTGCACAAACTGTCCATAGCTTTTGTTATTGTTGTTTTTGGCCCCAGTACTGTCAAATGGTTACGTGAGTGGCAAGTCTCTGAGGGTCAGCAGGAAAGTCAACATTACCCCCCTCCCCCATATGCATATCTGCATTTACACTAGGCCTCTGCACTGAATATGAAGTAAGGACACTGTTTATTGGCTTCTGACCTGAGGTTTGATTAGTCAAATGTGCACCTGACTGATTCATTATTCACAAAAAGTGTTAAAAAGGGCTTCATGCAGTCCTCGCTTTGTTTTTTTTTTTTATTCTGTCAGTGACTACGTTACATCTCACTTAGGGTGTACTCACACCAGTCAATCTGAACCTTGCCTGAGCACCATTGACCCCCAAAATCCAGTTCATTTGACTAACTTGATAGCTCTATTACATGCTTGGGCATAGTCCAGAGTACCAGTTTGCTTCAGATGGACTTGGATAAGTGCCTGAGCACGACATGTGTATGTTGAGACTATGAAAAGCACTTCTTTTCGAAAATAAATTTCACATGATGGTGATGTGAGCATGCTTGGGCATGGGTTGTGTGTGGTGGGGCAATTGTGCACAAGCACAGTAAAAGGCAATTGTGTTTTTGTTGTTATATAATACTATACACTATAATACAATTTTTCTTACTAATTTTGAAAGCTGTGAACAGCTCCTCAGTTTCCTTTGTGCATTGGATTGTGGGGCAATAGTATCGATAGCAATCTTAAGAACAAAGTGAATACAGCATACCAATTTTAAAATGGATAAAATAACCACATTTGAAGAATTAGAATTAGAAAATAAACTATGTAAAATATTTATTTTAAAGATCTTTACATACTGTGTCTTTAACATCCCCTAAAAATGTGTTTTTGCACACCTTCTAACTTTGCAGTAATGTGTGACTGTGCTCTATGATATAACTGTTGAATGCTGTTATAGATGTGACAGAAAGAGAGACAGAAAGTGAAAATCAATCCACTTTTAGGTCAGAGTGGAAAAGCCGTTTATGTCACACAATGTCACAAGTCCATCAAACAGCATATCCACAGTGTGGAGGCTGTTACTAAAGTGTTGTTTATCTTTTCCTGTTCATGTTGTTTGTGGACACATGCCATGGCCAATAGCGAGAGACAAAAAAGCCAAGACTCTTGGCAAAGGCAGCTAGTACAAAGTATAGTTTAAATCATGTTTGCATTGACCCTTTATATAAATGCTAATTTAAAGGGGAGTTCACTCTAAAACAGACTTGATGTGATAGCACTTTTTTACAGAGTATCTTAGACATTGCACGTTTTGGCCTTTGGGTTTAGAGCCTGTTTAGATTTGTAGTGAAAGTAGCATCTCTCATAGTTTTCTGATTATGATTCTCTCACAGTGTGTTGCTCTGTCATTCTGTTCCTTTGGAGCCATGGGATGTGATGGGCAGTGGCTTGTTTGGTGATATCACTAACGTAGGCTATGCCAAAGTTCAAAAACCTGAAAAACCGAGGAATGAAGCTTAGCCACAGCAAGACAGAATACACGTGTGTCAATGAGAGGGACCCAGGTGGAACAGTGAGGTTACAGGGAGCAGACGTGAAGAAGGTGCAGGACTTTAAATACTTAGGTTCAACGGTTCATAGCAATGTAGAGTGTGGAAAAGAGGTGAAGAGGCAAGTGCAAGCAGATTGGAACAGGTGGAAAAAAGTGTCAGGTGTGTTGTGTGATAAAAGAGTATCAGCGATAATGAAAGGAAAGGTGTTCAAGACGGTGGTGAGACCAGCAATGTTGTTCAGCTTAGAGACAGTGGCACTGAAGAAATGACAGGAGGCAGAGCTGGAGGTAGCAGAGCTTAAGATGTTGAGGTTCTCTTTGGGAGTGACGAGGATGGACAGGATCAGGAATGAGGACATCAGAGGGACAGTACATGTTAGATTTGTTGGAGATAAAGTCAGAAAGGCCAGATTGAGGTGTTTGGACATGTTCAGAGGAGAAACTGTGAATATATCGATAGAAGGATGCTGAGGTTGGAGCTGCCAGGCAGGAGGTCTAGAGGAAGACCAAAGAGGAGATTTATGGATGTAGTGAGGGAGGACATGAAGTTAGTTGGTGTGAGAGAAGAGGATGCAGACGACAGGGTTAGATGGATGCACATGATTTTCTGTTGCGACCCCTGAAAGGGAACAGCCGAAAGGAAAATGAGATGAAAAGCGAAATCTCCTTGAACCAGTGTGTGAACAAGGGAGGATCGGTAGATGTCCAGGTTACCTCCATGCCTTGGTACAAAGAAATCTGCATACTGGGTAGAAAGTTGGAGAGTTTCTACAGAACAGATTGCCCCAAGAGTAGAAAAAGGCAGATCAGGAATTGTGTAATGAAACATCACCTGAAATAAAACACTACTGGTGGCTGGCATGCTGAACGTTTTTCATTATGGAAACAAGTAAGATTGTACAAACATCAGGATTTGGTTTTACAGAGGCACAAATTTGACATGTTGAGTGAGAATGACTAATATTGTAAGCTATAAAAGTATTGTAAGCTATAAAAGTAACACACAAACTATAAAGGATTGTGTGTTGAAAATTTTTTTGTATATTCATTTGTTCTGGAGGATTTGTTCTGATTCACATTCAGTCCTCACGTACATTTATCAACTCTGCGAAGGTTCTTACTACATTTATTCAGGTAAAGTTTTGACCTAATTGTGTTTTTATTGGAATCTTATCATTTTATATTACTTATAATATTTACTTATACTTAATACTTATTATATTTATATTACTCTACTACAAGTCAGAGGGAAATATTGTACTTTTCTGACAGCTTTAGCTACTTTGCTGATGTAGACTCTTAAAGAAATAAAATGAACTAAAAACTGCTGATGCGTTATTATTGATGAAGTACCTGTCAGTACAGGTTAAAATCAGCTCCACCTTTACCTGTGACTTTTTTCAGTCCACACCAAGTCTTTATAGTAACACAGATATTTGTTTTTATTTTTATACATTTCTAGAAAATGGTTCTTATTTCATATTTTTCACTTTTGCAGTTTACAGCAAAAATATGAAAAGAGTTGAGTTTCTTGTGTGCCACTAACCAAAGCATGAAATAGTGAACAGAATAAATTAAATAAACATTGCTAAATAATTTAAAAGTAAATTCTGAGAAATCTGGGTTTTTTAGGTTGTGCAGTTTAGATTTCTGCAAAAAACCTTATTCATGAGGCACGTGTGGAACATATGTGGTATAGACTTAACATTCATGATATAGACAGCACCAAATTGATTCTTGGTTAACAGGCTTTGTTGTCTAGTACATGTCTTTAGCATGTAAATACTTTTTGGTACTCGTGGAATATTTTTTAGGAACGAGCTTGCACTTTTACATTGAGTTAGTGAAAGTCTCCCATTTCTGCCAGTCTGAAAATTCATACTAGCTGTGCGGTCTCTCCCTTGATGTTACCAGACAATGACTTTGCAGGTTGGATGAAAGCTGAGGTCAAAGTTAAAGACTTTGCCCATGTCTACTATCCAAATTTAATACTTGTTTTTAAGATAAACGACAAAACATGTTTCCTGAAAACATACATCCCTGATCAATAAAGGGGACATGTTGTAATAAAGGATAGGTCTGGTGTTATTTTATTTGCTTGTATATGAGCATTTACTGCAAAACTGCTGTCTTCTTAACTGGACAGCCTGGCATCAAAGGTTACAGCCCCTAATAATTCAGCCCCTCTGAATTATTACAAAAGTCACTTTACCAATGATTGAGCAATTTTACAAATACAGAAGATTTCAGTACCCTTGAAACAACAAGGTTTTATAAGAGGGGACCACAGGCTACTTGTTTATCAAATAAATCCTTATATCAACCACATGAAAGTAAAAACTCAGTTTGTATAAACAGGGTCTGACTATGAACTGTGGATATGTTCCAGGATCTCCAGATTTTGCAATATTGTTCAGTCCAAAACATTTGCAGAGTGTCGTGTGTCTGCTGGATCCCAACCAACTACTGGAAAACTCTTATTTTCAGGAATGTCTGAGTGGGGTGGGAAGGGCTTTTACATACATGTAAGAACGAAATACGCCTACCACACTATCCTTTACTTAAGTAACACTTTAAAAGATATTTTTTAACTGTGCATGGTGTTATTATGTACACAGGTATAATTTGTATGATTCTGCATGTATTTATAGCTGTTATTTAACAGATAAAGCACTAAGAAAGCTTTTTTACAACAGGGCATATTATACAAAAAGTACTTATACTGTAATACCGCCCTTAATAAAAGTTTCCTGTCTGTAAGATGGTAAGAACATTTACTCAAGCACTGTACTTAAATACAGTTTTGAGGTATTTGTATTTCACTAGTTTGTTTGCATTTTATGTTGCTTTTGCTTTTGCTAGACTACAGTTATTTTACAGCTGCGATTATAAGTTACTTTTTGCACATTTAGATTCTCTAATAAGCTCTCTAAAATCTAATGAGCTAGTCAGCTCCACTTTTACTGACTGGTGTTTTAGTTCCACAGGTGTGTACAGGAAAAAGATCTTTGACCCTTATTTCCTTATTTATTACTGCACATTTGCCATAATTTTCACATTTGAGAATTGTTCTTTTGCTTTTGAACTCCAAATAACATTTAGAGCACGTAGTTCTTTTCAAAAAAATGAAATGTTACATCTACATTAAGTGGAGTACTTTGGAAGCAAATATTTGCAATTGGGTTTGTGTACTTTTACCACCACCTTATGGCATTATTGTTATTAATGGATCATCATATTTTATATATCTTAAATCTAAATGTTTGAGTTACAACTAAAGTAATAAACAGGCTAATTTCTTTGCTAAAGAATTTCTCATTATTGGAACTGTTACCCTTTTTAATTAATCATTTCATCCCGCTGCCATGTTGACTGACACGCACTGAATCTGTTTTATCGCCAGTGCGCACGACGCGCTCCTACAAAAAAAACAGAGGTTTCCTGTGGCGTGCGTCAAACTGTCTCTCTCCCCATAATTTATACCGTTAAAAGTTTAAGGTGGTATGGATCTGGTTAGTGATGTAAGAGGGGTGTAATGGCACAGCCCTCATCCTCCACCAATGGAAATATGTGAAGAGCCCGACACCCATTTCGGAGGATCTTGCTATAAAACCGGTCTTATAGTTTTGGGTACTCCTTATTTGATGTAAGCTCAGAGCAACTAACAAACACTGCTGCTTTTTGGACACATTTTTTGTTGAATATCCAATAAGGTAAGTAATTAGTCCGACCTATTACTTATTACTTATATAATTTAAACTGGAGAATAGAACAGGCTGAATAAATTAGGATGTTGCGAGTGCAGGACAGTGTTCAAGGAACCAAAAAGCTCAATTTAGGATATGCACAAAAAGTCTAAATCTGTGATATTATGATAATAAGTGAGATGAGAAAGTTTGTACATCAGCATAATAAAGGAACATTTTTGAACATATAAATATTAT
Organism: Channa argus; assembly: GCF_033026475.1. Taxonomy (NCBI): domain Eukaryota; kingdom Metazoa; phylum Chordata; class Actinopteri; order Anabantiformes; family Channidae; genus Channa; species Channa argus. Next base: position 27,602,640 of record NC_090200.1, read on the forward strand.
TATTTTTAATATTTCACTAAAAATTAAAAAACACTCACAAGGAAACACCTGAAGTAAAAATAACAAGAGTACAGATATATTGATATGCAAATATACTTAAAGTAATTATTATACTATAGTATACATTTTTTTGATGTTTTCTAGGCTGTTATTGGATTATAATATAAGGTGTAACAAAACGTTTTAATGTAGCTGCTTATATGGGGCCTAAATGTAACAATTTTATGCAGTGCTGCATCCACATTTTATAATGTGGTCAAAAGGTTCAGTCAAATTAATGTAGTGGTGTAAAAAGTACAATACAATATTTTAATAAAAGAGAATAATGTTATGAAATGATATAATCAAGGAAGGCACACCTCGAGGTTGAACTTCATAAGTAATTGAATAAATATGGTATTAAATGATTCCTTTTACTGTTGTATTATCCTCATCAGTTTCAGGATGGAGAACAAATCTTACTTGGTCAAGATGAACGGGAATGGAGTGCACACTAAAAAGCCTACAGTCAATGCTATAGGCCTAAATGGGACCGGAGTCAATGGCAATGGAGTAAATGGCAATGGCTTCCACCACCTCAGTTTGTTTCCAGCCAAAGCCAAGAGCCGTAGGCAGAGATGGGACGTAAAGCCCTCAGAGATGGCAAACAACACACTCAATCCCATCAGGGCCATAGTGGATGGCATGAAGCTGACCCCAAACCCAGAGAAACCTATGATTGCACTTTCCATAGGTGAGAGGCTCCCTGAAGGATGCAGCTGGTGGTGTAAATACATTTGAAGATGGCAATTTGTACTTTCGAACCGCAATCCACAATGTTACATTAATATTTATTAATTTTCCATTAACTAGACAACCGACAATAATACCATCTACAGTTGGGTGCAAAAAGTTTTTAGCCCCGTCTTTTGAAAACAGAGAGAGAAACAAAGAATTTTCTCATCAACATATAATTTAATGTACATTGAGTTGGTACAAATGCAAAACACTGCTGCTACAAATGTTCCGCCATCAACAGAAGTAACAAAAATGGTCAAGAAGTACATAAAAAGTTATAGTAAAACAATAAAAAGGAAATTTTTAATTTTTTATATAATAAATGCAAATGTTTGGATCCCCCTTGATAAACTAATTTAAAATTGGACTTTAATTTCTGATGAAGGAACATTTGTACAAACTCTGCATTAAATAATATTGGGATGAAAAAAAAATCTTTGTTTTACTATTTTGCCATTTCAAAATAATTAGATAAAAACTTTTTCACCAAACTCAGATTTTCCAATTGCTTTCTAAATGAAATGAATTATATAATAGTACTGGTTGTATGCAGTATTTGAACTTAGCTGAATGTAAACATATTACAACACCTCTGCCAGCTTTTGATCATCCACAGATGTACAGTTTCTTACATAACTCTGCGCTTTAGATTTTATGACTTATGTTTGTCATGCCCACAGGAATTTTGACTTTTTTAAATTTGTTAAAAAAAATTTTTCTGCCACATCTACTCCCCAGGAGACCCCACTGTGTTTGGAAACCTGCCCACAGATGAAGCGGTGCTCCAGGCCATGAAAGTTGCCATAGACTCTCAAAAATACAACGGCTACGCTCCTTCCGTTGGTGAGTCACAACTAACAACAACAACTTTTAGGTAGTAGAGAAAGGAGAGATATGTGGTGCAGTAGATTTGATGCAGTGTAATGGGCTTTATCTTCATCTTCAACTTGAATTGAGTGTCCAACGTTCACCTGAATCTTACTTTGCTTGCGCATGTACAGTGGAAATATTAAGTATTGGAGTATTAGTTTTTTTAACTATCTGTGGGTCTAACACTGTAAATTTGTGTCCACTCCCAGGTTATCTGAAGAGCCGACAGGCAGTGGCCAACTTCTACAGCTGCCCTGAAGCTCCAATAGCTGCAGAGGTTCTTACTTCTCATTTACCTTACATCGTTGCCGACACACTTCTTTATTTATATTCTTCAAATTTACAATATAGAAAACCTTTGTAACCACTTTGTAAGAAAATGACAATTACATGCAGCATCATCACGATAAATAAGCATATAATGGGGTAACACACTGTAGTCATATGGTGGAATGGATACAGACATCTGTGGTTTTGGTTTGTCCTTCCAGGATGTGATCTTGACCAGTGGCTGCAGTCAGGCCATTGAACTGGCTATCAGTGTCCTGTGTAACCCTGGGGACAATATTCTGGTCCCATGCCCAGGCTTCTCCTTATATAAGACTCTGGCTGTCTCCATGGGCATCAAGGTTAAACTCTACAACCTGCTGGTAAGTGGAGGTGGGTGGTTGTGGGGGGGTAGGACAGACAAAGGTAGGACAGTAGAATGGAACAAGAAGGAAAATACTACTCTGGCAATATTGGTGTCTGTTGATATCATAGTTCTGTGTGTGCTTGGCACCAAAATGGCACATGCCATCTCCTACTACGACACCAAATTGGTGGCCAGTTTCACATTATTTTTCCCCTCACAGTCAACACTGGATTGAAGGTGTGCAAACATTACAGTTTGGTTGGTGGTTGGGTGCAAAGACATTACACTTCTGTTATAGCGTTAGATGCTAAAGAAACTAAGGAAAAGTTAGCTGTTGTTAATTGTTTTTTGTTTTGTTTTGTTTAATTTCACTGATTCGTGACGTGAATTGTGTCATGTGAATTGTTACAGCTAAGCAAAATTATATTTGAACTCCAGTCTCCTGCAGAAGGGTCCTCTGATCCTCTGATCTGACCCATCTACCACCACAACCTTCTTGTTTCTGTGTCTAAATAGCAGGTGACACTGCGATGTTCTCTACAGCTGCTACATGTTGCCCCCCAATAATATGTTTATGTTTGTCATTTCTACCCAGCTTGTAGGAATCACCTACCCTGGGTCTTCCACAGGAAACAGGTTTCTGGTACCCAGAAAAAGTCCCTGTAGTGGAAACAGGCTTTAATATTATTTTCTAAGTTTTCTTTTTAACAAAGAATTGGTCTACAGGGCACAGACTTAAAGAACTGAAAGTATAGTTTTAAAATATAAAAACAATTACAAAAAAGACCAAAAAATACTCATAAAATGAGAGTGGAGGACAGATATACTGCAAGAGGAGTGGAAGCGTTTGTACTATCTGTGCCCAGGCCCCTTTTACCTCCCTTGTAAACGCTAACACCTCAACACATATGAGGTGTCTGACTCATGTTTACAGCAGTAACTTTGTCTTAACATCGTCAGACTGGATTTTTAAGCTCAATATACTGTAGGTGCCTGGGACTAACATTTGAGTTTGATTTGCAGCCAGAGAAGTTATGGGAGATCGACTTGCAGCAAATGGAGAGCCTGATTGATGAGAAGACATCCTGTGTGATTGTTACCAATCCATCCAACCCATGTGGCTCTGTCTTCAGCAAGGAACACATACAGAAGATCCTCAAAGGTTAGTTGCTGCACTGCAGCACTCTGGTTATACGTGAGCTTGTAACTGGCATCACATCTGAAGTCAGAAGCAAACAGATCTCACCCCACTGAAATAACCTTTGTTTTCTCAGTTGCCTCCAGACACTGCGTTCCAATACTGGCAGATGAAATCTACAGTGATATGGTGAGTATAGCTGCAACACAAGTCACATCTCAGTGCAGGTTGGAAGGTGGGGCTTGGCCCTGTGTAACACCAGCATGGCACATTTTTCACCGCAGTGGCAGCAGAGGTTGCGTTTCATTTGATGGTATTAGCCCTGGCTCTGGAGGGCGAGGGTACAACCGCACATCAGCACATGGGGGGATTAAGGGGCCGTGTGCTGTGAATGAGACCTGGATGCAAGTCCATTTCATTTTAGGAAAGTCAATCAAAAACCCTGGCCTTGATGTCAGCCTTGAAAAGTTTGGACTGGTTGAAGGTCATGCAAACATGTACACAGATATACAAACAGAGGGCAGGATAGATGTGCAGCTCAATAAAAAAAGTAGAGATAAGGTTTGAGTTTGTCTTGACCAGTGGTCTAGTATTTTTCCACTTAGCTGCCATTCTAATGAGGTGATAGGTACAAAAGATGAGATTTTTTTGAGGCAGCTGCCTTCCCTTGACTGTCTGTAGGTCTGCCTCTGCTACAAGGCAGCATAATATAGTTTAAAGCATCAGGCTTAAAGCCTCCGGCAGCTTCTGTTGAGGTAATGATGAGAAGGTGTGGCCTCTTTCAGTTCACACTAGAGAGGAAGCATGAAAGTACAGGGAGGATGTTGTACTGATAGAGAATGTGAGGTTGATGTTATGCTGTGTTGAATTATTGTTGCATACCCTGATCATAATGCACATTTAGCAGGTATAAATGTTGTTTCATCATCAGAAGTAACATAAATGTTCTTTTAAAAAAGATGAAATAATATAAAATAATAAAATGACAATGGTGCAAGAGTTTGTATCCCCCTTGATAGATTAATAAAAAAAAAATATTTCAATACATGAATATGCATTAAATATTTTCTTGATGAAAATATTCTTTGTTTTAGCCTTTTCAAAATAAACTTTTGCACCCATATGTAAATGTTTGCATCTGTGCTTTCTCAATTTGTTGTAGGAGATGTTGTGAGTGGAAACATTTATAGTCGGGGTTGTTGGGTACATTTACCCCCCTATTCCCTCCTCCCACACTCCACTTCATCACCACCATCTGACCATTTGAGCTTGAATGCAAGCAGACCACAATGACTATGCACTTTCTGGGGTCTGCATGTGTTTGCAGTTAATGCAGCTGTCGGTTTTGAAGCCACAGAAATGGTGGAGAAATGAGAGGGCTGGGAGAAAGCTGGGTTTGGGGATGTAGTGGTGGGGGCCTTGTGTTTATTAGTATGTAGAGAGCCCAGGATGTCTGTGAACTGTACCAGTCAAGCGGGGCCCATGTCTGTGGGCCGCTATCCCCCCGTCTAAACTCTTAGCAGTAAATTCAGTTTTTTAACACACACTGCACAGCTCCTTTGTGCAGATGTATACATATGAGCTGTAAAGTAATTAACATAATAACCTTAAAGAATCAAGTTTTTCAAACACTTGTATAAGTTCTTAGCTAATGCACATTGAATTAAAGTACTCCATTAACGTTGTTTGTTTATTTCATGTTTTAATCTTACTCTGACATAATCGTATTTCAGAGAAGGGGAAGTGCAAGGGAGTCCAAAACTGCTTTAAATTGCCAAGTTTTTTCATGTCATTTTGAGGCACATTTCAAACATCAAAATTAAACGTTGCTGTTATATCATTTATAGCAATCGGGCCAATTGGATGCAGGGCCGCTCCCAGCTCAGCCTCCAAGATATCGAATGGCTTTAATGAGAGACAGCTTTCTGTGGATGGAGAACAGCTGTTTCTGTACCATCAGCCCCCTCCACTCTGTACTCTTCTTACGCTTTTCTTCTTTTCTCTTCTTAGGCTTCCCTAGGTTTCACTAAACAAAATGTTATATAATTAAATAAAAGCCAAATTGATATCTGTGCTTTTAAAAAATGATTATACTTTCATTACATTTTTTCATGAGACCTGTTTAGCAGATAAGGAGGCAGACAATTTCTTCTGGAGTTGGTAGAAAACAGACCTAAAAGAGATGCCTGCAAACAATTGATGCGTCTTTGAAGAGGCCATATTATGCATAAATTAAGTATTTTATTTAGGGGGTCTTTTGTAATAAGGTTATCTGTTCTTCTTAAAAAAAAATCTTAGAACTATTTTTTCTGCAACAGCTCTTCTTGTCAACTCAGCGAAATGATTAGTTTCTGCTCCCTGTAAACAAACACCTAACTTTACAGAATACAGCAGGTCATGAAAATCACTAAATGCTCTCTTTAACTGCTTAAAGTTATTTGATATTTGATATTTATATTCACAAGACAGCTGGAAAGCTTAACTTTACGTTGCCAATTGGAGTGGCTTTAATATTAATTCAAATGTCCTTTCTTCAAATATAAGTTCAACCTGAGCTCAATAAAACTGCAGTGGCATCAGGCAAATATCTTCCCACATTGTCACACATGACCATCAAGGATTTTTCAATGTAAACAGGTTTAATTTTTTTCCTGCTCCTGTCTTTAGGTTTTCCCAGGATGTGATTGTCCTTCCATGGCATCGCTCAGCAGTGACGTTCCCATCCTTTCCTGTGGTGGCTTGGCCAAACGCTGGCTGGTCCCTGGTTGGAGAATGGGCTGGATCCTCATCCATGACAGAAATGAAATATTTGGATCCCAGGTACTGTGTTATTTCTTGTATTCTTAAATTAAAACCCACAAAAAACGTTACGCAACTGTTATTTGTACCTGACTGATACTGATACTGATACTGATCTTCAGATCAGACAGGGTCTGGTGAAATTGAGCCAACGTATTCTGGGAGCCTGCACCATTGTCCAGGGTGCACTGGAGAGCATCCTCAATAACACACCTCAAAGCTTCTACAACAACACCATCAGCTTCCTGAAGGTAAACAGATGAATCTTCTGACCATCTCCAAATATTTACTGGGATGTACATTTTATTTATATTTAAAATTATATCACTATCTTTAAAATTATGTCTGGTTGGGATTTGTGGCTTGTTTACCTGCATATGTTTTGTTCTGTTTCACTAAAAATTTCCAATGTGATGGAGAAGGTGGAAGAAAAAAAACACTATATGACTAAATGTAATCGACTTGCCAAAGCAATGTTATTTCGACCAATTGCCAACAATAAATTAATTAGAGCCATATAACTTTCTGTAAATTTCTACACTTGTTACCAAATGAGACTGATTGGATGGTTTAAATTTTTGATTTTTTTTTTCTGTCAGTCCAACTCAGAGATTTGTTTCAATGAGCTGTCCATTGTCCCTGGCCTGAATCCTGTAATGCCCTCAGGAGCCATGTACCTCATGGTCAGTACTATCAGTGTGTGTGGTTTATTTTGAACATAAACAAATGCACATTTGATCCCATCTATCAATATATTTGAATGCATTTGTCACTGGATTTTTAAATAAATGTGACATTTGAATGGAAATTGAATCTTTTTTTGTGTGTGCACCTTTTTCCAGGTGGGGATTGAAATGAATCACTTTCCAGATTTCGAGAACGATGTGGACTTTACTGAACGGCTGGTGACTGAGCAGTCTGTGTTCTGTCTGCCTGCCTCTGTAAGACACCACCTCTTTTCCTCTCATGGCTCGTCATTCATGGCTGCATCTTCCTGTGCAAAGTTGCAAAACATGCAATCACTGTAATGCCTAAGTGTATCCATGTTCTAATGTTTCCCAGGCATTTGAATATCCAAACTATTTCCGCATTGTGGTGACGGTGCCGGAGGAGATGATGGTGGAGGCTTGTGGTCGAATCGGGGAGTTTTGTCAGCGCCACTACCGGCCCCGCAGCAGTGACAGCAATGACTTGGACCAGTGATGGAGCAGAGCTGACAGTGTTGAAGAAGATAAAGGACCTGTCCTCGAGTCACATATACAGAGCTGGAATCAGCTTTGAAATTTTCCACCATATAAGTAAGTTAGAGATAAAGCAATCTGATACCAACACTGCAATAATACTCTCATGACTGTGACACCATATCTGATGGTCCGATGGCTGATGGTGTAATTTTTGATGAAAACTATACGAAATGAACATTTCCTAATATTTATATTTTATACAGGAAACTTATTTTACTTATTTTTGTGTATTTGTATAGTATAATTTGTGTAACATTTTGTGTGTAATGTAACACGTTTGATTATAGACTGCACAAAATAGCCGGCTCCTTTGCTACGACATTTTGATACTTTTTGCCTGTTCTTTATTCCTGCAGGTAAAGAGTATTTGAAGTCATTTTTATTAACATGATGTATTGATAATCTGCATTATTTGCTTATGCTATAGAAAATGTACACAATGTAATGTCTTGGACTGCACAGGCATGCTCCTTATCACAGCTGTCTCTGTTTATTATTTGTTGTGTTAATTATGTGTCTTATTGAATCAATTATAAATGTATTTTACAGACAATTTATAATTTTGTTTTGTTTTGATTTATGTAAGAAAGACAATTGAGTTGTTACCTACACATTTAGCTTTCGAAGAGTAAAACTGAATATTGAATAACGTTAGATAATGTGTACAATTGGGTTAGACCTTAAACATAATATCAAAAAATGTTTCTTTAAACATCGAACCATGACAATGGTTTCATAGCCCCAAATAATTTTGATACATTTTCTTCAGCGGGTTATACAGTTTTACAGTGCAACCTATGATGCTGTCCATCTTTAAACACATGATTTATTTTCTTCTGCTTTTTGCAGAGTATTTAATTCCTCCACACTTAAACGTTACAGTATAACACAAGCCTAATCACAAACTGTACAATGTCAATGCACTTAGACAACAAATTGTATTTTTGGGGGGCAGAAAGTTAATTCAAGCAAAGTTACAATATTACCTGTATTACAAGGACATTTTGCACAGATGTTCATATTCCCTAAAGCCCAGATACTTAACAGCTGCTATTGAGTACGTGGTTACATAAGTATTACACAAATATTGCAAGTAGATATCTGCAATCAATAATTGTACACCTCCTTAACATTTCTGTAACATACCATACAGTTGATGTTAGCGGATTAGTAGATTGGTGTTCGGTGGAGCTTCCTCAGAAGCAAACACAATAACTTTAGCAGTCTTGTATAACCTTAATTGGCCAAAATGCTATTCCCATTGGTCTCAGATATGCTTTGTTTGCAAGACTAAGTATAATATACTAGCACATAGCTGTTGTTATGCTACAATATGTCGTTATGATGTTCAATGCTGACATTAGTATTTACTTCGAAGCATTAAGGCCTCTGTGTCTGAGTACAAAGCCTCTGGTTTGGCTAAAGACTGACAGTTATATAACATCATGGTTAAAATTCCTTGAGACCCCTAGTATTACAGCCTGAAGATAAATCAATTTCTCCAGTATCTGTAACTACTTATCCTGTGTAGGGTCACGGGGTGCTGTAGCGTATCCAAGCTATCATAGCCAGGCTACACTCTGGACAGGTCACCAGCCACCTTTCTATAAATGTCACATTTATAAATAAAATATTTAAATAATAAACAATAATAAGAAACACATCCCCTAAATCAAATATTACAAGAATGTATTTAAAGTTTGTCTTGAAACATCTGAACTCCAGATGTTATGGAACTCTGACACAGGTTTTGTTTACTGTAATCTTCTCTTCTTATTCATGCTAGATATAAAAAAATGTTCTTGAACCTATCCTGTCTAGCTGGGATCAGGCCACATAGAGGACAGATGGATATATGGATGTCTGCAATGATTAAGAAAAAGAACAGTTTCAGTGTTTTAAATTGAAAAAGTATGGACACCAGGGTAAAAGAAAGAGCTGTGGAACCCTATTCCCACATATTTTTGGTTATTTGGTTACTGTACTTTTTGATAAAGCGCCTCCCCAAAAGACTTCTAACTGGTTGCCACATTAATGCTCCAAGTCATTTCATTTAATTTAGCTGTCCATATTCTCATACATATTTTCATCAACTTTATTACCACAAACCAAATGACATACAATGAATTTTAGGTTTTTGGGTCCTGGGGGAGTTTGTTGCTTCACATTCAACACTGAATTGAACATTCTCACACGAGAATAAAGCGTAGCAACCAAACCATAGCTGTGCATCTTTTTCTCTTCAAATTGATAGATAGATAGATAGATAGTTTACTTTATTCATCCCAACAAGAAATTTACAAATTTCAGCAATTTAGATATCAATTAAACAGCTGTATTCATGTATTTGCTACATTGTAAAATCAATAGGACCTAGAAATTTAATAAATATTAACTTTGTGTGTCTGTACACAAAAATAAAAAAAAGGTTAGGGCCACAGTGAGCTAAACCTTTGACCGCTGAGAAACAAAAACGAATGAGTTAATCCTAGCACCTAACCAGATGATTGAGACATTTCCTCAAGCCACTCCTTAGATAAAGCATTCAAAAGAATGGAAGGCATGACCTTCATCTTTGAACCCCCGAAATCGAGTCTTGAGTCCTGTTGGATGTTTGTGTTAATCATGCAGAAATTCTTTGAAGGCATTACAACCTAGAAAGAATACACCAGATGCAGTGTTTGCTTTGAGGATGCTAATGGAGAAGTACATGATTTGCTGTGGTGAACCCTGAAAGGGAGCTGCCAAAAGGAAAAGAAGAATACCGCATTATTGCATTCACAAGAACTAGATTGGTGAAAGGAACAGATGAAAAGTCAAAATAACTTTGACCTTTGACCTTTGACCCACAACATCGAATCAGTTTTTTCTTGCTTTGGATTGTCATGCCAAGTTTGAAGAAATTACCATATTGCATTCTCTGAGGTATCACATTCACAAGAAGAGTAGTCCACTGAAAAATAAAATAACTATTAGGTGTGACCAAAATAGGGGATTTGATAGTTTTTTTAGAAAGTCTTTAACTAGTTTTGAATCACTTATTGATTTTGCCTTCAGATGTGGACCAGGAAGGTAGAGTGGTCATCCACCAATGCCACAGTTGTTGGTTTAATCCCCAGCTCCTGCAGTCATATGTCAAAGTGTCCTTGAGCAAGACACTGAACCCCAACTTATGGTTGATGAGAAAAATTCATTATTGTTAACAGCAGCAGTGAAATCTTGGTGCTGCTGTGGCATTTTTAATCATTTTTTTTGGGGGGGGGGGGATTTTGGATTAGTTTTGTCTATCAGAGTTTAAAGACTGGGTCTTTGTGTATGTCTTGCTGACAGACTGTAAGGTTCAACTTCCGGTCCAGCATGTGCAAGTCCAAGTCATGTGACACGAGTCTCCAAATCTGGTTCCAACGCCTACTAAATACATCAACAGGTAGACTTCCACAGACTGGCCAATCACAAGTGGCCTTAAAGATACAGGAGCTGACACAAATAATTTCACTCACTAGAGTAGATAAATCGTTCCCTAAAGAGCTATAATAAAATAAACAAGCAATTTTGAATTTAAAACCATAACATTTTATTTTAGTAGCACCTGAATAAAGTATAAGCCCTACAATTATGCATACTATGACCTCTTTAAGGCCACCATACTTCTGGCAAGAAGACAGAGTTTGAGAAAAATCCTAAAATAACAAACTATAATCTATCATCCAATGAATGGTCACTGTGTAGAGATATTGAATACAGTTGCTACAGTGCAAAACTTGAATAGACCAAATATTTGATATATATTTAATTATATTTTAGGCTAGTAAGTCTGTCACTGGATACAATAAAGCATATTCTTCTTCTTACACATGTACAGCAGCTGTAGTCACACAATCTAGACAATATCAAACATGTAAGACAATATCACCATCTAATGTTGAAATGAACAAATTACAGCAAATTTGTGTGTGTGTTCTCAGAAGAGTGACCTTTGCAACATATGCTTCTCCTCACTTACTGAGTATACACATAAATATAGTACTTCATGGTTGTGAAGTACCTGTGCATTGTCCAATAATTAACCACTGGACTGATAAGGCAGAGGGGGAGAGAGAAAGAAATAGTGAGAAGGGAAGAAAAAGGAGAACACATGATAGAGCGAAGCAAAGTCAGCATAGAAAAAGGAAGGACATTGACTCAGCAACTTCAGTTTGAGAGGAAAAAGAGGAAGCTCTGACAGAGTACAAGTCTGTATCAAGCTCCTCACTTTTAGTTTTTATCTGCCTGCTTTTGAATATACTCTATGGATGATTCACAGGTGGCCAGGACAATACAACTGAATGACGGGACCCACATGCCAGTTTTGGGTCTAGGGACATGGAAGGTAGCCTCAATACTCATTCTTACATTATTAAATTGTTTTCTTGTATGATGTTTGCAGGAGCAATATTCTAAAAAAGCATAAGTATTTACTGAATGAAATCTGCCTAAAGAGGCATTTGAAAATACTTAATAATTAACCCATGTTATCACATACAGTATATATCCTACTCCAGGTCAAATGGCCAGAGACTATAAGAAACAGCCCATAAAACCACAGTTTGATTAATAGTTTCTGAAATTAGCCCATTTTTCTGTCTTGCAGAGTTAGAGAGGTCTGATTTTCTGTTTATGAATTTCTAAACTTCACTGGTGCTAATCCATTGAAACAAACGTAAATTCTTTGGATAACACAGAGTTTTAGCACGTAACTTCACTTGAAATCAAAATATATTAATTTTACGTTTATGTAATGGGATTAAAACAAACTGGTTACAATGATTTAACTGTGTTGTGTTTTTGGATGATGTGCATATGTTTCTATGCTATTTATTGCACGTCGTTACGTGGCGTTCGATTGCTTTTGTGCTGTGTCAGCAATTTCACTGCAGGGATATTAAAGCTGAACTTTTCAAGTAGTTAATCTTGATATTATTGCAATAGTCCAACATGTCTCTGAAGCAATTGATACATTTTCTTGGCACAAGTTCTGTCTACAAGCACCTCTAAAGTCTCTAAAGGAAGATCATAAAGAGAAGCTTCTAAACTGTTGTATTTGTTGCAGCCCTCCCCTCTGCCCCACGCGTCAGTCCAGGGCGCAGTAGAGACGGCAATTGCTGCTGGCTACCGCCACATAGACACCGCCTACAGCTACAACAATGAGGTTGATGTTGGGAAGGCTCTGTGCTCCAAGATGAAGCAAGGCATCATCAAACGCCAGGATATGTTTATTGTCAGTAAGGTGGGTGCTGAAGAGAACTGGTGTTACAGCAGATGCAACACTGGAGGGGACTTACATCTTACTGACTTTAAACATTTTATACACTAAGTAAGAAACAGCTGCCTGTGGAAAAGTACTAGGTTCTTTGTTTATTTTTGATTTATTCAAATAATCTGCTAGTTAATCAATTATCCATAATATATTATATTATTATATTATATTATATATGCTGCCCCACACACTAAACTGTACATGGTATTTTATTTTGCGATTTATGTATTTGCAGCTGTGGTGTACCCATTATTCCCCAGATGACATCCCTGTGTGCCTGAACAAGTCCATGAAGGATTTGCAGCTGGACTACCTGGATCTTTACCTTGTGCATTTCCCTGTTGGCCTACAGGTTGAGCATAACATCCAATCTAAATAAATGTGCTGTTAAATGTGAATTGTATAGTATGGACTAGGTACGTATAGACTAGATGAGAGTGGGCCAGACATTATGTCCGAATGAGCTTGACCCCTGACTTTTGACCACCAAAACCATTTTATCCTTGAGTCCAAATGAACAAGTGTCTTTAGAAAGAGTCGACAACACAGGCTGTATGAAGGCCAGAGAAACAAAACAATAAGCTAAAAGCTGAGAGACACCTGTTCAAAAACACCCCTACATATTTGTTGCTAAGTAGAGATGTAATATCTTTGTTCACAAGCATTTGTTTAACTATTCCGTTTATATTTGTCCATAGAAAATAGGTGATGAGCTTTTCCCAAGGAAAGATGGCAAGATACTGACCTCTGATGTTGATTATGTGGATGTATGGAGGGTAAGAACACATGGACTTCGTGTTTGTCTTCCTGCTTATCAAATGTACATTATATCATTATATATATACACATTAGCCTGACATTAAAAAATTATTTAAAAAAATAATTCTAAAAAGAAATAACAATAATAAAAATAAAATCCAAAATATATAATAAAACATTACTGTATAGTGGTATCTGGGAAATTCAAATTACACAAATGTACACAGATATTGTATAAATTCACCTAGAATAGGAAAAAGATACTAGAGTCACTTTCTCTGCCTGTTGTTGTCTGCAGGTGATGGAATCCCTGCAGGCTTCAGGGAAGGTGAAGAGCATTGGTGTGTCCAACTTTAACATCCTGCAGCTGGAGAGACTTCTCGCTCTGTGCAGAGTTCCCCCTGCTGTCAATCAGGTACATTTTTAGCTCATTTAATGACATGAGCAGGAAAAATTCTGGATTTTCTAAATAGTTTTTTCCTTATATGGTCATAGTTCTTCAAAAATCTTATTTTTTGTAAACAGTGAGTTTTTGTTTTACCTGTTTTAAACACCAGAAAGCAGATAAAGAACTTGCTATAATGGATAGTTGAATCTATTTGCCTGCAAGGCTGAAATGTAGTTGCACCAACAAGAATAAAAGTAGAATCTATCGCAATAATTTATTATATGAAATTCTAGCTAAAAAGGGCTTGTTCTCCTTCATAGTATGAGACAATGACACTAAATGATAAATACGTAATATAATTAGATACAGTTTTATGTGTTGACTGTCTTGACTCAGAATAAACAAGACTTTGACGGAGGATTACAGGGCAAAAATAAAAGTTCATTTAGGGTCATCTCTCGTGAGGTTTGTGAGGCAACTAAAAGTGAAAATAAAAATGTGGAGATTTCAAAGAACAGGCAGGGGTTGGCAACAGGCAGTCATGTTATCTAGGGTAAAAGCAAAGAAGGCACAAAGACAAAGTCCACAAAAACAAGCAGGAGGTCAAAGACAGACAAACAAGCAGTCAAGAAAAACAGCTCAGCAGTGCTGAAAGGTTATGGCTGGTAAATCATGACAGAAAACCTGACAAGGTGGCCTGATATTTGTGCTGGGAAGTTTATTGGTAACAGGAAACAGGTGAGTAATGAATGGGGGAAGCATCAGGTGGCGTGACTGGAAAAGCCGCATTTGAAATAACAAGAGCATCTAAAACTACACATACAGACAGAGAAGTAAATGAGGGAGTGGACAGCTGGCATCATATAGAATTGGGTGGTATCTTGAAATATCATAGTAACATCTGAAAAGGTAATATTTAACTAGCAATTTATCAAAGACATCATGAAACATCACACAAGTGATCGACTGGTGTCACTTTTATGTCACTGCAATGAATATCACTAATAATGTAATGGTATCATACTCAGTGGCACATTCAACTTCATCAAGTTCAAAGTCATTGTTTGGTACTGAATTTATATTTTGAGATCTATCCATCCTGGAATCAAAAGTGGATGCCAAAAAATCTAAAGGGGACCTGATGCTTTCAATTTGCCCAATCAGCAGAGAACAGACAGATAAACATGTCAGGTAAACAGGCAACAACCATCTAATCACATTAAATGTGAAAAAACAATTGCTTCCCTTTGGAGGTAATTTAAGAGAAAACTTTTGCAGTATTTGTTGATACTATGGGGTTAATTGCCCCTTCTGCCTCCTCTCTGTTTCAATGTACGGCATGGACAAGTTGCCAGTCTATCACAGGGACACAGAGACTAGAGTTATGCATCCTGCTTCATGGTCCCATACTGACGCCAACAGTCAACAATTGCAACTCTTCCTCCCATCTAGATAATGTTTTGCCTGATATAAGCTGAGGTAATATAATGAAATGTATATAATGTCAGGAATAACTATTATCTATAACCTCGAGCTTAGTCATAGTCAAATACACAACACAGCATTATCATAGAATTATAAAAAGCCTCTCTTCCACCACAGAAACTACATACAGGCTATTCTTTATGTACAATGTTTTTGGTAAGAACTTCATGGAAGCACACTGCTGCAAGTTCAGTAACTCACCAAGCTCCCAGAGATGACCTTTTCTGTCTATCGTTCCTAGGTGGAGCTACATCCTTACCTGGTGCAGACAGAGATGATAGAGTTCTGCAAATCCAAAAACATTGCACTGACTGCTTACAGCCCTTTCGGTTCACCTGCAAGACCTCCAGAGCTGTAAGACACACAGCACTACACACTCCACTGATCACAATAAAGCAAGCACTCAGATGGTTTGGATGACATCAGCAAGGTTTGATCCAGCTCAGAGGTCATCTTCTGACTTTTAGAGTACACATTGTAGATCCAGTTTGTTTTAGTTCATACTTCACAGTTATCTCCCAGTATTAAAGATTGCTACCTGTCATCCTATATATAACTCTTTCTCACCATCGCATTACTTCAGAGAAATTAGACACTAAATTAACACTGAACGCAAAACCCAATGGGTAAATCAACACAGCAGAAGAGCCAAAAAAACCTGAAATTTCCAAACATCAGAGCAGAATTACTCATCCAAACGAGTTAGTGGAAGTAGCCAACAATTTGTTTTTTTACAAAATGTATAAAAACAACACAATAAGTGGCTGAGCAGTAGTACAGGCTGTAGTTTTCCATCTGCTTTTATTTCATTTATGTCATATACCAACCCCATTTATGCTACAGTATATAACTTTTCTTACTGTAACACTTTTTTAGATATGCTTTATAGCTTATCTTGATGTGCAGAGGTGACAGACACAGACTCTTCTAAACGTTTTGGATGGAGGCTCGTCCTTCTAACCAGAGAAAGTAAAACCCCCGGGTGGATTGATTTCTAGTCTCATGCTACAGTTAGTTTTATACTATACTAGTTTTATAAGTTGCATTTTGCAGCTTTTAATACATTAACTACATCATAATCAAATGGACAGAATGAATTGAATCAGTGCCAATATAACTGACATTAAATGTGTAGCTCCCTGGCAGGAAATCACAAACTCCACCCACCAATCAAGCGGCTGTTTACATACATGTCTGTCAAACTTTTATTCTAATCAGTTCATCCACAAGTGTAAATCGGTACCACATCTTATTAACTTCTCCCTAGGTGTGTTCCTGAGATATTAATCTACTTTAAAGAGAGTGGAACAAACTTGAGGTCACAGTGACATTGACCTTTGACTACTAAAATGTACCTAGCAGGCTGAGAAATGTCATTTAGCAGTTTTAATATGAAAGGTTATCGCGGCTGCCATCAGTCTGTGTCCGCAGTGATCCCCAAGTTGTGATTAGGTGGTTGTGATTGGTTTGGGATGAGTCGCTTTATCTAAAACCTAAATCCTGCACCTCCCTGCACATTGCTTTGGGTCATTTGTTTTTAGTTTATTATTTTATGTTTTATCGTGCAACCGAGCACTGCACTTAAAGCAACACTGTCTACAGATAATTCTCACCTCAAATTCTGCTTCTCAGGCCTGACCTTGAGTAAACTTTAAAACCTCGCAGTTGATCAAAGTATACACAGACGTGGATCCTAAGACATGCTCTATTCCTCGGGGCAAATTATTTCTTTAAATAAAATGTCTTAGATTCAGAGGAGACACAGATCCACATAAGCTCCTGGAGGACCCAGTCGTTGCAGATGTGGCCAAGAAGCATAGACGCAGCCCAGCACAGGTCAGTGAGACTGTCTGTATATCTATAGTATGTGTGCATTACTTTGTCAGTAACAATGGTATTCTCCCAGGTATTGCTGAGGTACCATGTGCAGCAGGGTATTGCAGTCATCCCTAAGAGTGACAAACCTCATCACATTCTTGAAAACACAAAGGTAAAAATGTCCCCACGTTCCCCATGTCTACAGTAATACAATGCTCATTCTGAGATTTTAGTGATTATGGTGTAGTGTGTGTGCATTTATTAGTCATGAAATAGTTTCCTAAATGCCTGTTCCTAAATCAGGATTTGTCAATAATCAGTCAGCACCACCATGTTCACTGTCTTGAGGCCATTTATGTATTTGGCACTGAACCTAAGTTTTGTGCAGTTCAACTTGGGACCTGATCAAGACACTAATTATTAGACAGATTTCAGTTCGTCTAGTTATAATTGTCATGGTAACCGATTAGGCAGTTTGTGGCAAAATTTCTCAAAAAACAAATTGCCTCATGGTGACACCAGTTGCAAGATCACCAAAGTCGTTAGGATTCATCATAGTGCTGGTTTTCATATTGCATTTAAAAGCTCACCTCCACCCCAGAATCGACCTGTTGGCTGGAGTCTAAAATCCTGTTGCCACCAGAAAGTTCCTTGTACTTTTCTTTTCTTGGAACTAAAGTTCTCTGAGGTGGAGGTTCCTTTGAGGTAATTGAAATTTGCAATTCCACAGCAGGGTCGAAGCTCTGGAAAGATTAAGAAAATTAGCTCACCAATGTATCAATAGTGGGTCTCTTGGTTTTATATATGTGCAGTGGATTTCTAAAAGAGGCTCAGTGGTAGAGCATTGGGTATGGATACAGAAGGCTGCGGGTTTAAATCCCACCCTACCAGGTGTGGCCCCGCCTAGCCACCAAGGGCGACCTTGGTGCAGGGCCCGATCCCGGACATAAAATGGGAGGGTAGTGGCAGGGCGGGCATCTGACATAGTATAACACTATGGCAGATAACACACTAACACAATTGTCTATGATTTTTTAAATCTAAAAGCAACCAAAATAATTCCCTGTGAAATGACCTTCTGGTTGGATATTGTTCAGATTTTTGACTTCAGTCTGACTGAAGAAGACATTCAAGCACTGAGAGGGCTGGACCGAGGGTGGAAGGCCTGCGTGCTTGAAGAGTAAGTCAACACACAGCTGTTGTAGTCTTCTAATCAATCAATCATTTAAACTTTATTTATATAGCACCTTTTGTTCATGTTAATGCAATTCAAAGGTGGACCTGCTGCATTTTCCACTGTCTGTTGTTCCATTTCTCAGAACTAAATCTCATCCGTACTACCCGTTTGTATAAGGCTGCCTGGAGAGTGGACACCATAAAGATCAAGACTCGGACCAACTACAGTTCATGCAGTCTACCCACCGTGTCCCATTGTTTAATTCATGTGGCTGAGAAGGATGAAATGTGAAGGTGAAATCAAATGTGGAGACAGGTGGCAAAAAGGAATCTAATGATTCTATGAGGGCATTCTCATGCTTGTTTCTATTTTTGCAGAAAACTGAGATGTTTACTTTTTCCAGTGAATAAAAAAATGTATGTTTGTTTACATAATCTACTGACAATTAATTTCAAATAAAAGTGTATCAGTGTGTTCAGGTAAGTATTGGCTAATCGACCATGAAAATATACCTGCATTCGTGTATAAATAAAAACAATTGACTTTTAGTAACTTGACAGATGCTTTCATCCAAAGCAACTTAAAGTAAGGAACAGGGAAAACCTTAGTTCAGTGACTTCCACAAGGACACTTGGACCCTTGGAAAGGAGGAAATCTGGATGGAACATCCCGATTGACCAGGCTCACAAACAATACAGTAAAATCTGTCTATATACAGTGCTTATTATTGTTGTTATTAATGTGTTATTTAATAATAATAATAAACGTGAAGTCAAATGTATTCCTGTGCAGAGAGAGCGATGTTAAATCATATCTGAAACTCCTGGCTAAAGATAAATGTAAATACAGTATGATTATTATTCACACAGAAGTTAATGACACCTGATAATGCAAATCAGAGGTCACTAAAAATAACGTAGAACCAGTGTGTAACTTTGTCAAAACAATATAGGACTCTGTAGTTTTCTCTGGACCCCTGCCAAATCTGACCAGTGACGACATGTACAACCGCATGTCATTCAGCTGCTGGCTGTCTAGGTGTCCAGCAAACGTCGTCGGCTAAATAGATAATTGGAAACCTGGGCTTATTAGGAGAGATGGCCTCCATCTTAATTTAGATGATGCAGATCTCTTATCAATAAATATGGCTGGACTTATCAGAAAACATATGTATGACAATCCAGAGTTACCCTTAGGATGCAGAAGTCCAGTCCTACACGTCTCTCTCCAGGGTCCTTACAGTCGTCATCCCCCCCAACTCCCAAATATCTATGGAGACTGTGTTCCTCAACCAACTAAATTACATAAACCAAAAATTAACACAAGATGAGTTAATCATAATAACCCAATAAAAGTCAAGACTACTCCTCTTACAGAACAAACCCCCAAAACAATTCATTACATTTCAGATCTCTCTCGTCTAAATCTCTGTTAGTAAATGACTTGTTAAGTGATCATCAAATTGACAAATTAATCAAATCAAATCAATATGTCAGTCTAAAAGAGATCCTAGAAGCACAGGCCGAGGTGGAGGAGTAGCTGCAATCTTCCACTCTACCTTACCAATAAACCCTAGACCTAAACATAGTTATAAATCATCTGAGAGCCTTACTCTTAGGCTTTCACAGCCAAACTGGAAAACTCAAAAACCACTTTTTGGTTATTGTGTACCCTCCTCCATTCCCTTATTCAGAGTTTTTGATTGAATTTTAAGATTTTCAATCCAATTTAGTGCTTAATACAGATAAAATCATTGTAGTGGGCGACTTTAACATTTAACATAGATGCTAACAGTAACTGCCTCAACACTGAATTCATTTCATTATTAGATTCAATTGGTTTTTCGCAAAATGTAAATAAACCCACTCACTGTTAAATATGGCATTGAAACCAAAAATTTTACAGAATTTCCTCATAATTCTCTTTTGTCTGACCATTTTCTAATAAAATTTGAATTTACAATAATGGACTATACAGCAGTTAGAAAGAATTCCACTACAGTAGGTGCTTATCTGAAAATGCTGTGAACAAATCTAAAAGAAGAATTTCCTTATATACTTCACCATTGTGTCAATAAAATGGAGAGTAGCCACCTTAACTTTACCTCTGTACAACTATATCATCTTGTTGATAATTATGCAGCCTTTCTACATACAATACTCAATACTGTTGCCCCTCTGAAAAAGAAGGCAGTAATTCAGAAGACATGAACTCCATGGTATACTTCACAAACTCTTTTAAAGTAAGTGGCGTTCCAGTAATTTAGAAGAATCTCGCTTGGCCTGGAAAAACAGTTTAATATTTTGTAAAGAAGCCCTCCTTAACAGCATATTATTCATCATTAATAGAGGAAAACAAAAACAACCCCCGGTTTCTTTTCAGCACTGTATCCAGGCAGACTAAGAGCGATAGTTCCGTTGAGCCTAGTATTCTGTTAAGTCCTAGCAGCAATGACTTCAGGACTTTCTTCATGAATAAAAGTGTAAGTCCACCCCACAAATATTACATTTAGATCTTCATGTACAACAGTGCTATAATAATCAGTAAAGCCCTAATCTCTCTTAGATTGCTTTTTACTACAATTGACCTCGCCAACTTAACTTCAACTAGTACCTCATTAAAATCATCTGCTTAGACCCTATCCTGACTAGACTGCTCAAGGATGCTTTATCTTTATTAGACAGATTTATTTTAGAGATACCATCTATCTTTAAAAACAGGCTATGTACCAAAAGCCTATAAAGTAGCTTTAATCAAATCACTACTTTAAAAAAAATATTTCCCCTTTATCTCTAAAGTCCTTGAAAAAGTAGTTGGAAAGCAATTATGTTACCACCTGTTCAGGAATAACTTGTTTGAAGACTTTCAGTCAGGATTTAGAGTTCATCACAGTACAGAAACAGCAGTAATGGAAGCCACTACCTTCTGGTCTCTATACTTGTTCTGTTAGATCTTAGTGCACCACTGATCACAAGTTTCTTACAGAGACTGGAACATGAAATTGTGATTAAAGGAACTGCACTAGGTTGGTTTAAATCTTGTTTCTCAGATAGATTCCAGTTTGTTCATGTTAATAATGAATCTTCCACGCACGCAAAAGTTAGTTATGGAGTTCCACAAAACTCTGTGTAAGGACAAATACTATTTAATTTATATATGTCTTCTTTAGGCAACATCATTAGAAAATTTCTATTTCTACACCCAGCTATATCTACCTATGAAACCAGAAGATACTAACTAAATAGTCAAACTCCAAGCATGCATAAAATACATAAAGGCCTGGATGACCTATAATTTCCTACTTCTAAACGCAGAAAAAACTGAAATAATTTTTTTTGGCAAAGAAATATGAGAAATATCCTCTCTAACAATATAGTTACTTTAGATGGCATAACTTCGGCCTCTAGCACTGCTGTAAGGAACCTTGGAGTTATCTTTGTCGAGGATTTCTCCTTTACCTCAAATGATGGCCACCCACCCTAAGCCTGGTTCTGCTGGAGGTTTTTTTCCATTAAAAGGAAGTTTTCTTCTCCACTGTTGTCTAGGGCTTGCTCAAGGGGGATTTGTTGGGTTTTCTCTACATACCTGTATAGTCTTCACTTTATTATCTAAAGTGCCTTGAGATGACTTTGTTGTGAAGTGATGCTATATAAATAAAGTTGATTTTAATTAATAATAACAACATGTTACTAAAGCAAATATAAGGTTTCAGCAGTGAGTTTATTAAATCAAGTGAATATCTTCCAAAATTACATATTTGTTTGCTCTCTCTCTTGTGTTTCCCTGTTGATTTTCAGTAAAAAGAAACTTATCAAAATGGGAATAATTGCTGCAAAGCAACTTTGGAAAATACCGACCTAAAAGTCTTTTGACCTGTATCCCTTATCACAGAAAGGATCTTTTAGAGGGATCTAATGACGGCCAGTATTAACAGGAGAAATTATTAAAACAGGGAAAACCTGTTTGTGTTCAAACGGACAACTGCTGTTTTAAATATCGTATTGTGAATGCAAATGCAGTGCACAAATGGTCCAACAGATATACTAATGTCTGTCAACACATCAGTGTCAACTTGTGTCCCAATGTAGACCAGCTAGTATTATTGCTGCTCCTCCTGTTTCTGAGGCTGTTTTTCAGCCAGAGACCAACCCATGGAAAGAAGTATTTATCTGGCATGTGTTCTTCTTTCCACTTTTTGTTCTATCTTCTTCTTCTCTGGAGTGGGAGATGATAAAGAAGGCTTCACAGCACACACACATGCTGAGGCTCCTGCGATGCATTTGAGTAAGTCAGGACCTCTAGACCATGAGCCTCTGTCAGGATCATACAGCTGAGTGGCTCTAGAGAACACCATGCTCTCCCAGCTGTACCCTCCCAGCACATAGATCCTGCCTGCCCACACTGCAATCCCTGCCTCACTGTTGGGCTGCAGCAGTGGCGTCACTTGGGTCCACTGGTTGCTGCATGGGTTGTAGGACTCCACCTGCAGGATGTCAAAGCGCTCTGTGGTGTCCTCATGATCATCGCTGCCCCCAATGGCATAGATAAGATGGTTGAAAGAGGCCATGCAGTGCCAGCCGCGGGCCACGGACATGGCCTGCCGTTCCACCCACACATCGCTGTCCCCTGATGGATCATAACTGAGGACATCTCTACGGTATGGGCCAATCTGATAGTCATGACCACCTGAAATGTAGACCATTCCATGGTGGTCTGTCCCAGCATGACCATAAGTAAACCTAGAAAAACAGAATCCAAAAATGCTGTCTAATAAAAAAAGAGATACTCTTATATAGAAAAAAACAGCCTTCTCTTGACAATACTTCTAAGTGAAAAGCTAGGGAACATACATACAAAATCATCACAGCACTGTAAATTTATGGACCACATTTCATGAAAACCCATCTATCAGAGAAAATTGTCCATGGCACAACAAACCCTGTAAATTGTGCTCCTACCTAGGCAGTCCTGCCACGTAGGACCAGCAGTCCTTAGCAGGGCAGTAAATCTCCACAGACGACAAAGCTCCATTGTCATTCCTCCCACCTACGGCAATCAGGCACTCTCCCACTGCCCCCAGGTAAAAATCTACTCGTCGCTGGTTCATTGGAGCACCCTGAAAAACATCACACTGTCACTGCATCTGGTGTATTGAGCTGCTAAGGAATCAATTATGAAAGCTGGAGGATAGTATAGTGTACTGTGACAGCTGGCCCAGCTGTACGAGGATTAACAGGTTAGCCAGATAATGTTGTTGAAGGCTTAACATGATCCCAGATCTCTTCCAAAGTCACAGGACACTTTTTCAGTGTGTGCGTTACTGAGTGGTGGGATAACACAGTTCAGAAAAGAAAGGAATGTTCTATTTTTAAAAACTTTACCAGCAATAAAGTCTCCACCATTTACTATGTTAGCATAGCACTAAGACTAGAACACATAAACCAGTTTGCAGGTTCTCGACCCGCTTTCTTGCTCTAAACATGTTCCACGGAGCAATATTGCGACTGTGATTTAACATGAGATTTTTCAAGTTTCTCTTCTTCTATTTTATTCAGTGTAAATGGGCCACAAAGTTATAAAAATATCTGGTGTTGCTCAGAATACCATAAAGTATACTACCCTTTCATACGCACACAAGTACACACAGAGACTGTGGCGCAGGAAGAAAGAGCGGTCGTCCACCAATCTCTGAGTTGTTGGTTCGATCCTGCAGTCATCCAGTTCCATGTCGAAGACACTGAACCTTGAGCAAGACACTGAACCTCAACTTAGTTGCTCCAGGTGAGTGTCCCCCATCAGTGTGTGAGTGTGTGTGATTGTGAGTGCGAATGGGTGAATAAGAAGTAGTGTAAAGTGCTTTGAGTGCGAATAGGTAGAAAAAGAGAGTGCAGACCATTTACACACACAGTTGCACTTAGTCTATTTAATTTTTTTTACCTTCTGACTCACAATTTCACTCTCTTTCTCTAGAACAACATGCAAACATGTCGTTAAGGTTCCAGCTGACTAATGTAGCCTCTCTCTCACACCGACAGTAATATTCTCCAGAACATAGACGGTGAACTTTGAGAATAAACTACATTAAATCCACTCAGTCTTTTCATTCAATTTAGTTTGAAGTGATGCTCTCACACACAGCTGATACCCGATACATGTTTTTAATCATTCACTACGTGTAGGTTTTTTAAATGCTGAAGAACAAATGTGGGGTTATCGTACGTGGTCATTCTTTTACAACACCTATTCCTGCTGCACATCCTCTTATTTAAAACTAAAATCAGGCGTTGCTTCTGCCGAGGCCATTTTCACTACGGTTAGCCTCACCAAGGTTTAAACTTGTGTCTTAAACATTCTTTCATATATTCTCAGTTACTTCCTCTGCAGGTGGGAGAGGGAAGATCTCTGAATGTGAAGCCTGCAGGAAAGCTTCTTTTATTATAGCAGCATTTAACATTTTAATTGCAGCTTGTGCAATTTGAAAATTGTGTTCTTTTTTACAGTAAAATCGATAAAAAAACAAATAGTCGTTCAGCCGTAGTGTCAATATATATGGTCAGCAATCACAAGAGTGCAGAGTTACCTCCAAAGATAAAATCCAGCTTTCTAATCTAATTCCCAAATGCATTTGAAGATTTAAACATCCAGCATAATTAAATTTTGGATCCGTTTAACCACAAAAAATAAATAAATAAATAAAACGGAATATACATTTTGTAAACTCAAAGTATTCAAAAAGATGAATAAAATGCCATAGTACCCTGGTCCACTTATTGTGGCGGGGGTCGTAACGATACAGCAGATTACAGGCGGCATCTCCACCATTGTCCCGGGATGAGCTGCCACCAGCAGCAAAGATGAAGCCCCCCAATACTGCAAGGCAGTGGTGGCTCCGCTGGGCCGGCAGCTTGGTTTCTACCTCCCAACTTCCTGTTTCACCATCCAGCCGACAAACATTGGCACTCAGCTTCTCTCCAAATTCGGACACCTTGAAGAGTAAAGGAGGAGGTTACTGGAATAGAATGAGCCTCGTTTCAAGTTAAATATGAGGAACCCGTGCAGTCTTCATCACTTTAGAAAAGTCTTAAGTGCCAAATCTTTAGGGACAAGACCAAGTCAAGTCACTATTTAGAACAGCAAACCTCAAGTCATCCACAAGGTATTAAAATGATACAATATCATAGTGACGCTCGAGACAAATTCTGAGGTCTTAGCAGGTCTAATACTGTATGCTCAAGTGGCTATGCAGACCTACCTGATGTCTTATTTTTAGTTGTTTAGTTGTAATGTGCTGCTTGAAGGGCTGGACCTGGATATTTAAGGTCACTTGGTAGTTACTTGGCTGTAAACATCTTTTCCAAATGAAAAATAACATTTAGCTTAGCCAAAACATGGAGGAACTACACTCACTACTGTCCCTGAACACATTTTGAGCGGAGTATCTGCTTCTGACAGAGGCACACTCTATGTAGTGTTACATTGTTATATACAGCGAAGGAAAGTGAGATTTCCACTTACAACAAGAAAAGAAGAAATATCCATCCTAACTACCATTCATTGTTTAAGGTACAGAGAAATACCCAATCAGCTATTGGATTAGCATAAGCCTAAGATTTAGCAATAAGTATCTATCACACACCAGCCACACTAGGTCTTCTAAGGTCAGACCTAAACAGATCCAAGCTAAAACGAACTCATACATAAGTTAATTTCACATCAGTTTGGCTAATATGTTTTGCAGTGTGTCTGTCTGATCAAATGTGAGTAGAGAGGATTTAATGTTGGATGGTGCATGTTGATTGTGGACAATACAATTAATCTAGAAAATACTGGAAATATCAATAAACTAATTTGCTTCTGTAATAATTCAGGTTACCTTTATTTTAAATGTTAAATTTTGTTTACAGATCTGAAATCATTTTGCTGCATCAACAGCTCCACCAGCAACTTTTACTTGCTTATGTAATCAGATTGTTTTTTAGTAAGATTGAGAAATTATGTCTATAGATGCAAGAACATAAATTCAGTAATATGATCTAATTTCTAATATTTCTATTTCAAATTTCCAAATGCCAAGAAAACAGTGTTCTTTTAGTTCGCAGTGAACCTTGGAAACTAATAACGCAATAGGTTAAAACTGCAGAAAAAATGCATAGCCACATCTATTTTTATTATGTTCAACAATTATATCATCATCACCCAATCTCTACCTCTCCTCCAATCAGCAGTAGCTTCTCTACTCCCCCTCTAAGCATGGTCCGTCCTGTTTGCAGTAGTGGCTGAGCACTGGGCCTAGCATGGTACTCCAGAGCTTCCTCCACCAGGGCCTCACAGCAGACCTCCTTTGGCAGCAGTGCCTGCATCGCTGGTAGCACCTGGCCCACAAGCTCCCCCACTGGCATCAGAGAGAATCGGATGTGGGAGAGGAGCTGTGTGGCCTGGGCCGTCCGCTCTGGAGTCTGGCTGAGCCACTGCAGGGTGGCCTGGAGCAGTGCCTGCTCACTGTCGTGCTGAACCTGATGATGAAGAGAGGAGCTATGAGAAGACTGATGGAGGCTTCTAAGAATCTTACAACATGTTATCTTATTCTATAACTATAAAGAGTTGAGATTCCCTTCTGTAATAGTCAGCATCCAACTTTAAAACACGTGAAGTATCTACCTGTCCACTGGAGAGGTAGGAACTGAGTTTGTGTAAAGAAATGCTGCGAAGGAAATCTGGGGTGAAAGAAAGCGTGCCGAAGTGCTTGAGGATGAATCGGTCGATGAAGGTGTCGAGTCGCTCGAGACTGTAAAGCAGAGCCAGTTCCTGTAGGTACAGGTAGTTGTTCTCACTCACTTCCTGCTCCAGGTACTGGCAGCAGAAATCCACCACTTGCCACACCTGAACAACAAAAGATTAACATAACTACATCTACTTACATATGGTTTTAAGGAAGTTTTACTTAACTTGAGTATTTCCATTGTCTGCTACACCATAATTCAACTTCACAACATAGGATCTGCAAATATAATACTTTTACTCTACATCTAATTGATAACTGTAGTTACTTTACAGAATCTATAACAGAATAAAACTAAATATAGTATAATCTTAAGACTTCATTTATCCTGATGTGAAATCTATAATTATTCATTGCTAAATTCAAAGCATAAGACCATCACAATTGTATATAAGGTCATTAAAATAAGCCCCATTCTTACCAGCTGCAACAATAAAGCGATGAACACATGAATGAATCAATAATTATAATCCCCATTCATTTAGCAAGTACACACTGCTCCACTGCAACATCCTGTACAACATGTAGCTGGAAATTACAATAATACATAAATATATGTCAGTAGTGTTCATATATTCATAAATGTAAAGAGTTGACTAAACATTTTTATCACACACCACCACCAGTTTCACACCATAGTTTCTGTGATAAACACTTAACAATTCTTATTATAATTATAAGTTATACGTCAGCGTTCTAATAGGAAGTCCATGGAATGTTCTGTTTATGTTGGTCTTTCTGGTTACAACAGGTTGGAATCATATCATTGTAATTCTTTTTGATTATTGTTTCAAAATTTCAAATTTCCACGATAGTTGATAAGGGTGTTCTACAAGAATCAATATTTACTAGTTTTAAGTAGAATTTTTTTTTTTTTTTTAATTTCTATTAAACTAAATGTACGATGCTCAGATGCTGACAAACTTTCTCATCCTTGATAGTCTTGCTCTCATTATAATCCTTTTGACTTTTTGTCAACTTTTGCTTTGACATTTTATTGCAATGCTGAGTCATAGCATCCTCACCAGTGCACTAAATTTTGATCGGTTGAGCCTAAATCTCTAATTGTCCATCTTACTGCACTGCATGTTTAACCTACCGATATGTGGAATAATTCTGAAACTGTTCTATTACTTTAGCTAGATTCAGAACAGAAACTGTCCAGTTTCTTACTTGTAGGAGGTGGGCAGCTTCAAGCACATAATCAATGTTTCCTCCATCCAGTGACAGTTCTCCACTGTACAGGAAGTCCACTACAACCTTCAGCCCGATGTAGGACATCCCAACCAGCTCCACCTATAGATAGAAAGATAACAATGGATACTGACCAAGAGAAAACTAATGAAGAGAAACCCAATAACCAAGGTTGATGAACAGATCTGATGTTGTCTTTGCAATATCTTACATACCTCCCCTTGGCTTTCCTCTCTCATACCCAAAGTAAACATAGCATGGAAATATGGGCTGGAGATGGCCAGCAGAGCTCGGTGAGCTGGGACCTGCTGCTCATCAGCCACTAGCACCACATCACAGAACTGGCTGTGCTGCCGCTGCTCATTAAGACCCTGCAACACCTCTGCAGCTTGGCCCACCCAGCAGAATACCTAACAATACAATGGCATTGAGTGTTTGGCAAAACTTGGGAGACCATTTTGTGCTCAATAGCAAATTAAGAGAAGAGAATTTCATAGTTTGAAGTTTCATAGTTTATTTTGTCAAACATGTTTTAAAAATGTAGCTCTGTAGCCTAAAACCAATAACAAAGTTATTTAAAATGTAACTAAGTTGGCTTCCATAATTGCATTTAACTCAAGTATATTGCTTATCACAGTTACAATATAAAATATTCCTATGTGATTATGACTAAAATGTTAAATGATATAAAATTGTAGCTTCTAACAATTAATGTAATTTTTTAGATAAAGAATAGGATGAATTTAAAATACAGCCATCTAATTACAACCTCAGTGCAACAAAAGTGAATACATTTGTGATTTCCAATAATAACACACTGCAGAAACAAGGTTGCAAAATGTGCTCTATGTGGTCTAATTAATCTGGCTCAGATTCTGTTGCCAAATTACTACTAGTCAGTAGTAATCTGATCAATGAAAATGAGCAGTGTCAGCCTCAGGTTAAGGGTTTATGTGGACACTGTAGAGCATTTGTAGCATGTTACAAAATAGTTACACTGTACTACATAATAAATAAATAACATGCATTATGAGTATATAAGAATTGACTGATAATTAAAGGTATGGCTGACTGTACAGGTCAGCCAAGATCCACAGACACCAACCTTTGACGATTCACTTATCCGCTGGGGCCGACACACACGGCTCAGTTTGTCATTGTCCATTATGTCCCTTTAAGCAAGCATCATCTGAAAGACGCAAACACATTCCCATCACTTCGGTGAAAAAACAAAATTATTACATCCAAGATGTGCAGAAGAGCATCTGGGAATGCACAACACATTGAACCTTCAAGCAGATGGGCTACAGGTGCAGAAGACCAAACCAGTTGCCACTCCTGTCAGCTATCAACAGAAAATTGAGGTTGCAATATTTGTAAGCAACTAGAAAGCATGGATCCATCCTGCTGTGTATTAATGGTTCAGGCTGGTTGTTGATTCAGTTTAGGTATCATAATTTAAATGTCACAGCCTACTTTAGAATTGATGCTGACCTTATATGACCACATTGTGCCTATCATTTGCTGGCTACTTCCATCAGGATAATACACCATGTCACAAAGTTAAAATCACCTCAAACTGGTTTCTTGAACAAAGACTTCACTGTTCTCAAATTGTAGTAGTGCATCTTTTGGATGCGGTGGGAAATGAGATTCACATCATGATAAAATCTGCCACAACTGCGTGATGCTATAATGTCAATATGGACTAAAATGCCTAAGAAATGTTTCCAGCACCTTGTTGAATGTATGACATGAAGAATGAAGGTAAATTAAGAATCAAGTTCTGAAGTCAGAAGAGGGTCCAACCCGGTAAAAGCAAGGAAACCCCCATAAAGTGGCTGGTGAGGATATGTCCTGACAACGTGAGTTCATTTACTTTCTGAAGTCTATAAAGTAATCATTATAATAAGCAGACTGGGGCTTACATTTGGACGACTGATGGATCCGAAATGATCTGGTTTCATAGTGGTTCAGTCAACAGCGGCAACTGTTAGCGCGGATTAGCCCACGGTCAAGGAGCAGCAACATAGTTTTTAGAGAAACAACCAAAACCTAAATGTTTTTAACAGTGACACAGACTGCGCCGCTTTCCGAAAAGTTCTCTTTGAACATAGTCTCTTCTGAAAAAACACACAGTTTCTTACACCTCGGTAAACTGCACACTATAACACAATCTTGTGCAAGCGCGGATAAACAGACAAACTTCCGGTTTAACTTTTCAAAACATGTCTTTTCATGAACGCGAAACAAGGAAACTAAAACAGTTCAGTAAGATCTGACTCTTGAAATATTTAAATGGTCACGAGTAAAAAGGAAAATGATACCATAAAATATACCAAACCATAAACGTTGACAGCAGGATAGCACACAAACGATTTGCGGTGTTTTAGATGTGTTTTAATCTGAAGAGTTGTGAATCCGTTGGGGAAAATTGTAGAAATATGAAGTTACAAGGTTTCTTGTATTAATGTAAGTAAAGGGCACTACTGAGAGAGGAACCAGGAAAACGTTATTGTAATTTTCACACTGAAAAAATGTTTTTTTTGTTTTTTTTTTTTGGGAAGCTTAAACCTTTTAAACCGGATGTTGTGACTGATAGTGGCTTTCATACCACAGGGTTCGTTCAAGACTCAAACTGTTACCGAGTCTTATTAACACATCTATTATTGGCAAGTGTTAATATGTCATAATAAACTAGGATTAGTCTTCAGAGAGTAAAATAATAATATGTCAAATCCTATGCTATATGGGGAGAATGGGTCTTCTGCTTCTTATAAAAACGTCATTTTCAATAAAATAACAATAACAACAATAATAACAATAAATAGAATAAGAAAAGGGCGAGAAGAAGAAAAAACGTATAGCCATACAAATGTGGCTAAAATGTTTACGGTATTTGACAGTAAAATTGGTTTATATTAAAACCTTACCAACCAATTTATTTCCAAAAACTAATTCCCATATACCCCAACGTATAAAAGGACCATCTTTTCTAAAATGAGTAATTCATATTTAAAAAACATTTGCCGCTGACATGACTAAATTTGTACTTTTTATAAGTAATAATATATAAAGCCAGTTGGAAAAGACGTATGATCATAAAACCATACCTGGGACCCTAGCTCACTATGAACAGGTCGGTGTGATGGTGGACCAGCAGGTGGCGGAAGGTGGGGGCGTTTGGAGAACTGGTGGACTCCCAAGAGGACAGTACAGACCTGTGACCTGTGTGATGTTTGACCCATAGCTGGATTAGAGCTGCTCAGCACAACCTGATACTGAACCTCACGGGCTGTGTGTTCCACATCCATTGAACCCCTGGCCCTCGTCACAAACACTGATCTCTTTTGTGCAGTTTTTGTATTTCAGTACGTAGTTACTCTAGTTTTGCTCATGTCAAACATCTTTATCTGGCAGCCAGCAACAAACGTGTTCAGGTGTAATGAACGGAAATCAAAACTGATGGATTGTACAGTAATTCATCTGCGCGGAGGTTGCGAGTCTGTCAAGTTGCACAGTTGTTAACAACTATAGGAAGTCATCTTGTGCCTTCAGAATAAAACGCGACTTATGCCACTATGAATAGTCCTGTATTTTCTGGGATACAAAACCAAACCTGATGCACCTCAAAAAATAAACGATTCCTCACAGGATGTCAAAAACAGTTTAATTATTTGTCAAATCACTGAGTGTATTTCATAATGTTGCTGGCAAGTTTTCTTTTGCAGTTGAATTAGCCACCTATTGGAGATTGCCTTTACATTTCTTTTTTAATACTTTACTCTCACTGTTTGATATTTATAACTTGGTCCCAATCTTATGGTTTTTCAAGTTTTGCTGATTTTTGATTTTGCAGTGTGTATATGTGAATCTAACTTTAGGATATAAATAGCCATCAAACCATGCTGCCTAAATGCAGAGGTGTGCCGGTGGGAGAGACAAAGCAGGTAAATGTTGATGGTTAAAAAACCAAGATAAATGACAAATTGGACCCCAGTGGACACTCATTTTGCCCCATTTTCCAACGACATCTCCAACCCCACTTAATCATCAAATAAAGACACTAAAGGCAAGATATAAAGCACTGCCACTAACCCCAAAACCCTCTATAAGGGGCCTCTTCTACCTACCAGGGGCCCACAGTTGATAAAACGTTAATAGACTGTTAAATTAGGGGCGCATTTCACATGTGTATTAAAAAATAAAAACATATTATCCTTATGTAAAAATGCTATAATATGATGATGATGATCTGTGATTAGGGACCACAGATAATTTCAGTCTTTCCTCACCCTCACTTTAAAAGGCAGGACTGACAAGTTGCAAAATGCTAACGTACCACTGCCATATGCCTTTTGCACATATCACACTCCTTTGATATGACAAACTCACTACCATTTACTTTAAAGTCCTCATCGGAAGACGCGCTCGTGTGTTGCGTCTGTCTTGACCACGGCCACCACGCTATTGACCAGTCGCAAGGAGGAGGTGAATCCAGCGTCTGGAGGATTTCTCAGTCTGGCTGCTGGCAACCTGATTGACTAACATCACCAACGCCCCTAAATCGGCAATATACAGGAAATGAATCGAGTTGCTAGAAGAAGAGCCGTCTTTTTCCGTGAAGTCTAGTGCGGTGGTCGTGATTTTGCAGTAACGCTATCAGTTATAGTTATCTGATGTGTAGCATCAACTGTGTAAGTTAGCTGCTTTATTACTGCTTAGCTAGTTAACTATCTGTGGTTTGGACTGCTATCAGGCAACGCTAGACTTCGACTTTTTTTCTCCTACCCACCCTAAAAATGGCAACCCAGATCGATAAAGAGGCTTGCAGAGAGGCTTACAACCAAGTCAGAGACGATAACACGGACACCAATTGGTAACGTATCCATACTCCGTTTAAGAAAGTGATTAATCTATACTGTCACCTAGATTTGCAAAATTACACATTTCATACATAAACCAAGGACCGCATTTGAATACTCACTTACTATTATTTATTTCGGCAACCATGGGACACATCAAACGTTCTGTTTTTCGATTTAATGTCCGGTTACATTTCTATTCACATTCACCGTTGCCGCCCCCCTGCACCGTCCAGTCGATGGAGAAGGCTACGTAACGATGAAGCGGACTATTGATCAAGTTGATATTTTGTTCAAATAAGCGTAGTTTCAATAACCTGCTACATGCCGAATGGAAGAGAGTCCTAAAACGAGAACAAATGTGGAGAACTGTATTGTATATAACATGTGCTTTTACAGATAGGCAAATTAATGTTAAATTGATCTACATTTGAAAGTAGTTCGACCTGCTCACCATGACTACGCGCTAAAATGGCACACTGTGGGTTTCCACGCAATTTAGATCGGCAGTTGTTTTACACTTCCTTCGTGAAACCCTGATTCCAGGGCCTGTGATTATGACAATGTTGGTTAAAATACATCCAGTTTCCATTGGCCTGATCCTCTGATGTATCTGATCTGTATTCGGGCTATTTGGTGGTCACACACTGCTCAGTCATCTGGCCCAGCGGGGCATAAGTAATTTCCTTTGTCCTGTATTCAGAGAGGATAACGTTATAGTAGTGACACTTCCACATGGGTGACACACAGCTGCCACTTTGCGTGTGCATCTCGGGCATTTTGTGCATTGCACTGACTTGCAAAATGGGTGGGATGTGCACAAAAAACATTGTTATGGATTAAAAGATCATGAGACTGGTATTGAGAAATAAAGTGTGATGTATTTTGCATCTTCTAGGGCTGCTTTTAAATATGAGGGCTCCAGAATTGTCCCTGCAGGACAAGGGACTGACTATGAGGACTTCAAGCAGATGTGCACAGGTAAAGAGCACCTTCTTATTTAAAATTCAACACCTCTTTAGCTACTCAGCCTTCCTGTGTGTTGTATGCAACTGACTGATCTAGATTTTGTGAAGCATGCTCTGTGTGCAGACAGGGTAAACCGTGTATATGCCACACAGCTTGAGTTGGCAGGACACTAATCTTTTAAGACTCTGCTCTGTCACCCATTGGCCTTGGGCCCTGTAACTATGCTGTCAAAGCACTTAGTGTAACCGTGTATTCTGTTGTATTATATCCTGTGTCTGGTTTCACAAGGCAAATCATTTTAGGTCAGTGCCACTTGAGCATAGTGGTGCATGTCAGTAAGTTCCAGTAATTACAGAACAACAATAGGAGAGGATGTTGAAGTTTATTTTAAAGTTTAGTTTATATTCTCTGGCTAGTTGCTGTTCATACAAGTTTAATTTTCCACCAATTAATTTTCAGTTCTGCAGTTCTGCTTCCACCAAATCACCTCCACACATCAGAATAACAGAAATACACAGTTCTAAACATGTTTCCCTCTTGTTAGATAGTGTGTGTCTTACTTAATTTAAGGAAGTGGTCTGGGGCGTGTTCACTGGACAGCACAGTAATTAGAAGTATTGTGTATCTGTCTGCATTAAGGTTATTTTTGGTCCTCTCAAATAGAAAGAAAGCAAAAAAAAAGTCATAGAGCTACTGCAAGATAATAACTAACGGATACTGACAGTATATAGAAATAATCTGATACGCTGATGTAAATCCCCTTCTGTCCTCTAGAGTAAAGCATCTGCTCAGATGTTGGGTGTGGCTGTTTCTGATGCTTGTTCTTGTTGGCTTTAAAGCTTGCAGCCTCAGGGGTGCACTCCTTTTTTTTTTTTTCCTTTCTTTTTTTTGACATTTCAGTACTCACATTCCTGTGTTGAAATAACTCATTTATCACTGTGCTTCACGGCACCTCAGCTGCTTCCTGTTCAGAGATGACACACGCATTCTTAGACATTTCTCTTTCTGTGGGCTTGTTTTCCTTATTTAACGGTGAAGTTGTAAGTCTGCAGAATAGCCAGTGAGCATTAGGGGAGCTGTTGTAGACTGATCATTTACGGAGGCCTTTTGAAAGCCAAAGTGTGACATATTCAGCTGCATTTTAAAATAGATGGTGTGTACAACCTGCATCATTGCAAGGAGATTCTGCAACTAATTATAACTAATTTTACACCAACAGTTTGAAACCTAATGCTACTGATTACCAAGAAATTGCTTAGTCTGTGTCATAAATTATTCATTGCACATCACCAAACTAACCGCTAAAAGGGAAATTCAGTCTTGAATGTTGCCTGATCAGAAGGTTTTTCTCAGCTTTTAAGTCTGCCCAATAATTTTCTTGTGCTTTTAGCCACTTACCTCTTGAGGTTGGTGTTTGATCCCTCCACTGTTTTTGTCCTGAGTTAAATTTTTCAACAAATGTTGGATGGTTGTCAAAGATAAATTCTCTAGTTAAATGGCAGACTTTTCCTCTTCACTATTTTTGACTGGTCTAAATCTACTTGTAGGGCAGGGCAGCATTTAGTGAACCATGTTATGCTAAAGAAATATAGTAAAACTGTAAATACAATGGAACTTTACCCCAGTGTAAACAATTATTACACTCAATCATTGAATAGAGAGGAGAACAGTGTTAAGACTTTTCTAACCTCATCTGCTAATAGTTCTTCTAGCTGCCCCAAGTTTCCCTTACGTTCCAGTAACCAATCGTGAAAACCAGTCAGCATGCTTCAATCGCAACTCCTCATAAGGTAGTATAGAGATTTCTGAGGTGTGTACGTCAGCCCCTCTGCAACCCATGGTTACCCATAACACCATTTCCTGTGTGGGCCTGTGTGTAGACGTTTAAATGTATGGAGGAGAATAATTTCACCTTTTATATTTAATGATAATAATTACTGTTGAGAACCAAAGTAGCAGTTTCTATGTCAATGGCTAGTACACCCAACAGTCTGAAGTTTTACTAACATGTATTTAGTCCAACCTATTTATATCAACAAGGTCAGGATAAATATTCTCCAACTCATTAAATACATGCACAAAGTTGACATTTTGACTTATGTGAGCCATAAGAAATAAGTTCATGGTGTGGATCCAGATTACTGTAGATTCCATCCATCCTCTGAGGAGCATAAATAGTGAACACGTTTACATGGACTTAAGTAACCAGGGTAATCTGGGAATTCTCTCTCTCTCTCTCTCGCCCTCTCTTTCTCTCTTCTGCTGTCTCATCATTGTTGTAGTTTCAGTACAGTTTTTTCTGCAGGCCCGTTGAGTCAGCAGTGCCTTAAAGGTATTAATCTGACAGAGGGAGCAAATGTGAGGATGTGGGTGGGCTCCAGGTCACATGATTGTACTAGTTCCTCTTTGGCATCTCTAACAGTGACAATATTTGTAATGATTAATGCATTATTATAAATCCCTATTGTTCAACTGACATGGTGAATAACCTTGATTGCCATGAAATTGACTCACTTCAGTCAGATACTTAGGTGTGTGTGCATGGCCATTGTTCCCAGCAAACTGTTAAAACAAAAGATGACTTTAGTGGCCTCAGTAATAAGACTGCTTACATTGGCTGGTCCCGTTTATGTGCGGCTGGTCTGATTTGAGAACGGTGCTGCTGTGGCACTGCCAGGAAAGTTTTTATCAGCTACTTCAGAAGGTACATAAAGATAATACAGTTCTAACAACACCTAATGCAATTTACGGAAGTAACCCGACCCTTGGTTGTAACTTTGGCCCAATTAGCTTAGTTACCACCTGCAGAAACATTTTAGAGTCTTAATTTAAATTTGAATAAATCACTGAGTTATCTCATAAAATTGAATTATTAGAATGTGCCTAGTATGTGCGTAAGGTATACAATTGATTTCAAATATGCTTTTAGTGTATATGTGTTCCAAACCTTATGTTAATTGTGGAGATATGGTGTCAACACCTTTGGGATTGGGATTGGTCCTCGCATTGGGTTTACAGCACTAACAGCGGTGCAGAGATGGTACTTTCTAAAGGTTTTTTAGCAAGCCTTGCCCTTTTTAACCAGAGGTCTTTAGTGAGTTTTGCTTGGTTAGCATGTTTAGATGCATCTTATTTATTGTAATTTGACAACGACTAATACCTGATGGGCTGTGCAAAAGAATGGTGGGATGTAAAAAAAAAAAAAAAACTAAGTAGAGCTGTTTCAGAGCAGGGAGAGGGACTGGGCTGAACAAGGTGTGCTGATCCCAAGTCTCCTGCTACTGCTGGTTGAAGCAGCATATTGTAACTTATCTTGAATCCTGTAAGTTATCTTGACTTAAAGGAGCCATATTGAGCCATATTATGCATCATTTCAGGTTTATATTTTTATTCTGGGGCTGTACTAAAATAGTTTTGGATTATTTACAATTCCAAAAACTGCTTATTTGTCTTCTAATGGGCCCTTATGCAGCACCTTTCTTCACCTTTGTATGCAATGGTTTGTTTTAGCACCTGTTTCCATCATGTATATCTGTGACTGATTACTTTATGGGCATGTCGACCCAAAATGAAAGGCCATTTAAAGATTGACAATGTATTTGTATCACAGTCTCTGAATTTGATTTACAATGGTTATATCCGATATTTAAATGGACCTAAACAGATCAATTGTAAAGAAAAGAAAATGGCCCAGACAAATATCGTAAACAACTGGTTTATAGTGGTTTAGCCTATTTTAATTGGCGTAGTAGTAACTTTGTTTGTTTTTTCTTCTTTTTTTAATGTGAAAGTTCCAACAATTTCATCCATATCTAATGTAACGATAATGTAGGAACATGCCACTTTGTTTGCCTTGGATACATTTGTCATGAACTTTTATTGAGGGGCCAATTAGTTCAAAGTTCTAAAGATTCACATCTTAGTGGTAACTGCAGGGAATTTTTATCAGTAGCTCTTTGTTTTATGAAAGAAATAAAAAAATAAATAAATAATTCCATACAGTTTTTTCAATTTCCAGATCGTTGAGGGGCTTTCAGACATGCGCATAATATTTAAGTTCAGTAAGACTAGCAGGAGAAATGGTTCTGTCTCATCAGTCTGGGAGACAGGTGTGGTAATCAGTGAAACAACTGCAAGGCTCACAAAGCTATCACACATTTAGAGCACATAAGTGTATTTGCATGTAATCACATGCACTTCTCAAAGTTTCACTTAAATTTAGAGGTGTTAGTGTCAATGCAGTGAAACTACAAAAAGCAGAACCTTGTATTTATTTGCTCTGCAAACACTTTTTTTGTTACACTCTTCTCATCTTTCTCACACGAAATCTTTTCTAATGTCTTTGCCCCTGATCAACTGTGCACCAACTGTTTGTGAATCTGAAATGAAATGAAATTGAACTACTGTACTTATTGGGCTTTGATTCCTTTATGAGCTGCATCTGTTATGATCCATTCTAAGAGACACACTACCTCTTTCAGTTAAAGGTGCAAACTGCAGCTTTTTTCATGTATTACAATTACATGGGAGACCTGAGCATGACCTCACAAGAAAGGTTAGGCAGTACCTGCAGGGTGTAACAACAGACTAGTTTACAGCAGTTTTTCAGGTGCTACACACAAAATAGC
The DNA here is from genome assembly GCF_033026475.1 of Channa argus. Classification (NCBI taxonomy): domain Eukaryota; kingdom Metazoa; phylum Chordata; class Actinopteri; order Anabantiformes; family Channidae; genus Channa; species Channa argus. The sequence goes on from NC_090200.1 coordinate 27,641,460, forward strand.
TCTGTGTGTCTTCTACTAGGGTGTGATGGAGTATTTAAATCTTTAAAATGTCAACTCTAAGCAACTTCAATCTGTATGTTCTGCTCATACAGTCTCTTTGATTTCATTTCCCAGATGACAGTCGTCTGTTTGGCTTTGCCCGGATCACGACAGGAGATGCTATGAGCAAACGAGCCAAGTTCATTCTCATCACTTGGATTGGTGAGAACATCAGTGGGCTGCAGCGTGCCAAGATCAGCACTGACAAGACACTGGTCAAAGATGTCTGCCAGGTCAGAAACGCTGTTGTGTCATGATTGTCATTATAGTAGTTATTGCGACTGTGTGGTTAGAGGTCGTATGGCAGGAGGATGCTTGGTTGTAGAGATGGTACCAGAAGTACCATAGTAGCTGTCATAGGCCTTGGAGAAGGTGATTCCTCTGGCCCACAGAGAAAAAGAAATGTAACACTGCAAGAACATGTGAAATGCTGATGTCAGCAGGAGCAGCAGCATGTCTGCTGCAACGTGATGGAGAAAGGAAAAAATATATATAGACAATTATGGGGTTTTTTGCATTTTAATTATATGATCATGGACAAGTCAAAAGCCGCTACACAAACTGTGTCTCAGAATGAAAGGAGAAAACTCCTCAAACTTAGAAAAACATCTCACAGACAGACAACCTGAACTGTACAAATAGTTAAAAGTGAGATAGTTTCAGAGTTAAATTTTCTTATGAAAATGTTTTCAAAATTAAATATTATCATTGTTGTTTCTGAAAAGCAATGTGCTAGAACGATGACGAAGGCTAATGTTAGCATTTTTGCTTGTTGCTGTGAAAGTGATAAATTGAGTTGAGTGCTGCAAAAATGTAAGTAAGTAAATAGTCTACTGACATTTATGTACAGTCAACATATAGTCTGCAGCTCTGTGTGTGTGCACCATCACGCAACTGTGTTAACACGTTACTTATGCTGCAGCCTCTGTGGTGAGCCTCTGTGGTCTGTTCTTTGAGCTATAACATTATTCATCATAATAGAGATCTCCTAAAACCTGCAATTACTGCAGTAGAGATGCTATACCGCAAGAATTTATAAGTCAAACACTACCTCCCACTCTTGTTTCTCAAATACAAAAGGAGATTTTATGCAGAAATAGACTTAATTCATTGGTTTATATTTTCCCGTAGTATCGAAATTGGTATTAAGAATCGTGGATTTTATTTGGTATTGGTACCGAATGGGATTTTGAAAGACAACATATGATGACAAAATGTATTGGGCAAAAAAAAGCAACAAAACATAGTAAAATAATAAAAATTATAATGGTGCAAGACTTTGCACCAACCCCCAATAAATTAACTGAAAATTAACTTTATTAATTTCGAAGGAAATAACATTCTCTCTCTTTTTATATTCTTTGCCTTTTAGAAATAAGGGGACACAAAATTGTACACCCAACTGTAGATGTATCCTCTGGTCCTTCTTCGTCTTCACTTTAGCATATGTTTTGTTCCTGCAGAGTTTTGCTAAAGAGATCATGGTCAGCGATCCAAGGGAGCTGGAAGAGGACTACATACGCATGGAGCTGAAGAAGGCAGGTGGAGCCAACTACGATGCTCAGGCAGAGTAGAGAAGTGCCACAATCCACTGGAGGGGTCGGGGTGGGGCAGGGTGGGGCAGGGATGGGTGAAGTGAAATAAGTGGAGGTGGAGATTGTTGGGGAAGGGCTGCTACCTCTTGGGGAGAGGGTGAGGCAGGATAGAGAGGGCATTTGACTTGAGGGAACTGCACGCACACACCACTTGCATTTTACTTTTAAAAAGAGGTTTAGCAAAGAGGCCTCAAGGTAAGCAAGATGCTCATTTGCATAAGCATTTGTACACAAGAAACAAAGCAGAGGTGTGCCAGAAGTAGTTTGTGTTTCAAACGTTAACCAAACATGGTCGCATTGCCACATGTTGGCTTATTCTAGACCAGTAGTCCCCGTCTATTTAGGTGGTTTCAACAGTTGTTGTTTTTTTAACCGGCAGTTAAATTAAAATTAAAAAAAATCAGAGTTACTTGGCATGTGCATTGGCGATAGAGATGCTGTTTGTGTACCCTTTTTAAATGAACATCAGCATTTGGGCATCCATATACTTGATTTTTAAGTGTATGCATGAGATACATTTATCATAATTGCTTCAGTTTCTGTATATGGAAGTAAAAAAAGCTAGTGTATATATAGGGGCAGAAAGTTGAACTCTCCCTGACTAACACAGGAATATCCTTCTTCACAGCCTCAGATTTTACACATACACATGTAGAAGATTTCTTAACATAGTAACAGATAGTGTAATGTATTTAGTCATGTTTGGAAAGAAAGCTTTACTTCTTTCCCTCAGAGTTCCATGAGAAGATTGATAGCACTTTACCTTTGGTTAGCTTAGCACAAGGGTTGGGGAAAAAGCTGGTCTGACCTAACAAAATCTGCCTTCCAGCACCTCTAAAGCCTACTAATCAAATAATGTAAAATGTTTTTTTGCACTGCTTAAATACGTAGGTGTATTTTTATCCTTTTTGTTTTAGCCAGGCTGGCCGTTTGCTATATTTTCAATTTCTGTGCTAAACTAAAATAACCATTGTTCGCCTTAGCTTCATATTAAACAAGTATGAAAGTGGTAACATTCTTCTCATCTACCTGTCACCCACATGAAAAATTGTCCAAAGATTTCAAACTGTTTCTCTAAATGCGAAGTCAAAAATTGGATGCCAACAGTGGACACGACAAGGCTGTTACTAGATTGAGTGATTGCATACACTAATGTGCCCACACTGACAAACATGTAACTGTATTTCCTGTGGATTTGCATGCCCGCCCATCACTCTACAGTAGAGAGACACACAAGACACACGGCAGCCATCACGCACACATAAGTGCATAAATAAGAGCAAGCATATAAGCACACACAGCCTTCTGTCCTCTCCTGGTCTTTGCCCTCTCCCCAGTCAGCTCATGGTTGGTTGTTCACTGTACTGTGCATCATCATCTCACACTCATCCTCATCTCAGCTGGAATGAAGTTACAACCAGGCTTAACACTGTTTGCTAGGAATTCTCTTCAGATGACTGTCTGAAAAACTGAAGGGGTTTACTTCAAAAGTCTGTAGTGTCATCATGGATCATGTTATAGCCTGACTAGCTGGGAAATGGAGCTCAACAATGCGTGATGTCTTATTTTGAAATGAAACACTTCGTTTGCAGGCATGTGGTTGACATCAGAACATGCTCTTAGTCATGATACACTGTACCCTTCAGGAGGAAAAGATCTCCATTTTCTAACAGCTTCCTAAGTACTGGTGGGCGACTTGCTTTATTGGTTGAGTCATATAGTGCTGAGTACACATTTAGCCAGACAGCTATGTTTGGATTACAACCTCAAGGTCAACCCTCAGGACTTTCCTGAGAGTAATTGTAATAAAAGTCGGCTTTGTGCTGTGAATTCATTTTATCACTTTACTGTTTTTGATTGGTATCATTTTTGGACTTTAGTTCAATGTAATGTTCACTTTCTCCTTCAGTTTGGAAAGAGTGAACAGGTTTAGAATTTGGAGTACGTTATGAAGAATGAGACTTTTAGCTGAGACTTTAGTTGAGACCTTCAGTTGTATGAAACACTTTTTTGACTTTATCTCATAGAAGTATGGAAAAACAACTAATATATATATATATATATTAATTATACATGTATTGACTAATATATTGTTTACTGCTGCCCAATATCTCAAAGCATTTTGAGAATGGAGATCTTTTCTTCCTCCCTCATCTCATTACTGTAACCTACTGTGTTTGACTGCCTTAGTTGCTCATAGAAATGATGGGCATCATGGGAATTTGTGGACACTACACTGTGATTGGTTATCCTCCCCCAGGAGGTGGCATTTCTCGGTTGTAGCATCTCTATTGTTATTTGGTTTCAACCTTCCCTCTCCCTCCCGGCAAAAAATAGGATTTTTTTCTTGTACGTTTTTTGTTTTTGACAAATTTTATTTTCTTTTATGTACGGATTTTATTTTTAAGAGCAGTGTTATCTTGGAGATTGGTTGAAGAGATTTAAAAAAAATAATAATAATGCAAAAAATATTGAAAACAAAATGGGCACAAGATCAGTCATTTCAAAATAAAAACATTGATGTTTTTTTTCCAAAACCTGCCTCTTGAAGTGTCTTTTGTTTGTCTCTGAACCTAACATTACAATAACTAATCATATCTTTTGGTAAGGACTTTTAATATGCTTTTTCATATTTTCTTTGTAATTTAACTGTTGTGATGATGGGTATCGATATTAAACTATGCTGAAGTTAGCTCAACATAAATTTAAAAAAAAAAAATCACACAAAAAGGAATGCTCTTGGCTGCTCTGTTGAGTCTTTTGCAACATTTTTCTTGAAATCAAAATCGACAGTCTGGATGTAGAAATTGCAATAATTGATTTTCAGAGTCATCTGCAAATTGTCTTTGATTTCAAATGTGATACATGAGCAGCACAAGCTGCTAAAATTGGATAAAATGCCTCAAGTGAGGTTACTTGCTGATACTAGCTGATAGAGTGGTTGAAGCGGAACACTTTAAAGTAATGAGCTTACCAGACTGCTTTGGCTCACTGCTCAGCTCTAAATGAAGCACTTGAGGTATATGAAAGGTCCAGTTATTGGTGAATCCTGGTCAAAATCTACTCCACGATGACAAAAAAACCCCAACAAAAACTATTTAAACTCTGAGAAGATTATTGAAAAACAGAAATCAGAGAATGGATACACGAACATTTCCTAGGCTTTAAATGTCTAAGACCACAGTAAATTCATTACTAAGAAATAGAAGGAATGTGGCACATGGGCAAATCTGCCTGAGGCAGGCCGTTCTCAAAATTCAAAGCCTTTTTCACACGTGTTTGAATCCTTCTCCGGATTTTACCTGGAGGGGGTGTATGTGAGAATGCAAATGTCCAAGAGTGACAGTCCAGAGATTCCCTGTCCTGCGCGTCCCCTAGTACAATGTGTGCATATGTGCATAGGCCTGTGCGTGGATAGAGCCTCTTTGAGAGGATATAAAGTGAGTAAATAGTTATGTTGATGACATTTCTATCAGGCAACTGCCACAGCCACTTTTTTAATTGATGCATGGCTTCAGTGTGCTGTCAATGAAAAACTGTTTACCGCAGCTTAATTTTTATATCCTGTGGTGTCTCGTGTATGTGAGATGTCAAATGTTGATTATCCAAATTTTGTCCAGAGTTGTCCAGAGGCTCAAGTTACCAAGCATGAAGGAGACTAGTGAGGGAGGCCACCAACACTAGGACTCCTCTGAAGGAGGAGGACAAGATTCAGCAGCTGAGACTGGAGAGACTGAACTGACTAAGTTTTATGGAAGAAAAAAGATCTCAGCTAGAGTTTGTAAGAAGGCATGTGGGAGACTAAGAAGTCAAATTGAGATTAGACGCTACTTTTGATGCAAGTCATGAAAAACCCACCAATACTCAAGCTTCTCTGTAAAGGCAGAGGGGGAAAGGAATTCAGCAAACGCTAGAGGAAAGCCTGATGCAGTTTGCAAGAGAACTGCAATGATCTCAGGCTTACAGCCAAAGGTTCAGAGAAATGGTTTAAAGAAATCAAGTTTAATGTTCTGTAGTGGCCAATTCAAAGTCCAGGCATTACTTTAGAATTTACTTTAGAACTTTTGGCAGAAATTGAAAAGTACTGTTCACTCGTGATTCCTGTAAAACCTGTTAGAGCTTGGACAGTTTTGCAAAGAATGAAAAGAAAAGCATTGTCCTGATGTTCAAAGCTGAGTGAAACCTAAACTGGAACAGCCAAAGGGGAATCTGCTTATTTCTGGTTTATTCCCTGATTAAAATTATGTTTTTGATTACTAGGTAACTCTACCAGTTTTCACAATTTTCTGTTGATCAGTGTGAAAAAAGCCTAAATCAAGTATGATTTAAAGTTATAAAGACATAAAAGCTACACACTTTCAAGGGGGGTTAATACTTTTAAAGCACTGTTACCACTGTGTTCTACTGATGAAATCCACAGTCAGTAACCCCAGGTGGTTTGTCCTCATGGTCAGGTGTGGCCCACAGAGTGATGGTCAGTAAACTAAAAAGGACTTAATGTTGTGTTCTCTTGCTTATTTTACTGCTAGGTTTTCAACATGAGTGACAGCTGTTGTTCTGTTTCAGGTCCAGTCCCAGCTGTTCCAACTCACACACCACCAGAATCTTTGTGTGTTTTTCTGTTCCAGCTGTCAGATGAATGGATTAATGGTTTGTCTGCATGACTCAGCCTCCGCTCAAAAATGACTACGGCAGAATGAGTGTGTGTGTCTGAAGGACTGGCTGGGTGGTTGCAGTGATGTGGGGACTAATAGCAGGTTGCATAATGACAGAGCTATGGTATCACTCACTGTAGCTTTAAGTAAGCTGTGAGGAAGTGAATAGTCGAGGATACAGTTTAAGCTCATGTTACAGCTTGTGAGTGTGTGTGGGAGGTGAGGCTGGTTAAAACAGGTTCAGCTGTTTTAAGAGGTCGTATTAATAAGATCAATGTAGTGTTTTTTGTTTTGTTTTTTTTGCTTGAAACAAGAGGAACTATTAATATTTAGATTAACTACTTGTTTGGTTTTACACAGATTCCAAAGAAAAAGGAAATACAGAAAGTTCATGTCAACATCCACCTTTCAGCCAATACCTCACATTCCGAGGTCGCTTCCTTGTTGTTCTTAAGTAGCAGCAGTTGTGTTGGTTCAGTTCTGGTTTGTTCTCATAAGTTCAAAAAGGTAAAACAAAGTCTACAGCTGCTTCATGCATGCAGCCTGTGGGCCTGAACAGCAGTGCTTTAAGCTGAATGCTAACGTGTTAGCATATTGATGTTACAGAGGTTTTTCACCAAAGTCAACAACCAACCTAAAAGTTGGTTTTGCTCTGCATGTTGGACATTTGGCAGACTTTGTGCACATGTGATACTGTCTGCTGGGCTATTTAAATTTAGGGTTGGGTTTTTGGTTCCAGTTTTGCAGTTAGATCCCCAAAACTCTGGTATGAACTTCCTGAGAAAACCAGCTAAGTAGATTTAGTTCCTTTAAAAAAAAAGGTTTGTTTTGTCATATGCTTACAAGAAGAAATTTGTAGTGTGGAAATTTACAATAGTGCTTTTAAATAGCAACAACAATACTAAGAAGAACAACAACAACAACTACAACAACAATAATAGTAATAGTAGTAGTACTAGTAGTAGTAGTAGAAGTAGTAGTAGTAGTAGTAGTACCCTTTCCTCTGATAGTAGTAGTATAGTAAAGTAGTAATAGTAAAAACCAGCAGAAATATTTAGACAAACTTCCAAAATTAGGGAATGTTTCTAAAATATAAAATTTATTATCTTTAATTAATCAACCTTAATCAAACCTTTATTGTTTAAAAAAGATTATACCTGTATGGCTACTATTGGAAGTTGTAGTCAGCTGGTAGCCAAACAGTCCATGAATGAGTCAGTGTGTAAAGCATTATAAAACACAGTGGCAATTAGCCACCCCAAGTACATCTTCAGTTCTCTGTTTGAACTAATGCCATCCATCCATCAGCTATCCATCTATCCATCCATCATCTGATCCGCTTGTCCTATTTTTAGGGTGACATACAAGCTCACTCTCATTTGGGTGAGAGGCTGGCTACACCCTGGTCAGGTTGCTGGTCTATCACGGGGCGAACTATTGTTTTGCTCGATGTGATTACAATTAAACAAATGTCTCATGGTCAAGATACAGGTTGAAAGAAAGTTGGCATTTGAGGTCCATGCAAGTTATACTAGTGCGAGTATTAAAACGTGTTAAAAATGACTAATATGGCCCATAAGTAAAAAAACACAACATTTCACAATACTGAACAGACAAGTCTTGGTTGACTTTGGTTTTATCCAATCAGGACCAAGTCCTGTTGTCTCTACCTGTTTTGTCATCTAAAATTTAGGTTCTGTGAAATGTGTTTCCTCTTTTGTTATTGTGTTTTGTGAAATGGGTTGTGCTTCTGCAGGCCAACATAAATAACCTCAGAACCAATGACATTCCCATCAGCCTCAGGTTTACTCTATGTTTATCACACGTCAACATGCTATAATATCTGCTAAATATCTGTATGTTTATGTATATTAGCACGTCTGAGCATTGCCGTGCATACCATCAGCCACAGTTCCACCAGGTGCAGATCTATAATGTCACAATGGCTGGTAGGTTATTTAGTGTATTTGTTGTTGTTTTCATTTTTTATCAGTTATTTCCTAGGCGATATGAGTCTCCGAGGACAGATTTGTGTCTGTGTTTTAGTTGAGTTCATTCATCGATATTTAACATACAGTTTGGCAGGCGGAAAAACCTATTGTGCCTCCTCCTATTTGAAAGGCTACAGAGGTGGGCAGAATGAAGAAAGAGCTACCTGATTGGCAGGTTGAACTGAAGCATACGAGGTGCAGCCTCTGTCAAAGTGTACGTCTAGAAGAGCAGAGCAGCCGCTTCTGAAACGTGCTGCAGCGTACAGTACAAGCCCTGACTAGTCTCGCAGTGATCAGCTCCAGCACTGTGTGTGAGCCAGATCACGACCCACAACAATTCCTTATGAAATTGGGTTAGTTTTGTTTTCACAAGTTCACAAAGCATGGTCCACAATTACAGGTTTCTTACATTACTGATGGAAATCATTTTAACAAAATGATTCCAAATCCCTGATCTGAAATGCTATTTTTTTATTATCACATTATATTAAACTATGCCTCCATTATTTACAAATCACACAATACTGTTACAAATATATTTGTTCTTTCTGTAACCTGAACCCTCTTTCACGTGTTGTTGCTCCATTGTCCCCACCCACAGCCCTTAGTGTGTCCTGCATGTCCCTACAGCTCCAGTTGGTGTGGTCAAAGGTAAATACGGGCAGGATCATTAGTGTGGCAATAAAAGAGAGAGAGAGAGACAGAAAGAGAGAGAGAGAGAGGGGGCATGTAGGAGAGTCCAAACAACATACTGTCAGATCAGTTCCTGCAGAGTGATATCACTCAGATCCTTCCTGCATTCCTCAGACCCCCTCAACACAGCAGCATATTTTACAGCCCACAACAGGTCATGAGCTCTGTCCAAGCAAGTACATGTGTGTGTGCGTGAGAGAGAGAGTGTTTGTATGTGTGCGAGAGAGAAGACAGAAAAATAAAGGCATGAATTGTCTTTTACCCACCCAGTGCCTCCAAATGTCTGCATGATGACACTCTTGTGTTTTTATCCATCAAAGTGCCTACACAGACACAGGGTGATGCTAAACTGTGGACTTGGTTTCAGGGTTTATGTTTGGTATTAGTCTTTAAGTTTGGAAAATGGGTGAACATAATCCTGTATTGTGGTTGCTAGGTAAAAAGAAAACAAAGACAAAACAAAGCTTGATTGTGTTGTGTCTCTGCTCCAGTTTGAACATTTCTACAGAAGTGAGATTTTCTGTAGAGATTGTTGATGATGATTCTGTAATAACTGAGAAGATGGAATACATCACAATAATATAATTCTAAGTCATGGTTCCACTAAATATTTAGTTTAGACTTTGAAATAAAGACCTTTCAAACTTGGCTTCTTTCATTTCCAATCTGAGACTCGGCCTCCACTGTTTAACTGATTCAACATTTGGTTAGTCACAGCTCAGCTGGGTCCTAAATCCTCTCTGGGAATGAGCTCATAACGCCTCCAAGAAGGAGACAGGCAGGGGCCTTGGACGTAAGAGCTCTCCCTCCCCCAATATGTGTGTGGGTGTTATAAGAGGGGTGGACTTAATGAATTCATTAAGAATTGGTGTCAATTTTCAATAGCCAAGGTCCAACCAAGATTGGAAAAATCATTCAGACTTTCAGACCCAACCAATTTTTGGGGACTTCAATTTATAAAAAGACAAAGTGAGATATCACTTGGTGAGGGGAGGAAGTGGGGGCAAAACGAAATTTGCGCTACTGAGCAAAGCAAATAGGGATGAGATGTGGGGTGGGTGTCTTTTCAGATTCTTTCAGGCCATGTGAATAAGAGGGACGCAGAGGGGATGTGAGTGTGAATGGGGCAGTTCTCAGTAGCCCTGTATGTGAACGCTGCACAGTGTTGGCACAGAGATGTCATTGTCAGAGACTAACGAGCTGAGGGCCACTTTACTCTCCAGTCCCAAATGAGCATCTGTTTGACTGAATTTACTGACTGAGTTTACACTCTGAATACAAGATGACAGTGGGATGTCTGTCTGCTGTAATGTCAGTCTGTTACTGGTTTGGTGTCTTCACTGATGATCAGTCTTTTTGAGTTATTTAGCTTTCAGATGAAAAGTGTTAACGTTTCAAAGATGTCATTCAAAGGGGACTAATTATACAAATGAATTTAGATTAATTAATACTGTGTAGAAATTTTTCACTTTCTCAAAAGAGTTTGTAATTTAAAAAAAGCCAAATTAAATTGACTATGAGTCAATCTTGTAAAATAATTATAGCAGTGGTGATGGTGTTGCGGGTGTCAATACTTTTTATAGTACCTTCTGACTTCCCTACTGCATTTGTCTCGCAGAGCTTCAGCTGCAAATTTTTTTTTTTTTCTAGTAACCTAAATAATTTCCTTAAGCAGATGGGCTTTGTAAATCCTGGCAACCTTTCTCAAACAGGACAAAAAAGTGCATTAATTGGAAACATTTTCATTTGTAGATTAACAAATTTTGTAGAACTAGTGGGAACATATTTTCTTTCCTCCTCCCCTCTACAGTTTTCTCCCTATTCTGTCTGTCTGTCAGACCACAGAGATCTAAATATTTCTGCTTTCTGACTCTTTTTCTGCTTTCTTTTTGGTGATTTGAATTTTTATCTCTTTCTAGGATATAATTTTGCCCCACCCTCTTCACTCCAGTTCCTAATACACTGTGTACATCTGTTTCCTGCTAGAGAGTGACTCTCCACACTGAATGCATCAGTGACACCCGATAAAATATCTACTCATTTATTGAATCTACCCCATTGGCACATTGCAGTCTTTGTAGCCAACGAGGTTACAATAAAAGGTCAAATGCCTCTGCACACAAACCTTTTAAAAAGAATGTGAGTGGCCGTGCATGTTAATAGCACTCTGAATGTCTCTTGGAGCTGCTTCTTTAATATCACTGCAGATAAGGTTATGGGTCAAATGAAGATCTGTCTGGGGAATCAGGCACTGACCTGTAAGCTATGGATATTTAAGTGATGAAATTAGTAAATCGTAATCCCAAAAGTAAAGTGGTAAAGTAAAGTGCTGTATTTGTCACAAGGTGAATAATGAAATTACGTCAGATCGTCAGATGAATGCACAAAAGCCCTCTTTTTTTAGCAGTTTCTTGCTGTACACCTGTAAGACTGGGAGGTAAATTGTGTTACTACCCAAGTAAATGAGCAGTGGTTCATTCCAACAGCTGCCTGTTGAGTTAAGTAACATCACACTAGCCTCATTGTTAATATTGTGCAACATTCACTGTGTATAAAGTAGGGGATGTCACAGCTCTGATGTACGTATAAGTAAAAATATTTTCCAACAAATGAAAGTCCTGCATTCATCGTTTTACTTAATTTACTTACATAGGGTGTTTTATTTGTTTCCCAAAATTAGGGCGACTGTGGCACAGGAAGGTAGAGCGGTTATCCACGAATCTCTTTTTGGTTCTTGGTTCAATCCCCGGCTCCTCCAGTCACATGTTGAAGTGTCCTTGAGCAAGACACTGAACCCCAACTTAGTTGGTGATTGGCCAGCTGCATAGCAGCTGCCCCCACTTGTGTATGAGTGTGTGTGTGATTGTGAGTGTGAATGGGTAAATAAGAAGCAGTGTAAAGTGCTTTGAGTGCCAATAGGTAGAAAAGCGCTAGTGCAGAGCATTTTCTAGTCTTTATGCTAAGCTTAGCTGAATATACCTGTCTGTCTACAGTTTTCCCAACAATAGTAATCTCATGGTACTTTACATTGTTCAAAACCTTAAAACACAGTAGAGGAAACCTAACAAATCCCATTTGATCAAGGTGTGGAGAAAGAGAAAAGTAGTTAAGATCAACAGGGCAGGTTGGTGGGGCAAGAAACTACACATTAGATTGAACTGAAAAGGCTGAACAATTGTTCATGGAAGTATAATATGACTGTAGAGCAGGTATTACTGATACCATTAATAATGGCTGTAGTCCAGTCAGTCACTAAGCACAACAGTTCATCTGACACACCTGTGAATGTGGTCATTATCTAATTTGTTACACCTGACAAGTTAAAAATGTATGCTCTCAGAAAGCTCTGCTGGCTTCCTGGGCTTAAAGCCATCTGGTCCACTAGTATCCAGGAGATCCATGATTTAATTATTTTATTTTATGTTTAACCCCTATATAATAGATAAAACCATAGAGGGATTATGTGGAAATGGGGTCCTATGTTCCCTCCTACTCTATTGCATACTGAACCCCCAGACTGAAAGTGGCTCAAATGACTATAAATGAGGCAGCCATGTTGTTTGTGGTCATTTTGTGTCATTTTTTCAAATTTTGAGGGATCTATTTTTAGCCATCATGTTTCTCTTTCTGGATGTTTTTTAATTCAGGATTTTTTTCTGGTCCTTTTGTGTTTTTTAAAAGAGCTGACTTTTTAAACCAGAAAAATAAAGTCACTTCAGGCTCTGGATCTTTGTCTGAATTCTTCGGCCCTTGGGCATGTTCAGTAATCCATCCATGGGTAATGTCCCATCATAGATTTAAAGGACAACCTAGTCAGCATGAATGGCAGTTACATAATTATAAAAAAAATATACTAGCATTTTGATTTTCTTTCACTTTTTTGTAAAATTTTTATATGTGTTAAGATTTTTGAGCCTCCAGATTCTTTTCATCAGACTAATTATAAGTTAGCTCATATATGTACTTTGTATACAATCTTTTACAGTTCTTTTTTACAGGGTTGCACTTTATACTCAAACTTACAAGTAGAAGACCCAACACCCACATAGTCTCAGCAGATTAATCAGCTGAGACCAGAACAAGGAAGCTGTCTTTCACTGAAGCTGATGTTAAGTGATATGATTCTTCATAATACTATGCTATGCTTGCTCCATTTAGTTTACAATACAGTGGGGTCACTGTTATGCAAGTATTTCTGTTAGCCTTGTTCAATTTGAAGTTACGTCAATAGTCTCAATAATGATTCTAAATATAGTTACATTTAAATACCAGTAATCAAGAGAGAATCCTCCATATGTTCTGCAGAAGCCAGGATGTATCAAGAAACTAATTTGATGTAATTTGACTGTTATTTATGAAGAAACCACATACCCATACTTAAGTGCAATTTTTACTACAGATTATTTGAGAAAAAATTTAGCTGCAGCCTGAGGTGGTGCATTGTGGTGCACACATCTAGAGGAAATAGTCAGGTTTTCTATAACAAAACCAAAAAAAAAAAAAGCATCTGTGACTGTCTGTCTTATTCAAATCACTCAGATAACACATGCAAAGCACTCTATTCCATAAAAGTAACATGTAAGAACCATGTAGTTTGGTTGCTTTGCTGTGATACTCGAAAAATTTAAGTTCTGTTGCCAAAAACTCAACACTCAAATTTGGTATTTGGTATTATGTTCACAATCTATGCCCCTGGACTAAGATCATATACAAAACATGGAAAGTAGATTAGCTTTTACTGAAATCATATGCAAGAACACTTAAGTTGGATGACAATTTCAGTCTGTTGTAGTGTGGGTGTGTGTGTGACTGTGTGTGGCTTACTTTCTTTTTTTGGTTATTCAAATTGTGGATTTCCTGTGCACTCACTCAGCAGAGACTTTTACCATATAGGGATGCAACTCAGAGGAGGGGTTGTGGACAAAGGGAAGAGAAAAGAAGAACTAACAAAACTCAGTTCTCAAGTCTCAGCTTGACAGCTGATTCAGTAGAGGAGTGAAAACACGGACTGCCACAGATAGTATAGTTTAAGCCAAGTTTTTCTCCTTTTTATTGGAATGTGTGCGTATACACCGTTGTAAAACAGTGAACCATGTGTACTGCCTGGTTTTGTCTGTACCTGCTGGAAACACCAAAAGAAACAGAGCAAGACCAAATGAGACAGACAGACAAAACTATGAAATTGTAAATTAAGTGTACTCCTATGTGTAATCCTATATATTTTACCCTAGACTCGACATACTTTTTCTGTGTGGATTTGCCCCTTAACCCCAATAGTCACTTATCTTTTTATACATATGTAAATGATTAAATCGTTTTATTTTGCTAAACACCAAAGAAACTTGAACTTAAGATCAAAAAATGATATGAGACATACGTTTAGAATTTCAGATGGTATTTATACCTGGCTTTGTTAAATAACACTAGGCTCTTTTTTTATCAGATCCGACTCATATTACATTTCTAGTTACTCAGCTGTGTCCTGTGAGTTTGCTTTTTCAAACTTTAAATAGCTCTAAATGTCTTCCATTGGTTTTAGCCTTAGGTTTTTCCTGTGCAGACTGTGTTTGTTTTCAAAAATAATAAATCAACATTAAAACCAGTCGTTTTGCATTTGAGAACAGAGGGAAAATCAATAGGATTCACTGCACGAACATACAACAACTGCAAATGTCAAACCTTACAAGATCATCTGTGAAGCACAGTAGAGGTGGTGTCATGGCTTGGGCTGCATGGCTTCTTCTGAAAGAGACTCTAAAAAGATCTCTATTGACTGTATCTCAGGTGGTAGAGCAGTCATCCACCAACCACAGGGTCAGTGGTTTGGCTCCTCTGTCCTCTTTACTGTATGTTAAGGTGTCCTTGGACAAGACACTAAACCCTAAGCACGTCACATGGCAGCTACCATCAATGTGTGTGACTATGTGTGCATGGGTGGATATAAAGCAACATTTTAAATCGCTTTGGATAAAAGTGCTACATGTATATACAGTAAGCAGACAATTTGCCATTTACCAACAACTCAGGATGGTAGTGTAGCCGCAGAATGATTTCAGAGATGTTGAGAAACATTTTGTCTGCAAATTTACAAAGAAATGCATCAAATCTAGCAATCTAATCTGGCCACTATTTTGCAAAGGGTTTTGGTATTTTCTACATTTTGACGTAAAAACCTAAATGTAAAGGCTGGATGACTTAAGAAGAAAGTTTATAAACTTGTTTCATTCAGTATAGGGAAGTGTAAACGGGGAACCAGAACCCACAGCTGAACTGAATGTATGTTCAGTTTTTTTGTTATTACTATAATATGACTTGCAGATAAAGTTCCAAGAAAATTTCGACTGGCTGTAATGGAAAACAATTGAGCATAAAACACTCTATAAACTCACTTTAAGTAAATGATTATGATCGTTGATGTCAACATACAGAGAGTAAATATTTTGTGCAAGAGTACAGGGATTACGCAGGAGATAATCCTCCTTTCACAATTCTGCCTATAGGCCTATGCACCAAAGACTGCTTTTCATGTTGCATTTATAGTGTCTAACAGGACAAGTTTATTACACACTGAATTTTACACATTGGCTTTTCTCTTTGGAGAATTTTGGAACTCTTGGAGATTTTTGTTCTAGTGAGTAACATCACTTCCAATATTTTTAATATTTACAGGCTCTTGCATTAACATTGCATGCACAATAACCTGACAGAAAGTAAATGCAGTTGTCTCAGCTTGTAGAGCTACAGAATTGGAGACTGCAAGAAAAAGTGGCTTAGAGTTAGTTTACACTATGTTCAACAGATAAGTGTACAGGAATAGGGCAACTCATCATAGTATTGGTGCGTCACTGTCATATGATTCATTGTGTGTAAGATCTAGATTAGCAGTTGTTTTATGATAGGTAGTAAAAAAGCAAACGATCTACACATAGCTGCAAAATTTACAGGTGACAAGGTCAAACTGATTCACTTATTTAATCAGAATAATGGCCTAGTTGTTAACTTTGGAAATTGTACTTTTACAATAAATGCACTCCAGACTTTCTATGCTGCACACACTGATTCATTACTTGTATCCTGTTTACACCAGTGTGTTTGCTGGAAGTGATGCAAAGTGCTGCAGATGGCTGTGTGTCACCTTCACATTCAGCTGTGGCAACAATTGTGCCTCCGCTGTCTTACAGGACTTCATTACGATGCAACACACCCAGCTCACTGCACTCACACAGCAACAATCTTATGCCCTTAAAAGGTGTTTTTCAGTAGCTTGATGTTCCTGCAAAGGGCCTGTCCCAATTTGGTTGCTACTGTGCACACTCTACTGGTGAAAGGTTGGACATGTTTTTGAAATTATATTTCCTCCATGTCACCATAAATGAAAAGCTTTTGTGTAAGCTTGCATGTTTTGTGTTTTTGCAATTAAAATAAATAACAGGTAAAATAAAGTCAGATAATAGTAAATATTAGAACTGAGCATTAGAACATCAACATCTATCAGTTTAAAAACCTGGTGTCCACTAATATTCAACACATTTAAAAGTAAAGTCACTGCAAAGATGCACATTTTGGAGTAACTTTTATTTTATATACCAGTTTGTTTGGTAAAAAATGCTTAAAAATGTTTTTAGAAATCAAAAAAAGCTGGTATGCCTTTCTTCTTGTGTTTGACCCCTTTGAAAATGTATTTTGTGTTTTTAAAGACATTGTATTCTTTTTCTTTTCTTTTCCTTTTACAACAGTACTTTTAATTTACTAAGATATTTGAAACACAAGATTGAATTTATCTAATCTCCAGTACTGTTTTAACAGAACTATGTGCCACATACACATGTATTTCATGTATATGACCGTCAAGCCAAGTTTATTTGTAGATATGTATACATATACAGTATATAAATGCTCTCTTTTAAAATATGGAATTCAGTTATCACAGCACTTTGTGGTGCATGCTCCAGTAGAGGTGCCTTTTCCTTCTTTTTGTCTTTTGGAAACGCAGTATTACAATATTAAACCAGTGTTGACGCAGTGTTTTTGAACACACCTCTACCTCACATGTAGTGCGCACTCTCCCCGCCTCTCCACATAATGGACCAATCACAAAGAAGCAGGTAAACCCGTTTCTCATTTGATTGGCTGCTGTCAGTGTCCCTTTCTATTATGCAGGAAGTTTATATTTTTGCTCTTACCAGAAGCAGGATGATTAGCCTAGCTTCTATACTGTAAAGGTTAGTGGCATACCAACGCGTTTGAAAGTTCCCTAGCTTTGAGAACACTGTACATATCATACTAATCAGTGTTACAACTGAAGCCTTCAGTACAGACAATTTTGTAAGGGATACCAAAGTAATGATGTGCTTTGCTAGCTAAGCGTTAGCATCCAAGGTTCTAACCTATATGAAAGGTTATGTTATTGAACCACATTTTAATGATTTGGTATTTTCTTTAAATCTAAGAGCTAAATTGAATAAAGTTTGTGTAATTAAAGCTACAACATATAACATAAATTCGAAAATATATTTTTCGCAGAATATAATTCACTGTATAATTATATATATTGTTATTTTATAATTGTATAAAATATAATTGATTTTAAATCTACTGCTAGATTCTACACAAAAATATTTTTCTTGAAAAATACTAACATTTCTTTCTTAATCATGTAGCAATATACATATTTTAACAGAAATGAAATGCTGTAATCTGTGATAATGGGTTCTCAAGTAAATATTGCATTTTAATAGGTTATTATAGTCAGGCAAAGACTGTATAATGATTGATTCAGCTTAGCAAGGGCAATAGCTAATTTGATTGCAACACATCATACATATATGAACCAACAAGTGAAGTCATAAATTGCATGTCAAACACTAAACCCAACTTACAGTATCTTGCTTTTAAGTGTGATTTAATTTAAGTCAGCTTCTATCTCTCTCTCTCTGCCAGGCACCAGAACACATGGGTAACACTGAAAGTGTGGTGGTGCAGAAGCGGCTGGCCCGCTTCCGCCCTGAGGAGCGGCCTGTGGTTGAGGACACCTTTGACAGACTCCAGGCCAGTGCTGGGAACCTTTCAGGTTCTCCAGTAAAAACAACAGCTGGAAAGACTGTAACACTTCAGATGCTAAAGGTGTCACTATGAAGCAGCATGTGTTAATAGTACATACATGTGTCATGGCAACAATGTATTATAAACAAAAATGTCATTGTGTAACAGTGTTTGTGAAGTATGTGATTCCACTTGCTATTATTATTATAAGTGGTATAGATCCATGGTTTCACTATAATTAGTAGCTCAGGGGCGCCCTCTCGCAGTGGGTAAACGCTACTGACAAATTGTACATTGCCAGTTCATGACAGTTGTGCTTCAGGTGAGTTGGTTGCTGCAGGACTGCATACGATTATAGTTATTAATATCAGTGTGTTTATTTTATGTCTGATACCTGAAGTGGATTGAGTGGAAATACCAACAAGAAATGCTACAAGTAGTTATGGTGCATTGTTGAAGCACTAAATGGAAGATATAATAAGGAACTGTTATAGCAATTAAAAATTATATATTGCTAGTTGAAAGTCGTGCCCCACTGCACTGTGTTCCTGAGGTGAGCCAGCTGAATGACCAGTATATTTATTGTTTCTATCCAGATAATAAATGGTAGCACGGGAATAGATACAAGCCTCCTGTCCATCATTCCTCACATCAAAACTAACACAATGCAGAGTGAGAGGAGCAGGAAAGGGTTGCTAAGAGTGATATTTACCTCGGCTCAGTTACAAGTGCAAGATTTTAGCTACAGTAAATGCATTATCCAAAAGAACTATTCTAAGGTCAGAATGAGGTCTGAATGAGTAATTGAATGTCTTAAAAATCTTAATACAATCTAACTTTAAAGTCCAGTAGGAAAATGTAGTTTCATAACTAGGTACAGAAAGAGAAATATTCTTGTTGCACTGAGCAAATGTGGTTAATCTCCAATGTCTTCCATAAGTGCATCTGCGAGGAAAAGGTACTGTCTGTCAGTGTGTTGCATATTTATAATAACCACTTTTTTTTATCTCTCCTAGTCCTCAATGAACAATCTGGCATCAGAGTCCATGATTAGGAGGGTCTACCAATGCATGTGTAGTATTGACCCTGGACTGGCAGAACACAAAGCCACTGGTAAGTCAAGCAGCTCTGCTGTCTCTGGAGTGGGTCGGGAGCAGCTGATCATCTTCTTAGCCGACACCCTGCGAGGCACTGCAGAGGAACGGGCCCCTCTTGTCATGGCCATGTCCCATCAGGGAGCAGGGGCACCACGTGTTGTCACTTGTGAGCAGGTTTCAGAGGTGAGTAGAGAGGGAAACTTAGCAAATAGTGTTTAGAAATTTTTTATGGTGTTTCCTTATTCTCTGCTCTCCTGCTGTTTTATTTACACACTCCCTTCTCACTCAGCTCTCTCCATCATTCATTAACGAATGGCTTTTCTCCACAGTTCCTACAGGACCTGATCTCTGCTGTACTTCAGATTCTAGTCCACAGAGGGCGCCTGCAGGGCTGGAAGCCAGAGAAAATGGGTGATTCTTCCCTGGGTGTCAAACTTCTGGCAGAGCAGATCTGTTCTGAACTCAAACCTTTAGGTAAACAGATTTCTGAAAAAGGTTTTGGTAATGCTGAAGAAATGTGACTGTGGTTCTTTCTCTTTCCTTCACCTCACCCCACCCTGTGTCACTCCTTAGATCAGGGTGGATGTGATGTTCCCTGTCTTGAGGACTGGATCTTCAGGGTCTCTCAAGTGTCTTTGTACTTGGAGTTGCTTGTAGCTGAGGGCTTAAATGTGTCCCTGACTGGCCGGCCAGCCCCCACCCTCCTGCCACCCTGCAGGGAGACACCCTGGAAAAAGCTAAGGTGTCTGCTGGACCTTCCAACACTCATGTTTCTAGCACCACAGGTGAGTAAAATGTAATAAAAACATTGTTTACTCCTTACTTAGTTTGCCCAAAGAAACTATAGCACAATCAGTGGAAGTTTAGTCCCAAGTAGTGAGGAAAGACCAGGCAAATTTTAGCAATGAACTTTGAATATAAGCTGTTTTTAACAGGCCGAAGATACAGGGTATCATTTTTGAGGACTGCTCACGTGCTCATATAGCTCTCTTAAAAGCTGTCTTAAAACAAATCTTTGCGATGACAGCTGTCACTTTTTGTTAATTGATAATTTGCTGTGGGAATATTCTGCTGTCGGATGTCTGTAAAGTGTAACGTGTAGGATTGTTGTGCCATAGGGTCTAGTCACTAATTATTATATCAACTGGACCTGCTTTTATTTTCATAACAGAAACTTCCTGCACAGACAGCAATAAGTCAGGAAGCAAAGCATGAACTGAACACCCAGCAGCAAGTGGCAAGAAGAGGAACATATGTTTTCCACCATATTTTAGAGGCTCAGCAGTAATGTAATCAGTTCCGCCTGCCTTATTGAAATTAGTTTGTCTTTGCTTCAGACTGTTCATCAGATGTCACTGCTGTGCCCAGTGATTTAATAATAATGTGTAATATTATCAATAATAATGTACATATTTCACAATAATTCCCCAGGCAGATATCTAGTACTGTTAGAGCTGGCTGTACTGGGCCAGTAATTCATACAGAGTGTATAGTGCCGTCCTTAAATAAATGTTTCAGTATTTCTTTGAAACCAGCTGTTGTTTTTCTGGGCTATAACCTTGATAGATGTTAGTCCCTAGGCTTGGGAATACAGAAGTCACAACATTATGTGACCGACCACATAACCAACCAGAAACTACTCATTGGTGCACATGCAGCTCAGCAGTCAGCATCTGCAGTGGATGGGTCAGGTGAAAAGTTTATATTGTCAATGGTTACTGTGGTTCTTTGTGTATTAGGTGTTTTCAGTATATGCTGTTATACAGTATGTTGTTACTCCCCACTATCTTTGGATATATTCTACTTTTGACTCCACTACCTTGATTCAACAAGTCTAGCTTTTGGTTACTTTTCAGATTGAATATCAAGTTCAGCTGGATGATTCTAAGCTGCCAAACAACTGGAATAGTTGAGTCTGAAGTGGCAACTTGGTGTAAGATCAAATAGAAGATGTAGCACCCCATGGAAAAAAGGACAGCAGCAGCAAAATGCTGCCTCAGAATCTATTATCCGTTTGTGTGTATGCCCCATCATACTCAAATAATTCTCAATGTTTGAATTAAAATGTAAAATAGCAAATTGTGGGAACAGTTAATACACAAAGTTCCTCAAAAAACATCAAGAATATCAAAATTTTAGTCAACCACTAGCTTAATGAGCATTTACACTCTCTTGATATTTTTATATGATATACAGTGCGTCCAGAAAGTATTCACAGGGCTTAACTCTTTCCACATTTCACATTACAGCCTTATTTCAAAAGGGATCAAATTCATGATTTTTCTCCGAATTCTACAAACAAACCCTATAATGACAGTGTGAAAGAAGTTTGTTTAAATTCGTTCAATTTGCATTCATGGCCTTTGTCATGACACTCAAAATTGATCTCCGGCACATCCTGTTTCCACTGATCATGCTTGAGATGTTTCTACAACTTGATTGGATTCCACCTGTGGGAATTTTAGTTGACTGGACATGATTTGAAAAGGCATACATCTGTCTATATAAGGTCCCACAGTTAGCAGTTGAAGTCAGAATGCAAACCAAGCCATTAAGTCCAAGGAATTGTCTGTAGACCTCCAGCATTAAAGATCCCAATGAGCACAGTGGCCTCAATCAACCATAAATGGAAGATGTTTAAAACCACCAGGACTCTTCCTAGAGCTGTTGGGTTGGCCAAATTGACCGATCGAGAGAAAAGGGCTTTAACAGTAAAGTGCTTAATTCGTCAAACGCTCCAGCGTTTCTCTGTGGACAGAGGAGAACCTCCCAGAATAACAACCGTCTCTGCAGCACTCTACCAATAAGGCCTGTTTGGTAGGGGCCAGAAGAAAACAGCTCCTCAGAAAAAGGCACAAAAAAATGTAGAAAAAGTTAAGTGCTCTAAAGAGCAGCTGGTGGAACTTTTTCTTTTGAGTCTGAGAGAAGAACTTGTCGCTGCTGTACTTCTTTCCATCTTGTTCTGTGTCCCCTGTTTGATTTCACAGCAGGTTGCATAGCCATTTGTGTGAATGCCCATCAGACTCAATGTTGCATCTGTTTGGCAGCAGAGAATCATCCAGCTGAACTTGACATACAGTGTTTTTCTGAAAAATTGTTGAATTAACGTAGTGGAGTAAAAAGTACAATATTTTTCCATCAAATGTTGATTAAAGTTATAAAACTGGAAATACTTAATATACAATATTTTACATTAACCATCAATAATATTGCAGTGAACCATCTACTGCAGATACAGACTGGTGAGCTACAAGCCCAGCAAAATGTATTCACTGGTTGCTTATGTGATATAATGTCACAATGTCTTTCATACTTCCAAGCCTTAGGAGCTAAGTCTAATGTCTTACTTGTAGACTTTTTATATAGTACCTATTGTGGTATAAAATCTTACAGTGTTAACAGTCCATTCTTTTAGTTTGTTGTTGACAGAAGTCTATTTTGTTTGGTGAACTCACTTATTAGCCCCAGGCAGGGGCTTAAACCTTATTCTTACTTTTTTTTTATGTATTTAATGTACCACTGTTTATATTTACACATTTTTACTGTGCTACATATCAACAGCAACTCTCTGCTAATCTTTCCAGGTGCCAGACAACTACAACGCCCCGTGGAGACTTGTGTTTTCCACATGGCTGCACGGGGAGAGCTTCACCAGGATGGTGGCCAGCCTGATAAAGTGTGGCCCCACCCTGCTGCTTATCAAAGACACAAAGGGACATGTTTTTGGGGGCTTTGCCTCCCAGGCCTGGCAGATCAAACCTCAGTTCCAGGGTGAGAGACAGAACTCCCTCTGATCGATTTCACTGCACTTTCATCTGGCTTACCACCAGAAAAGGAATTTAATATTTGATGAATATCATCTCTAGTTTATCAGCTGCATTTAACAAATCTACAGAGTAAACAGTAACTTTAGCCTACATGGCTCACACCTCTGTGGCAAGTGCTATACTGTTTCTAGGAGAGCCTGACTTATAGATATTTTCATATTTAAGAGTTTTAAAGATCAGACACTTGAACTTTGTATCAGCTAAATTTAAAAGCTCATTAGCAGTCTTTTACTGACAGGCACCGGCATAAATTAGCTTTTTGGCTTCTAGTGCAATACGTACTGACGAAAGAGAAAATGATCAAGCAACTGTCGTTTTACTTTGTGGAATCTTTGAGTGCACATATTTAGGTTATACCACAAAGATATGAGGGGGCATCAATTACGCATGAAAATGAGCACTTCAATTGAAGACACTGATCCACAAACACAGTGGAGTCTTTGTGTTCTCTGGTAGATAACACTACAGTTAATAAATATTCTTGTGAAAATACATATGGTTTATGTGCAGATAAACGTGAAATAACTAACTTCCCTTAACAAAAACTGCTTACACAGTTGCTAACCCATGATAGCTTGAACTTGAACATTATCAAAATATATTGCACAATTAAAAGTGCATATTATCTGATTACTCTTGACCATCCATCCATTATCTCCACACAAATGCAAACTCTACACAAAATGGCCACTTTCAGCCGGAGACCTTTTAGCTGTGAGGCAGCAGTGCTAACCACTCTTCTACCATGCTGCCCTACTCTTGATCATCATTTTTTACAAAATGCTTAATATAGTATAATAGTGTGTCACTTACAGTATCACGTGTACTGTGTACTGTGTTTTATTTTGATGACAGGATTTTCATATTTCCAACACTGAATAAAAAAAGAATAAAACAATTTGTACAAATAACATCTATCACATAATAATGAAAAAATAATGGATTCAGTTATGCAGGAGTAAAATGTTTCATTTCTAATGGATGACCCTAAATTTAGTTCTTAAATCTGTGATATACTGCCAACTTGTTTGTGTTTGCCAGACCCCAGATCAAGACTAGCACTGATAAAAGGACACATTGAGGAAGTAATACTACTTGTTTGAATACTGGGGGCTGTCACTTGACTTTTCTCTCAGATCTTCATAATTTGTATATTTGTGTGTGTGTGCAGGTGACTCCAGATGCTTCCTGTTCACTGTGTTCCCCACTCTGAGAGTTTATACAGCAACAGGATACAATGAACACTTCATGTATCTAAACCAGAATCAGCAGACCATGCCAAACGGACTGGTTAGTTCAACAGATGAGAACTTCATTCCTGTTGCTTATGGCCTTGTGGATGGAGCAAACTTTGTTACACAGTGGTGCTTAAAAGTTTGTGACCTAAAACCTAATCAGATTTTTCCATGAGCACTAAAATCAGATAGAGGGAACCAAGATAAACAAATGAAACAAACGAGTGATTGTTTGTGACAGAGGTATGTGGACCTGTGCATTCAGTAACATGGTCCTCTTTGCAAACAATATCTTCAACTGAAAGTTGTTAGTGACTGTTTTTTAGCCTTGCATCAGATTTAGAAGGTATTTAAGTCATTTCCTTCTACAGCTTTAACTCAGGGGTGTTGTTTGGCCTGGTGAGCATCAACAACCCTTTTTTTAACTTTTTATAAACCTCCTTTGTTTGAGCCATGGCACATGTCTTCAAACTAGTATTTTCAAGATCAGACTTTTATAGTTAAGATTCAGATTTTCCTCTTTAAACAAACCAGGGCCTCCCAAACTCACACCTGTTTCTAATCCCATTCTTTCCAACTCCTCTTTGCTCCCCTTCAAATGAATAGATTATCCTAAATACACATGTATTTAAGATTGGATAATTCAGTAATTAATGTTGTTGTTTTTTTCATAGTGGTAGAAAAATAGCTAATCAAATTCCACAAAGCTAAATATGCCAGTTGAAAATAAACTGTAAAAGTTGATGTGTATGTTTTCTGGTATTCATAGGGTATGGGTGGTCAGCATGGCTACTTTGGCCTGTGGCTGGACAGTGATTTTGGCCATGGCCACAGCCGTGCACGGCCCAAATGCACCACTTATGGCAGTCCCCAGATCTCTGGAGAGGAAGATTTCACTCTGGACTCCATGGAAGTGTGGGCAATCGGAAAACCTCCTGAACCAGAAGAGGTCAGAGTACTTTTTATTTACATTTTATTTAGTTGGTACACTGGCTGCAGAGAAATGCGGGGATATATTTTTTATCTCAGTTTAGAGATTCCCCTTAACTCTTCAGCAGTTCGAATGCCCAATTCACTCCTTTTATCCATCCTGGCAAAAGCCATTCTGTTTTCCAAGAAGTTGCTTGACATAGTTCCACACACACATTTACTGGGAGACCAGATACAAGTGTAGACTAGGGGAAATACATGGAGACAGCAGCAGACACATTAAAGCACAACAACCACAAATTTTGTAGTATACAGTAAGAAGTTATAGACCCTTTGCTTTTGATTTTTTTGTCTCTCCTTTCTTCAGCAAGGTGCTCCCTGAAAACATACTGAACCTGAAAGATCCTCGTTTATATTCCAGCTTTTTTAAAAACATTATGTACAGAATATTAACGCTTACATAAACAATTTGTATTTTTGTTTGACACTTGTTTTGTGTCCCAGGGTGAGGAGGGAAAAGGCAAGAGAAGCATCCTGGATGTAGACCCAGAGCTCCAGTCCATGATGGAGATGGCGGGAAAGACGCTACACAGTCAGGGCCTCAGGGAGCCAGAGGAAGATGAGTAGCAGTGAGAGGGAACAGAGACCATATTGAGGCTCTCTGACATGTGTTGGGGAGTAGTATACACTTCGAAATCACATTTCTCTTACCTTGCCTTTGGTTTTTCATTGACTAATTTCTGCTACTCCTAAAGACACGACACAAAGTCATACTCAGGTGTATACCAATAAGCTAGTAGTAGTTCTGTGCGGCAACGGAACAGTCATGATATGAATTAGGCTCAGACTGTCTGAAAAAGTCTGAAGACCTGCTCATAAGTGGCCAGTAAAGACTGACCTGACAGATTCTCTCTCTCTCTCTTTGTCACAAACACACGCACACACAGTCAGGCCTGACTATATTTGTGAGAACATTTATTGACTTAATTCTTTCATTAGCCCCTTACCTTAACCCTGACCTAATTCCAAACCTCACCCTCCTACCAGGTCCTAACCCTCAAAAAGTACTTTGAAGTTGTGTAGTGCAGCCAAAATGTTCACAACAATGGTATCAAAATAAAGTTTGTCCACAAAAGAACTAAAGATTTGTACACACATGTGCAAACACACAGACACATACACACACACACAACTCTGAAAGCCACCAGTGTGCAAGCTTTCATCATCTCTGTGAAAGTGACCAGTGTTTCGTGGGTGTGTGGGGTGTCACACTTCATTCTAACAACCTACTCTGGTGTTTGAGAGAAAGAAAATACAATTTTTAATGAGTATTCGCGAGTAGCCTCAGTTGCCCAGAGTGCAATGCATCCACATACTTTCTGTAGTATTCACTGACTGAATTATTAGGCTGAGGAAAGTGAACACAACAAACAGTAAGCTATACTGGTAATAAAGCTATATAATTTATATATTTAAATAGTATATTGAATTATCCTTAGGGTTCAAATGGGGGTTAGGCAGGTTTGTAAACCTATTTTGAAAAAGGTAAAATGGTGAATTGCTCAGTGATTGATTATTTTAATATTACATTATGGAAGGAAATCTTCCAGTTTCACAGACCCGACATGTGTCTGTTAAACTGTTATCTGACTTTCTGAGCCACTGTATTTCTATGTGAACATGGGACTCTTGTCGAGATCCTGGCTAGTTCCATGTGAAATGCTTAGGAGATATTCAACAGCATTTCTTTATTCCGGGGATGCTTTATACTTCATCAGTCCTGTGGAAAAGCTTCATGAATATAAGAGATAAAACTGTGTGTGTCTGGGGATTTTTAATGCTTTATCATTTATAATATCATTTGTTGTTGAATGTCTACCCATAGCATTATTCTCACACTAAAATGTGTATGTGTAATAAAGGAATGCCTGTAACATGTTACTATAACACACCATTATTGTACAAGCAGATGTAAAACTTCTTATATTGTTTATTACATAAAGTCATGGATGGATTACTGAAGGACCAGAGCCTCTGAAGTTACTGTTTTATTTTTAGTTGGAAAGAGCTCAGTTAAAAGACAACCAAAAACAGGCAAACAATGACTAAAAAAATGACCAAAAAATACATAAAATATCCAAACTTAGACATCAAATGAAATGAAATGTCATAATAAACACACATATGTCAGGAAACAGACACAGAATTTCCCAAAACAAATTTACACCACAGACAGTCACAAAATGATCAAAAAGAAATGGTGGGAGGACCCGGGGCCCTTTCCCTAGTGTGTCTCCAGGGGCCAGATATACGTTATCCATCCATGCATAAAGTCAATTAAAACCAGGGATAACAAACAAATATAGTCATAAAGTTGAAATAGGCCTCTACTGAAGGCAGTGAGGCAGTTTATTAGGTCCTGGATTAAACTAAATATCTTAATCCAATGCAGAGGTGAAAATACAAAAAATACATAAAGAAGCTGATGTCATTGACCACAGTAAATCAACATGTACAGAATTGTGGCTATTTGGTTCGAAGGCAGAGTTAAAACATTCTTAATGTCTCCTATTATAATTTATGCTGTTTAATACTTCACTCTAGAGTTAAACCAGTCTGCCAACATGTAAATAACTGGTAAGGCTGCATATATTAAAGGAGGACACCTGACGGCTGTTTCACTTTTTTACTTGTGGCAAGTTGCTTGGTTAGTGTGTGTCCTAATTTAAAAAGAGCTGACATTACCAGAGAGAGGGTATAAATTGGTGTCATAAACCCAAACAAGATCTTTACTTTGACACCTGTCATTTTACTAATACAAAAACCTGCTCAAATGCCACCTGCCAAAAGATAACTCTGTATTACCCCCTACCCCCGATACACAAACTACCCCAACCTTTCCTTCCATGTCTGCTAACATGCAAATACTAAGGCAAATTGCACATGCAAATTTTATATAACCTTAAAACACTTCACACAGTGGCATGTTGGAATTGGGTGGCTTCCTAAAGAATGTTTGGACTTTCACTTTATATTTCTGTGTGACAAGTATGTTATTCTTTTAAGAGATGTGAAGCTCTTTTGAGTCTTGGGATCACCTCATTATACCAGATGTCCTTCAGCACAGTTACCCCCCATAGCCCCAAAGGGAAATGATGTAGGCTGCTTTTTTCTTCACTCCATTTATCTGACTACTTTGTTGTTACTTGCAAAAAATGACCCACAGTGTTGAGAATAATACAAACCATGTTTTATGAGAACCTCAATAAAAAGAGAATGTGATCTTTGCAACAACTTTGTAAGTCCGTGGACCAGGGGATCCACTGCTTCATTTTGAAAGCATTTTCCCATTCTTGCTTGTATAGGATTTCAGCATCTCAACAGTTTGGGGCCTCCTTTGTGGTAGTTTTCACCTTGTAATATGTGATGTAATTGATTGTGCTCAGCTGGTGACAGGTCTGAACCACAAAAGTGGTCAGTTCAGCAGCAGGACTCATTTACTACCGAGTCATGCTGTTGAACAATACATGATAAAATCCCCATATTCTGTGCATTTTTGTTTTACTAAGAAACATTCTCTAGATGATTCTGTTTTTCTGAAGGTGTTTGTATTTTCTCACAGAGTGATGAACATCAAGATCTTAACTTTTCTGGGATGTCTTTTTTTTGCTAATTTTCCCATTAGTTGTCAGATGTTCCATCAGGTGTTTATTTATTTATTGAAACATGTTGCTGGCATCAAATTCAAAATGAGAAGATTTTGTCAAAAACCAAACTTGTCTCTTTTAACATTTAGTAACATTGTCTTTAGCATCTTTAACATAGTCTTTGTATTATTTTCATTTTGAAATGCTTTTATAACATTCTTTTTATTTACATTTTATGCAACATCCTAACCCTTCTGGAAATGGGATTTTTCATTTCAATAATAACATTGTGAATCCTAAAGAATCCAATCTGTGGGACAATACTTTTGATACCTTACCTACATTATCCTGAGACAACTTTTGCACTTTCACTCAAGCAAAAGAGTATTTTTTAATTATGGCAGAACCTGAAACTGAAGTCTGACACGAACTGACGTCTGTCTTTACCACTGACCACAACATTTTTTTCAGTCTTCCTTTTCTTTTCAGTCGTTATATTTATTCGTGCTATTATTCAGGCCGATTAAAATATGTTTCAGCACCTTGGGGACCACCTTCATGGACCAAGTGGAATCCTCGTGCGTCACATGGACAACCGCCTGTCTCGCACGTGTTGATTCATTGTGTTGAAAACCGGCTCAGCCTGTGTTTGCGCGCAGCAGAGCACGCGGACTATGCCACAGTTTCCACACAGCGTAACGCGCTGTGTGAAAGCTCGGTGTTCACGGTAATCATGAACAGGATCCAGCAGCATTAGTCTTCGTCCGCACAGGCCACAGTGGCTCTCTGTCGCCCTTCCGTCTGATGCCACTTAGCTGTTGTAGTTTGCATAGATACTGTCTTTGCTTCCGGCCCCCACTTTTCTTTTTTTTTTTTTTTTTTTTTTTTTTTTTTAGAACTTGCAGGCTATGCCTATAATGCAAGTTAACTTTTACTTCCTTGTACACACAGATAGAGGAACTGACCGTTTTGTGGCTGGCCTTTTTGTCAACACTCCACATCCTCTCGCTTGCTTCATTTCATAACTTTCAAATCATGATTAGATAGAAAACAAGTGGGAACTTTGTAGAGTTAAAAGGAATCGATTTCACTTGTAAGGTAAGTCTTTGACCTTCTTAAAATCTTTTGTTAGTACGTGATAAATTTCCTGTGTTGTGGCAAAGTTAAGTAAGCAGAGGGGAAATCCGCTTTTTACTGGCACTGTATCTGCTGGGCTGCAGATGACCGGGCAGCTGGATGAAGCTGGCAGCACCGACTCGGTCTTGTGCGCTCTCATCCAGGTCCCAGAGACTTGTTTCTACTCATACAGTGACAGTTAGACCTACTTTCAGATATTAGGCCGTAATTTGCTGGTGAACGTGGCTGATGGTCTCTCATGATGACTCTTTTGTTGAAGGTTCAGTTTAAAAAATGGTTTATTTGAATAATATTTGGTTTGTTTTGACGCCACTTTTGCTCTATTTTATATAAACTATCCCTATTGCTGTACATTTAGCTGTAAACCTATTTGGTCCACCTATATATAAGTAACTCAATACAACAGTAATACAATAAATCCATTGTTCCGTCATGGGGAACAGTTGTTGATGAAGCTGTTGTAAAGGTGTGGATCTTGTTTGCTGTAATGTTGATTTATACGAATATGCTTTTTTATAAATATTGATATGAAGGACTTGCACAAATGTTTGGGGTGCTTAGCATACAATGATCAGGCAACATTATGACCACCTGTGCAATCTAATGCAATCCAATACAGCAGCTCTGCCATTAATTCTACTTTTAAAATGTTATAATTTCTCAGTTTTACATTCAAACTGTCAGAAAGGTGATAATTCTAATATGAGGTTGTTATTGATTATTAAACTTAACGAAGTAGCCAAAATATTAGAACGACTTCTCCTTATAATACACTCCAGTATGACTCTGCTAAACACTATGACCTCAAAACATAGTAGATTTATCACCTGTCTGACATTTTTACTTAAAAACTGAGAAATTATAACATTATACGAGTAGAATTCATGGCAGAGCTGCTGTATTGGATCACATTAAATTACACAGGTGGTCATAAAGTTATGCCTGATCAGTGTATTTGATCTATTGTTTTGATGGGAACCCAGTTTAGGCTAGAATGAGACAATTCATCCATCCATCCATCATTCATTCACATATTCTTTTGAGGTTTATGGGGATTCCAAAATCTACGCCAGCTGTAAATGAGCGAAAAGTGGGACACTCCCTAAACATTTTCCAAAGGAGAAAACGTAAATGAAAATAAACAACAAAATGATCAAGAATGTTGCTTTGGAAAGAGGATGTGTGGTCTGATGTAGGAAAACTAGCCAAAAACTACAAATACTCCAATCTAACTCTTCTAATGTCATTGCTATAATTTGAATTTTCTGTTTGAGAACCCAAAGTATGAGACAAACAAAACCTTAAATGATTGCAAAGAGCCCTGCAATAAGTCCTATCATTAAATGTTCCGATTTGTCAGGAATGTGAGAAAGGTTGTTGCTTTTGTTGTGTAAATTTGTAATGGGAGCATTTTTTTAGATTGTGTTGTTTTGTGTTTATGTATGTTTTCCAATTTAAATAAATCAGTAAACAATATATTAGCAACCTTTTGACATATAACAGCAGCTCAGACAAATGGTTTCATAAAATGCTCCACATTTAAACAACCAGTACCTGCAGACTACATTTTCATGTACAGTTACTTTGTCTAAACAACATAATTGGTAACCATAGGTGGCACCGTTTGCGATATTTTGGCAAAACATTTCTTGTGAACACGAAGACAAATGTACAGAGCTGCTACATTTGGCAGGAGTGGATATCAGACAAAGATAGCGGACTGCCAACCTCAGCAGGAAGTAGTAGATATTAGCTCGAAGTTGTTCTCACTAGAAGATGAACTGGCTAGTGTTAGAGAAACCCAGTGATCAAGCTGATAAGACCCAGAAATATTCTAAAATTATAATTTGCACTTTCTGATGTGTAACATTAAGGAAATGCATATTTTAAGCCAAACCATTATCTTTTTGTTAAACCTAACCACGTTGTAACTAAGCTCTGATGTTTCCATGATCATAACCTTATCATGATTATTTCAGTGTTGACAAATGTCTGTTAAACTAGGTGCTCTTGGGCTGCTGATCCAAAATATCGTGTTAGCGGGTAAATTACCTACAGCTCTGTGTATGATCATTTGTGTAGGATAACTTGTGATATTTGAGATTTTTGTCATTGAAAAAACAAAAAACAACCATTTGTATTTTGTCACAACCTTCATTAATGAAATTAACATTAATGAAGAAACAATGATACACACTGCCTGATTTGATCAGTGCACCACTATTAAATGAAACCAGGTGAATACTATCTTAAGGTCTTGGACAATGACAGAGCCTTTTCAAATTCAACACGTTACCTGATTATTATCACATTCTGGTTTTGTTTATAGTGCACAGGTTTTCCTGAAGCAGGTGTTCATGCATGTGTGATACGAACATACTCTGATCAGCCACAACATTAATACCAACTGGTGTTTTTAAGATCAGTGTTACACTTTCATGACGTTGTTGGTGCCGTGCCTTAGTTTTATATAGCTGTGTCTGAACAATATTAGTGTTATGTACTGCTGCTGTGTCAGGATAAGATATTTTGTTTATTTATTATTAGGCTGCAGTGATCCCAGTAGGGACAATCACTTCACAGGGGGAAATGTTTCAGCAGGGAAAACTGGGGAGAAGTCGAGTATGAATGACAGTGAAAGATTTGCCTCAATTCAGAAACACTGGAGAAAATGTTTTTAAAGTCTATGTAGATAGATGTAGATATGCTGTAATTTGTTAAAATTGACAAGAATGTATACTTAAGGTCCTGGAAATATGTCAATGTGTATTAATTTATTTTATGTATTCTTTGCTTTCACCTTGTTTGAAATTACACTTTTACATTAAATTACACAATGTAGAAAGTGTAGAAATGTACTTCTTATTTCATGACCAAGTTTTGTTCACATGTAGTCCCACTGACCTCTTCCTGTGGTACTGTTTTTCTTTTATATCTCAAGGGTCATTTGCAAGTTAAATATTAGGTATTGTGGTGTATCAAGCTGAACAACCCTGTCACCAGTTTGTGCACACTAGAGGTGTCAGAAATACAAAGTAAAAATGCTAGTACTTGCCTAATAAGATCAGGTTACTACATTGATCAGCCAAAACAGTAACATCACCTGTGATGTGGTTCTTACAAAAGTTTTATGAACTAATAAATGACCACCTTTCAGCACATAAAGTGGTTAAAAGGTTATAGTAAAATAAGGTTTAATTTGCCTTGATATATTAATGAAAAATTAACTTTAATTCATTTTTGATGAAAGGAAAATTTGTAATATCAAATTGTGCATTAAATGTTATGATTGTATTAATGTAATGAATTTCTTTGTTTTACTGTTTTTGCCATTTCAAAATAAGGGGATGCAAAATTTTGGACCCAGCTGCATAAAATATATGATGTAAAATGTACATTAGGTACAAAAGTACAAGTGATCCATGACGAAAGTTTCACACTGCATTAGTGTTACTAAGATACAGATAAAAAACAAAAGTATTTTAAACAGTACTAAAATTGATGCTGCTCATGTAACATAAGATAAAATAACCTCTATTTGAATGTAGTTACATCAAACGTTGTTTTTGCTTCTGCTCTATTTTGCTTTTATTGTAGAAAAGTCATGCAAAACCTAAAGTACCTTTTGAATTTTATGTATTGTATTCATTCATAATTGGATTTTGTTGACATTACGTTCCACTGACCTCTTTCTGTGGTACGGTTTTCCTTTTATATCTCAAGTAATTTGCAAGTTATGGTTTGTCTCCCTCTCTCCAACTTTCCCTCTTTCCCTTTATACCTCATTATACACCCACAAAGCTGAATACACACATAAAGACACTTGTTATCCCCTCTTCTGCTGTAGTTCCCTTGTAATATTTTGTATATATTACCTTGTCTATCATGTCTTGTATTTAAATTCAATTTATAAAAAAATAGTAATTTGCAAGTTAAATAATAGGTATTATGGTGTAAGAAGCTGAACACCCTATTCACTATTATGTGCAAACCAGGCGTGGCAGAAGTACACGAAGTAAAATTGCAAGTACTTGCATGAAAAGATTTAAAGTTACTAAGTACATAGTATTAGCTGTAAAAACGTGCTAAAAATAGAAAAGTACAAGTGACTTGGCATCGGTGTTGCTAAGTTACTAATGAAAAACAATAAAAGTATTTTAAACAGTATCAATCTACTTTAGGGTCAGGCATTAACAAAACATAATAAAATAGGCATCAAGGTATACGTAAAGTACCAAAAGTAAAAGTTCACTTGAAGCACACATTACTATTTTTTTACACTGTCTGAACACAGTCCTAGTTTATTAGGACAAATACTGTTTACTGGAACAATTTGTTTTTCCTGACTCAAATCAAAATCACTCTCTTATCTTAAAAGGTTAATTTGTTAACAAATAGTCTATACCAGTACATGGCATTTAAAAGTCTGTTTAAAGTATCATACGTAGGCTGTACTGCATGTAGACTATTTCAAGTTGCCTACCATGCATGCAATAAATAATAATTGCATTCAAAAAAATTGAAAAATAATCAGCACACTGATAGGACTGCTAGAGAGTTAAGGGTTGCGCTACAGGAGCCAACAGCATAGTGCTGACACATGCTCTATGTTCACATCAGACCTCCAGTTTTAGAGGTGATAACATTATATCTGTTACAAAAACAACCACTGGCCTGCTTCAGGAGGAGAGGAAGAGAGCAAGAGAGATATCAGATGATTCCTGATGGGGCAGTGGACCCATAAAGCCTGACTGACTAATTACTTGTATTTTATTTTATATCAGTTGAATGTTTGGTCTATAAAATGTCAATAACTAGTTAACAAGTCCATCAAATTTCTCTAAAGTACAGTGAAACATGGACAAATATCTTGTCTTACCACAAACCTGTGAGGCCACTACGTCTACACTAAGCCTGAGCTATAAATAGGTGTGACAAACCAGAAAAAAAGAGAAATGCTGTAAATTTGGTGGGTTTTGTGGATGGGATTATGTTCCCTCTTCACCTAAGGATAATCAAAATACCACACAGCTCACTTTGCATTTGGTATGGAAAACCTTTAATTAATTCATATGTGAGGATTAACTCTTTTTGTTATATGATAATATGTGATATAATATATCCTTAATGGGTTTTGGACCATATGCTAAGGTGGTGTCTTCACACAATGCCACCCTAGGATTTGTGTAATTATATTAATCATTTGAATCTGTTGGACATTTTACAGACAGAAAGACACATTGATTAGGCAGGAAAATAACCTCATAACAGATTAAAAGAAGATGAAAACACAATACGAGAAGAAATGTAAATCTATATGGCCACACTGAGCCCAAAATAAAATAAAATAAGATGTTTTGAATTTTAGTGCAAGTAATATTTATATGGACTTTTGTCGAACCTACAAATTTGCATAGAGCTGTATTTCAAATATGAATAAGGATTTGTTATAACTTGGAGAAAACAAAATGCTGTAGCTGTGTTATCTTTGATAAACTCTCTAAATTGCTTCAGTGATATGACAGTGACAGAGATGACAAGTCGAGTTCTGCTAAGTTCCTTAAAGGAAGTTGAATACATTTCTCATTATTGTAGCCTGTCTCTATAACTGGAAATTTCTCTTTGTCTTTGACATAATTACTTAAAAGCAGCAGACTATTCGCACTATTTTTACGTTTTGTCAGCCAACGTCTGTAGGACCTGTAAATCGCAACGAGATCTCTTTATTCTTGCTCTGAATGCCAGCAAATAAATACATTTACATTTACATTTAGTCATTTACCAGACGCTTTTATCCAAAGCGACTTACAAGTGAGGTACAAGGCAAGCAAAAATCTAAGTCAAGGAGAAAACATATTTTTAAATAAATACATTTAAGTGCATAGAAAGATGCGGAAGAGTTCGGTTTTCAGCAGTTTTTTGAATATTGGGAGTGAGTTTGCTGAGCGTGCAGAGTTTTGGTAGCTCGTTCCACCATTCCAATTCGTTCCACAATTGAGCTGAAGGGTTTTGCTTGATGTCTTCTGTGTGGTGCTGGCCCCACCAGACATTATTCTTTGGCAGAATGCAGTGGATTGTAGACCTGAATGAGGGAGTTGAGGTAAGCAGGAGCTGTTGAGTTGATCCCCCTGTAGGCAAGAGACAGAGCTTTGAATCTGATGTGAGCAGGTTTTGTGGGGACAATGACTGTAGATCTAACATTGATGCCGATGTTTTGTTGTATTGGAGGTCTGGCTGGGAAGACAAGGACTTTGGTCTTGGACAAGCTGAAGATGTCTCTATCTCATCCAGGCAGAGATGTCTGAGAGACAGGCAGAAACGCGTGATGCTTGAAATAATTCCCATACAAATCATACTTTTCATACATTCAAATGGGAGTTTATGATAGTGCTGACATTATTGCAGGTTGTTTCAGAGTGGCCAGACTGGTCTCCTACTGTAATGCACCAAAAGGACAAATGGTTCCGTGTCTTGTTCAAGGACACTTTGACATGTGACCAGAGGAGCCGGGGATCGATCCAATAAATGCTGAAACTGCTCTCTACCTTCCTGCAGAACAGTTGCCCCACAGATCAGCATTGCTCATTTAAGACTGATGTTTACTGCACCATACTTAAATTTGTCTTTTTATGTGGGCACCTAATCTTCACCCTAAAATCACCACATAAGGCTCCAGTTCCTCATTGTTTATGGGAAAGTTTCATTCACAACAATATCAAGCGACACAAAAAGTAGGATTTGACAGTGTAAAGCTTCAAGTCTGCCATTGGAAATCAGTAACCTAAAATACATACAAGTTAACAGAGTGAGTCTGTGTATTTGAGCCAAGAGAATGATAAAATACACATAGTCCATGTGTCAGCAAAGTGTGGTCAGCTCAGCTGTAAAGTGAGAGAAATAAAGAGGGAAAAGTTCAGACTGTGTGCAGTGGATTGCTCCATGACTAATATGTATGAGGGTTTCGGGGAATGATGATGAAGATGAAGCTACCATTCTTAAACCAAACACTTTTCCCTCTTTGATTTCCCACAATACAACCAATAGCACAGATTCATCCATGGTCACAGCAGAAGTTTCAAATAACATTTTTAAACGTATACATTTGAGTTTCTCACACTTTCTTATGTTAACCTTTCACACTGGCATCAACTGGTAGTTGCCGGTGGATGAACTGTCTCTAATTGTCTCCTGTCCCGTATCAGCTGCAGAAATGGCTCGACAGTGGCAGCAGAGCGAGATGACAGAGTACAAGAAGATTTTGATCAAACGGGATCTGGAGATGGGCGTGGTCATGACAGTGTTTCGGCAGAAGGCAGAGCGGCTCACTGTACAAGTTATCATGGAGACCCAGCAGGTGGCATGGACACGCACCGCAGATAAGACCGATGGTGTCTGTGAGTATACTATAATAGGAAGTTATAATTAGCACAATTAGCTGCACCATCTTTTTTATGTATTACTTTTGAAATGCACACCACTCGGCAGCAAACTTACAGTATAGTATTATTACGTATAGAATTTAATTTCCTGCAGTGCAAGTAGTAAATAATTCCAGGTTCACTTCCTGCCTTAAAAATGTGATTAAAATGAACTTAGATTTAATAATTAACTGAACTGGATAAAATAAGTTCACTAAACTCAAGATAGATGACTCAACTCTTTAGTCACATGGTCAGACAGTTTATTTTGTACCAAAAATCAGTCAAATCATCTAAGGCCATATTCACATTATTACAGAAAAAGTTATGCTCTAGTGCTGCACGTTGCTTGCTGATTGCCTCAGTATTTTACCTCCAAAACCCCCAGGGGCACTGTAATAAATGGTACCACCTTTGCTGCAATTTTAATGTTGCTAGCAGTAAATTGCTGTGTTTTAAAAACTATGTTTGACTCTGTATCAGTATATGATATATGACTCTCTGTGTTTGTCTGGTCTCATATGAGGGTGATATGTAAAAGATCAAAACAGTCAAAATAAATAATGCCCACTAAACAAGACTGTTTAAAATAAGATTATAGTAATAATGAAATATTAGGAGAAGTTGACAAGGCACACGAGAGCAATAAGAACATTAGACTATAGGACTGTAAGACCAATGCACAAAAATGAAAGATTAAAGATGAAATAAAGATAAAATCAATGAAAAAACTAGGTCCACTATTTAAACACTATTTAAAAAATATATTTAAATGAAAGCTAATAAATACAATGATGAAGAAAATGTAAAAATCACAAGAGAATAAAGTAAAGTAAAAGAGAAAAAATATGTAAATAAATGCCGTAAATGAAAGGCACACATGAGATATTTGTCATCTGCTGCCTCATGCAGAATTCACGGGCTACAAGATACTTCATCTAAATGTGTGTACTCGGTTTAAATAAGGCTTAGAGAGGTACCCTGTTGCTACTTAACCAAGTAGATTTTTGCAGGCTGTATATTTACATTCCAAGCCACCATTACAATTATGTCTAAATACTGAGCATAACTTACTGTTAGCCATGGATTAGCTTAAAAAAGCAATTGTGTCTTCATTGCTTTAAAGGGAGGAGAGAATGCTTGTCATTTTCTTCCCCACATTTTCTCAGCTGGTAACAAACCTGATTCTTTTTGGACCTGAGTCATTCACTGCTATACCCTCAAAACATCCACCTTTAAATTACACTTCAGTTTCAGGCTGTTTTAAATGCTATAATGTGCTACAGAAAACTTTCAGTCCATGTAATACACTGACTAGCTGCTGTATTGCAGTCTTCAGCTCTCAGCCGCAGTAAGCATGAGGTGTCATCAATTTCAGGGCACATTCTTTGGTTCACTGGGTTCCAACCCTCACAGTATAGTTGCTGGGAGATGTGTGATCTCCACGTGAAGCCCCTGTATGACTGGTTAAATGCTGTAGGTACTTTAGTGACAACTTGTTTTCTTCACAGTCTGTAAAAGTGTGAACTAAAACTCAGTCCTAAAGTAACAACCATGGTGTATGAAAGCTGAAAATGTGTGAAATTGAAAAACAACCATGTGTTATCCTTTGTGTTTAGCAATACACATGCAAGAGAAGAGAAAATACAAATACATAAATAATAGCCCACAGAAATGTGTGTGCTGCATTTCAGTGGACCTGTTTGAGATTAGAGAAATTCGTCCAGGAAGGAACTCCAAGGACTTTGAACGTTTTAAGGATGGCAAGGACAAACACAATGAGAACACCTGCTTTACCATCTTCTACGGCTCACAGTTTGTTCTCAACACCCTCAGTCTGGGAGGTGAGGTTTTTATTTAAATCAGAAGATGTTTTCTGTAGCGGTCTGTTTACCATTGAATTCAATAAGTGAAGGACCTGGATATTTTTTTGTTTTAAATGCTAACAACAGTGGCCTTTAGGGAAGAACTTTTTTTTTTCATCAAAACCTTGTCACAAATGGAAACTAATAAAAAAAACAGGTCCAAAGGTCAAAAATGCATCTATTAACAACTATGAAGCTGACACGTTAGCACAATGCCACTATGGTTTTAGGGTCAATTACTTGGTAGAACTCTCGTCAGTTCACCCATTACTTTAGTCTAGTATGTTTGATTTTCACACATTGTAAGATAACCCAATGTGCAATGTAATCTTCAGTTTGAGCTGCTGGTTTGCATGTTTTTACAATCTAAACAGAGCAGGCCAGCTTTGTTTCCAGGTCTTATGCTTTCTTTTCATCTCAATCTTGCAAAGAAAGTGAATCTCTTAAAAGAAATACAGATCATAAAATGACAGTTACATTATTCAAGGAAAGAAATCAATTCTGACCTGAGGAAAACAAAAAATTGATGTGAGGTTTGTCACATTTATCTTGCCACTACATTAGGTTTGACAGACTTTGTATATTGTACATACATATACATGTGTCAATTTTTAATTATGTGAACTTCTGAAAAAATTTGGAGTAATACTAAGTAACGTGTTCTGCCTATTCTCTAGCTGATTCTGTGGAAGAAGCTCAGAAATGGCTGATAGGACTTGAACTGCTCAGACAGGAGACACTGATGTCTTCAACTCCAGTTCTTATCGAGAGGTAGAAACACCCACACACACCCACACACACACACACAAAGGCACACACACACACACACACACACACACACACATACACACACACAGTAAAGGGATACATACCTGAAGTAAGAATGGAGGTACCTGAGGGTCAGGGACAGAAATATAGAAATCATATTTGGACTTCCATGCAAGAGCTTCAAGATCAAAGCATAGATTATAAACCTTCCCAGTGTATTAATAAGTCCCTCCAACATTTTGTGGACCTTTTTATGATTGTTGCAGCCTAAAATAATTTTGTGACAGTTTTTCTGAAAAAAATTAGGATGCATGTGTAATTGTTTTTATGATGTTTTAAATTTAGTTTGAATTTTTTTTAAAGTTTAGACAGAATTCACAGGCAATTGTTTAATTTATCATTGTGATTGCAATATCATAAATTCCTTGAGGGACTGGTTATTGTTAGGCCTCCATCAAAATTCACGACAGCTAATATAAAAGGACCAAAATGATCTCAAATGAGTGGAGCGAGAAACAAAAAAAATCTGTGGGAAATTAAAAGCTACAGCAAAACAAAAAAAATACATTGAACAGTAACAAAATCAGTGTGGGCTGCATGGAACCAGATGATGGGGAGGGGGACTTCAATAACGGGTAGGGACATATAAAACTTAAAAATTGAAATCAAGAACTTACAGATTGCGAAACCAAATTCAGAAATTCTATAAAGCCAGAACTGAATACCTTTGAGACAGAGATAACTCAAAAGCTGCAAAGTGTTGTTGGAGATGTCTGAAACCACAGCACAAGAATAACCAAAGCAGAACAATGGTTATACCAAATAATACGGAACTAAAATACACACTGCTTCACTTCCTTGGAAAAAAAAATCAGGCTAAGGTAACAGAACTAGAACTAAGATCAAAGTTCAATAATATCAGAATTTACAGCATTAGGGAGGCTGCAGAAATAATCGCAATGATATATATTATTTGCAATTTGACGGAACTGGCACTTGGCAGAAATGCCACCCTGCAAATTCAGCAAGCCCATTGTTCAAACAGACAGTAAGTTGAGACCATCTCAAGATCCATCCTGGTCAACTTCGAAAGCTACAACTTTAAAGATAACATACTAAAGGGAGCAGAATGGCTGAGCCGAAACTTAAATTTAACCAAGGAGCACACTAGATGTGACTATGGGTTTATTATTGAGGTCATTGTATGTGGTGGAGTCATACTGGAATGCATTACAGTCTATTAAGAGATGGTTCTTATGTCATTTTCAGCTTAATTAAAATGAAAGAGAAGATCTTGATCAGTGGTTAGAATCTTTCCTGAACCTTAGCGCAAGAATAAAACTGTAAAATGCCAGTCGTGTCTACATGTTCTTTGCCAGTTAAAGTACCCAATACCCAAACCAGGATTTTGACAAGAAGATTTGACAGTTTGACTGGAACAAGAAGAAGCCTAGGATCATATTTTGCTTATTATTACTATGTTGCTTAAACAAAAATCCTAATTCACTGGTGTGATAATGGATATGAGGCAAAATGAAAGAATGAATAAAGAATGCAAGAGTATCTCAATACAAGCAATGATCAGGGATCGGAAACATTTGTTCAGGTGATCGTGGAATCTGCAGTTGTTTAGAAATGGCTCTAAGACACAATTATGATTTGTGTAAATCTGGCGTTTTCTTTGTCAGACCACAGACATACTGTACTGTCTTGGTCAATCTAATAAGTTCTGTCAAATAATAATAATAATATTATTTCTTTTCTTTTTATATTGGCACTGAGGAGCCACCAGCTGTAGTCAATCATGATCACTAACAGACAGTTAAGAGGTCTTGGATTAAGCAAATAAAAAAATATTTTGGAACTTTCAGTGGTTTGTGGCTAGTTTTTACCCCGAATGTGTGAACCTGTCCAAGAAATCCAAATGACGTCAAATCATTAAGATTAAGATTTTTGTTTTTATTGATGAAAATGGATGTTATACAGTTATTCTGCTTTAGCAGTCATTTAAAGCTCAATATTGCCATGACAGTCATAACCATAACTGTAAATACACTCATGTTAAAATAGTTATTAGTAATTAAGACCCAACCAGTGATTAATTTCTGTGTCATTGTACCCACAGTTGGCTGAGGAAGCAGATGTATTCTATCAATCAAACCAAAACTAACAGGTACGGTATTTATACTGTAAGTATGAAGAGGTTATTCAGTCATACCAGTTCTGTATGTAAAGGATAGAAATCAGTATTGTTCCCTACTTCACTTATTATAAAGATCATTTACAATGATTGGCCTTTTAAACATAATAACAATATAACAGGATTCCATGCTGCAGCCAATGGGATATGTAAGATGAGCTGTTTTTTTTTTGTGTGTGTGTTCTTCCCAGCATCTCTCTGAAAGAGCTGAAAGCTCTGCTTCCTTTGGTCAACTACAAGGCCCCCAGCTCTCGTGCTCTCAAAGATAAATTCCAGGTAGTCTTCTTTTTTTCATGCAATATCAATATCACCATTGTTTGTTATTAACTCTGATTACATTCCAGTCTGTATATATATATGAATAGTGACACGTTTGTCAGTTTATTTCAAATGAAACACTCAAGATGTCCTTGGAGTGTAGATCATCAGATTTGAGATCATCTTAATTTGAGATTTTGATTAAATATATCTACCATGGAAATTTACATTTGTGTTTATATAAAAATTATAAATATTTGTTGGTTGCTCTGCTGTTCTGTGGCCCATGTTAGTCAATATGGTAATTCAATATGAAGGTCAAGGAGCTGTAACTGCCTATTTAACACTTTGCTGTAATTAGGATGAAAACAAACAAAAAAAATCAATCTTTTAAAAAGAAAGAATGCTTTTATGAGCTGAGGATCACCCAATCACCCAGAGGACAATTGTGGATGAAAGATGTATTTGACTAGTGAAGAAAAACATCTTCAAATCGGTTGTCTAGCTCACCCTCCATTAGGTAGACAATTGTGGTTAGTAGTGGTGGTATTTGTACCCTAGTCAACAGTCAAGATAAGACTTCACCAGAGGGTTTTCCCCAAGATGTGAACCATTACCGTGCCTCACAAACAGGAAGACAAGATAGTTAGTAATAGTTTGCTTAAAAAATGCCCTGTACAGTGCTGGAACAACATCCTATGAAGAGATTAGAGAAAGGTCAACTTTCACTAGAATGATCTGTAGAGAGGAGTTTGGAGAAGGATGAAAGTCTTACCACATCCTCTGTTAAGCATGGTCATGTATCATGCCAGTGACATGTATGGTTGCCAGTGAAACTGTTTCCTTTCTATTAATTGACAGTGCTGCTGACAGAAGCAAAAAGATGTACAGTTTTACTAGAGTTATATTATCTGCTCAGACTTAACCAAATGGTCCAAAACTCATTGGATAGTTCCTCACAGTGCAGTTGGTCAGTTGGTCAGTTCAGACCCAAAATTCAGCAGTCTGAACGAAAACAGTAAGAACTTTTATGTTGTGTTTTCACAGGAAGTGGGAACAAAAAAAGATCACCTTGACTTTGAGCAGTTTCATAAATTATACAACCTTATAATGTTTGAACAGAATGAGGTGAGTGGGAATGTTTGACTTTAAATACAGTATGAACAGTAGATATTATTGTTCTAATGTTTTCCGTAATTTTTGTTCGCTATATTTTTGAACTCAGATTCTTGATGAATTCAAAAAAGAATCCTGTGCTTTCATTCTGGGGTGAGCACCTGATTTTACTTATCATAAATGACAGTTAGTTTGTAAAGAATGGTTTTGGT
This sequence comes from Channa argus, assembly GCF_033026475.1. Lineage (NCBI taxonomy): Eukaryota > Metazoa > Chordata > Actinopteri > Anabantiformes > Channidae > Channa > Channa argus. Next base: position 27,685,185 of record NC_090200.1, read on the forward strand.
TTGTCAGCTTGGTTTCAGTGTTTATTTTCTGATTTCTGTGATATAGTAACACAGATAAACCAGATGCCTCAGCAGTTCTGCTACATGACTTTCAACGATTCCTCATTTACCAGCAACAGGTGAATTAAGCCTTGAATGATTAATACGCCAGACAACAGAGTTGTTGTAGTAACTTTGCATGTCTGACACATTTTTTCTGCTTCTGTCTGCTTGTTAACTATTTACTCAGTCTAATAATTTGCATGTAAAATAAGAAATGATATTATTTATTAATGATATTATTTATTTAATGTCATTAATTAGTAAGCATCTCTGTCATGTCTGAGTTTCATTGAAAAAGTAATTTGAAATGTAGTTTTTCATATTAGCAGCAAACATTATAGTTGGGAACATCATAGTAGGAAAATATAGTTGTGTGTCTTTAGCATACATATGTCATGAGAGTCCAAGGTGGGAAATATTAATGTCCCACTTGGGGCATATGGAAAAGTTTAACATGACTAACAATTGATTACTTAAGTACTGCAAATAAATTATGGACACTGAAGAGACATGGTTGAAAACCAGTTTAGGATAATACCACAAACCTTAAACATTTGTATCTCAACTAAATACATTAAAATGGTCGTTATCATTTGGTTAGATGTTTAATTGACTTATGTGTAATTTTAGCTCCACTTTTAATGTAACTAATTATATTTTGAGGAAATAATTATATACTTTCCATATTTCATTACACTTACTTAATATTTACTGTATCATTGGCATCACTTTTCATACCTGCTTTCTGGATCACGTTCTAAGTAAATCATCATGAACCTACTGCCCATTATCATATTGTATTATTTTTATCATTTAGTTTTTCTATATAGTACAAGTTGTTTTCTGGGGATTGGCAAAAAGACCCATCCTGAAGACTATTAATTCCAAAACATGCCAATTATCATTTTATTAAAATACCTACAAGTATTAGTTATTCATTAGGACTACAGTCTAATAATGTTTTATGTCTCTATTTGCCCTTCTCCATTAATTTCATAGGAATCCTGGGCCAATGATCTGAACCAGGTCAGAGAACTAATGACCACCTTCATTGATGACACCATGAGAAAAACCAATGACCCAGAGTTCACTGTTAGCGAGGTATTCTGCTCTGTGCCTGCATGTTCTGTGTGTTATGCAAGTGGAATATAGAGTCCACTGGATGTAAAACGTGACTCCATTGGTGGTTTAGCAAGAAGTCAATCAGTTTATTGTTTATTTGCCTAATAACGTGTTGAGAAAGGCTTTAGACTGCCTTTTATATAATACCCTGCTGGATCTGCCAGAAAACAGCAGATTAAGTAGCGTGCTGAATTTGGTGTTAGAATGATGATGAAAATTCTGGTTTCAAATATGATTACATCTTTACTGTTGTTCATAATTTCTAAAACATTTAGAGAATCAGAATCAGAAATACTTTATTACAATACTTGTGGTTTACATGAATAATGATGAACTGTAATTTTTCTAAATTCTTTGTCCTCCCTTAGTTCCTCAGTTTCCTGTTTTCCAAAGAGAACTCTTTGTGGGATGAAAAGTTCTCAGAAATCAACAACATGGACATGAACAATCCTCTGTCTCATTACTGGATCAATTCTTCACACAACACGTCAGTATGACTCCACTCATCTGCACACACTACACTTGTATTAACAATACTGATAGATGAAGTAATAGTAGTGTGACCCAGCAACTACTGACTGGTCCACATATAAGCTTGTACAATAAACAGTGATTTAAATCATGGACTAATTCTACTGTAGATTAAGCATAGGTTGGTATCACCTCTCAAATTTGGCACAAACATACACTTGAACTCAAGGATGAACTGATTAGATTTTGATGGTCAAAGGTCAAGGTTGATGGGACTTTGTCTCTCCCATTCTCTAAATGCTATATCTCAGTATTGCCTGCAGGACATTTCATTGCATCTTGTGCAAACACTCACTTGGACTCATGAATGAGCCTGAACAGACCTTTATGTAAACTGAAATTTAAAGCATTACTATTAAAGCATTAATCGATTATGTATTTCCAAGAGTAAAACTATTAAGTATTATCAAATATAATTGTTAACAAATGATTAACAAAGAAGGAAAACTCTTAGTCCCCACATCAGCAGGTAGCGAGGTTTGAATTTTGGATAAATATATATAAATCTAGCCTGTCTCCTGCTTTGTGTCTTGTTCTACAGCTATCTGACAGGTGATCAGATTCGCAGTGAATCATCCACAGAGGCGTATGTCCGCTGTCTGCGTCTGGGATGCCGCTGTGTAGAGTGTCAGTATAAATCATAGATGTATTTCGTTTCACATCTATCAATTAGTGAGTTGTTTTACACATTAATTGAGATTATTAAATTGTGATGTGGTCGATGTAGTAGTTACCTGTACTTTAAATATTTATTTTATACTTAACAAGGTACAGGTAGAAAGATTGTTGTACAGTGATTTGTTCAAATACTGTATCTGGGGAGCTTGTGACAAAGCTTATGAATTCCATTAATTAGTTGTCTTGTAAATAATTAATATGTGTGTTTTATGTGGTGCTGAAACTATCTAGTGGACTGCTGGGAAGGGCCTGGAGAGCCAATCATCTATCATGGCTGGACCAGAACAACGAAAATCAAGTTTGAGGATGTGGTCAAAGCCATTAACGATCATGCTTTTGTCACCTCAGAGTAAGATTCTCGAAAACCACCTGACCGTGTCAGTGTCACACAAAGTTTTGTTGGTGTCAGCTGTTACAGTATTATCATTTGGGATATTATCAAAAGGTTTTGCCTAATCTGTTCATTCTGTAGAGACATATAATTTTAATAGCATGCATAGGAATATTTTTATAAGCCTATTTTTCCAGTGACCAATTTCAAAGTTACCCATTCCCACTGTCATCTCATAGCTGCCCACTGCCTTTGTTTTACCAACACATCTTGATAACTGTGCTTCTTCCTTTCTCAGGTTCCCACTGATCCTGTCCATAGAGGAGCACTGTCCTATCGAGCAGCAGCGTCAGATGGCTCGTATTTTTAAAGAAGTGTTTGGAAATAAATTGCTGACTGAACCTGTGGAGCAGTTGGCTGAGCAGCTGCCTTCACCTACACAGCTGAAGGGCAAGATAATAATCAAGGTAATGTCTGTGCGTGTGTGTGTGTGTGTCTGTGTGTGTGTGTGGGCGCATCCATGCATGTGCTATTATTACTAATAGCCATGAGTTAACTTTTTGTTCTTGTGCAGCATAAGAAGCTCTGTGTGGAGGGAGGAGAAATCACTAAAGACTTGAGGAAGGGGCAGAAACAAGGAGATCTGGAGATCTGGGATCCTGTGGATGAGGTACTGTTAGGACTCCTTTAACACCAAAAACACACGTTAACCCTCTTAAAATGTAATCTGATATTCACTGTTTCAAGTAGTATAACTTGACAGACTTTGAAACCTGCAGTGAACCCTCACTATTAAATTTCAATAAGGGAGAAGTTTGTTACGAGGTCAAACAAAGGGGAAACAGTTATTGGTTGTTTTGTCCCTTTCACGCTTCCTTTAGGCTGCTGATTGGTCGACTGATGAAACATATTGAACGCACTCAGTAAAGGGAGGCACACCCACATGAGAACATATTCACATATTCACACACCTCAAAAAACAGCCAAATAGTCACTAGAATATTTGCTAGTTACTGTTTTAGTTAAGAAGTTTTGCTAAAGGGGTCTGAAAATTCACTAAATGGACTTTAGCATGAAAGCCACTAAATTGGCAACACTGGTGACAAGAACACAGCACTGTGAGTGAGAGGAGGTAGCAATACGAGGGCACTGCAGCGGTATGTGTTAATGTAAGTTTGCTGACTGAGAGAAGAGACAACCGGAGCGAGCAGTGTTTTGAAATATTATTTTTGGCAAACTCATCCTGCCACAAACATTTTTTGTTAAAGCGTTTGATAATGTATTAGTATTCATCATAATCATGTATATTCATTTTTATGCACTTTATCAACATCTTTGCGTTAAAGCTACAACTACATTTTTAAATGAGAGTTATTGCAGTTGTACCTGCCGAAGAAGTTCCAGTTGCTGAGGACAGTCATCCCTGAATAACATTAACTCTTTATAGATTTATAAACATGTATATGTATGCATCGTTGGCATTTTCTTTAGTATATAGAGAAATTATTATTATTTTTATTACTATTCTATTTTAATTTCTGAATTAAAACATGCACATTTATCTGAAAGACTCCCTGTGTGATCAGCATGATTTACATGTGTAGTTGAATATGCAAATTTCCATCTCGCTTTCTTAGCGGTGGTACGAGCACTATTGTGTGATCCGTGATGACAAGCTGTATTATGCAGAAGAGGACGAGGACCAGGAAGAAGATTACAGGAAGGTAAAAGAAAGAGAGGAAAAGTTAACAGTCATTTTATTGTACTGGTTTAAATGAGAATCAATCTTGGTTATCAGAAAGGCATAACCCTCTAAAACTGTATCATTTTCTGATAACATTATAATTATTATGAAAGGCTTGGGAGAGAGAATTACAGTAGGTTAATATATATTAAAGTTAAATAAAAATGTATTTAAAACAATCATGTATGCGTTAAAACCAGTTTTGTTCTTGTCTCAGGACCAGCACTGTTCAGAACCATGGTTTCATGGTCGCATGACAGAAGGCAGGCAGATGGCCGAGCGATTAATCCAAGACTACTGCGCAGAGACTGGCGGAAGAGACGGCACCTTCTTGGTTCGACAAAGTGACACTTTTGTCACAGACTTCACCCTCTCGTTTTGGTACATGCAAATTCTTCATGTCATGGCCACAAACGCAAAACCTAAGGCCTGCAGTTTTTGTTTTGTTACACAGTTCGGGATGTGGTTGAATCTGTGCTGCCTTGTCCAATAAGGTGATCCACAGAAGGCTGAGTACAACGTTAAAGAATACAGACTTTATCTTCAAAATCAGGCAGATGATTGTCGCATTTCTCAGCTGTATTTAATCTTTGGAATGCGACAGCTATGCTGACCTGGCAAACTCTGTGATATGATACGATACGAATGTAGACACATGCAGAATAGAAGCTACATTTGCTATTTTTGTTCTTGTTGTAGTATAAGTTTGGCTATATTGAGTTTATAACCTAGTCTGAATACCCTTGTATCATCAGAAAATCTTCTTGTTGTGTGTTAACTCACTAGAAATTTTCAGAAAATACACATTGTGTACACTGTGTGCACAATAATCGTTTTTAAATTGTAAATAGGTGGCAGCATTTCTGGATCTTTATGTGGTGCTTATATGTGGTTTAATATATATATATATATATATATATATATATATATATATATATATAATGTATCATTTTCAACATTGGATATGTTGTCTTAATACTATTATTAAATATTAAATACTTTTTATTGTGATTTCCACTCTTCTAATTAGGAGATTTTTTGTTGATGATAAAACATGCTTATTTTATTAAAGTCATTAAACTTTACCCACCATTTATTTTCATGTATTTCAGGCGCAACGGGAGGGTCCAGCACTGTCGTATTCGATCTGGTTCAGAGGGAGGAAACACTTACTTCTATCTGACGCCAAACCTGCACTTTCCAAGCGTATACTCCCTGATCCAGCACTACAGAGAAATGCCACTGCGCTGCCAAGACTTTGAACTGCGCCTCACTGATGCTGTGCCACAGCCCGACCCACATCTAAAAGAAGGGTTTGTCATATTTGAACCAATATAAGTGTAACACATCATAGAGAGATACACATTCATTTTTTTTTCACTAACCCCAAAATACTGGCTTAAGTTAAGTTAAGTTTAAAACTTACAGCCGAATAAATGTCATATAATTTAATCCAGCATTGAGAACTGTAGGTTGGAGAAGGTTTTAGCTTAGAATACCATGCCAAAAGTAAGACATTTTACTAACATTAAGCATCTTATTTACTGACAAAGTAGTTGCCAGTCAAACCAACACAGGTCCACTGGGTCAATCACAGATGCATGGCTTCTATTTTTGACTTTTTCCCATTTACTTATACAACTACATGTAATTTCCCCTATCACTTTTTCCAGATCAGTTGTTACGGTATTTTAATATATATATATATATATATATATATATATATATATATATATATATATATATATATATATATATATATATATATATATATATATATATATATATATATATATATATATATATATATATATATATATATATATTTAATATAAAATTATAATATAATATATAATAAATATAAATATAAATATAATATATTTTAAATCTATCTCTTTAATTGAAGTAGCATTTCTAGTATTGGCTCACAGATACTATTGACATATAACCAATCTTGCGGCTCATTTTCCATTTTCTAAGATAAATGATCCAACTTGATGCAGCAGAATAAGACATTTTTATTATGATTCCTTTGTTGTTCCTGCTGACTACACTATTCACAATGCAACTCCACTGTGAACAATTTTTCAAGTTAAGGTTTTAGGAGCTTATGTTTTAAACTTTAACATACATGTAAACAGGCTATTAGTCTTCTCCAAGGACCATTTTCCCAATTCACTGGCAATTTATCTGTGTTTGATGTGAAAGCTACATTATACAGTGCAGCCACTTTTTCCACATTTTGTTGTGTTACGACCGTATGTAAAAATTGATTAAATTCATAATTTCCTCAAAATTCTACAAAGAATACCCCATAATGACAAAGTAAAAGAAGTTTGTTTGAAATCTTTGCACATTTTTAAAAAAATCTTCTTTTTCTTTCGGGTGTTCCCTTTCAGGGGTCACCACAGTGAATCATGTACCTCCATCTAACCATATCCTCTGCAACCTCTTCTCATACCAACTAACTTCATGTCCTCCCTCACTACATCCATAAATCTCCTCTTTGGTCTTCCTCTAGACCTCCTGCCTGGCAGCTCCAACCTCAGCATCCTTTTACCAATATATTCACAGTTTCTCCCCTGAACATGTCCAAACCACTTCAATCTGGCCTCTCTGACTTTATCTCCAAAACATAGCTTTCTTCTTCTCTCTCTGCCTACAAACACACCTTCCTCCTCTCCTTCTTCGACTTCGACCACAGTAGTCTAATTTCCACCAGTACCCTTTAGGTCAAAAGCACCAGTGGCGGTCGTTGTTAACCAGGGTCCCAACCTATCTGGTATGGAAGTCATTGTCACGATTCGCATTTTAAATTTGGCATGTGTTTTACGTCGGATGCCCTTCCTGACACAACCCTCTGCATTTATCAAGACTTGGGACTGGCACAAGAAGACACTGGCTTGTGCCCCCTAAAAACAATAAACGGCATGGAGTCGATCAGTCTGTGGCACTGCTCAGATGTTATGAGAGCCCAGGTTGCTCTGATAGTGGCCTTCAGCTCTTCTGCATTGTTGGGTCTGGCATATTGCATCTTCCTCTTCACAATGCCCCATAGATTTTCTATGGGGTTAAGGTCAGTCGAGTTTGCTGGCCAATCAAGAACAGGGATACCATGATCCTTAAACCAGGTACTGGTAGATTTGGCACTGTGTGCAGGTGCCAAGTACTGTTGGAAAATGAAATCTGCATCTCCATAAAGTTGGTCAGCAGCAAGAAGCATGAACTGCTCTAAAACCTCCTGGTATACAGCTGCGTTGACCTTGGACCTCAGAAAACACAGTGGAGCAACACCAGCAGATGACATGGCACCAAACCATCACTGACTGTGGAAACTTTACCCTGGACCTCAAGCAACGTGGATTCTGTCCCTCTCCTCTCTTCCTCCAGACTCTGGATTCCAAAGGAAATGCTAAATTTACTTTCATCAGAGAACATAACTTTGGACCACTCAGCAGCAGTCCAGTCCTTTTTGTCTTTAGCCCAGGCGAGACACTTCTGACGCTGTCTGTTGTTCAAGAGTGGCTTGACACAAGGAATGCGACAGCAGAAACCCATGTCTTGCATAGGTCTGTGCGTAGTGTTTCTTGAAGCACTGACTCCAGCTGCAGTCCACTCTTTGTGAATCTCCCCCACAATGTTGGACGGGTTTCATTTCAAAATTCTCTCCAGGGTGCAGTTATCCCTATTACTTTTTCTACCACATCTTTTCCTTCCCTTTGCCTCTCTATTAATGTGCTTGAACACAGGGCTCTGTGAACAGCCAGCCTCTTTTGCAATGACCTTTTGTGTCTTGCCCTCCTTGTGCAAGGTGTCAATGGTCGTCTTTTGGTCTTCCCCATGATTGTGTAGCCTACAGAACTAGACTGAGAGACCATTTAAAGGCCTTTGCAGGTGTTTAGAGTTAATTAGCTGATTAGAGTGTGGTCTTATGTAATATTTTTTCATTAGTTGTCAGTTATAATCATCAAAATTAAAAGAAATAAACACTTGAAATATATCAGTCTGTGTGGACCAGCACTAGGTTTTCACAACCTTTGCTTAATACTTTGTTGAAGCACCTTTAGCACAAATTACCTATTTTTGGGCTGTTTCTCCCATTCTTCTTTGCCGTACCTCTCAAACTCTATTGGTTGCCTGGGGAGTCTCAGTGCACAGCCACTTCACATCTCTCCAGAGATGTTCAATCGGGTTCAAGTCTTGGCTCTGGCTGGGCCACTCAAAGACATTCACAGAGTTGTCCCATAGCCACTCCTTTGTTATATTTGTTTGCTTAGAGTCGTTGTCCTGTGGAAAGATGAACCATCGCCCCAGTGTGAGGTCCAGAGTGCTCTGAAACAGGTTTTCATCAAGGATGTCTCTGTACACTGGTGCATTCATCTTTCCCTCAATCCTGACTAGTCTCCCAGTTTCTGCCGTGGTAAGACATCCCCACAGCAGGATGCTGCCACAACCATGCCTTACTGTAGGGATATTATTGGCCAGATGCCTGGTTACCTGTTACATGTGGGACCATATATAGACAGGTGTATGCCTTTTTCAAATCATGTCCAATCAACTGAGTTTACTAGAGGTGGACTACAAACAAGTTGTAGAAACATTTCAAGGATAATCAGTGGAAACAGGATGCACCAGAGCTCAATTTTGAAAGTCATGGCAAAGGCGATGAATACTTATGTACATGTGATTTTTTTTTTTAGTATTATTATTAATTTGCAAAGATTTCAAACAAACTTCTTTCATGTTGTCATTATGAGGTATTGTTTGTTGAATTTTGAGAAAAATAATGAATTTGATCCATTGTGGAATAAGGCTGTGAAGTAACAAAATGTGGAAAACGTTAAGTGCTGGGAATGCTTTCTGGATGTACATCCGCATCAAATCTGTGGATCTCCTCCAATGCATACAAATTATTGTCTTTGATCTGTTATCTTGGTAAAGCTTTATGAATCACAATCCGTGCCACACTCACTTTGTGTCAACCACAGATGCACGGCTTCTATTCATGTTTCATTTTTACTCATACACCCACCTATGGTTTCCCTTCTCACTTTCTTCAAATTATTTGGCAGACATTCAAATAGATGCATAAAGGGACATTTTCCATTCAGCCTACTGAGTGGGGAATTTACCAGGGAGTAGTCGGCATGACTGTTAATATGCATACCTTAAGCAGCCATGCTTTGTACCTACCTGGTATGCATCTTGATATGTTCTACAGATATACATAATGTAACAGTCCTTGTGTGTGTTTTACAGGTGGTTCTACAGCAACCTGAGCAGAGGTCAGGCAGAAGACTACCTGCTGAGAATTCCCAGAGATGGAGCTTTCCTCATCCGACAAAGAGAAGGAGAACCAGACTCTTTCGCCATCACATTCAGGTGCAGTGACACTTATTACTTCATTTCCCTCTGTCTGACTTGTTAATTTTACAGTAATTCTGTTATTTTTACTAATCTGAGAGTTTTCCCTGTTTTCAGAGGGGATGGTAAGGTGAAACACTGCCGGATTCAGAAGGAGGCCAACATGTACCTAATGGGCACCACCACAGAGTTTGAAAGCCTGGTGGAACTGGTCAACTACTTCAAGAAGAAGCCGCTGTATCGCAAGATAAAGCTACGTTACCCTGTGACCCCTGAGCTGGTTGATCGCTTCAGCACAGTGAGTTACTACGGAGGATGTTCTGTCACAATGCCAACAAATAGAAGTAGAAAAGAAAATTAAACATAATTACATAGTTTATTCTTATGAATTTTATAAATATTTAGTCAAGAAGTGAGAACAAATTAATAGACAATTCACTGGACCGTTTGTAAACCTGAAGACATTTAATTTATACAAGTGCACAGAAAGTTTCCTTTATGATTGGATTGCTCAAAAAACCACAGGGAAGAGATTTTAACATTGCATTTTAACAAAGTCTGCTACTTATGTTGCTTTAAAATCATGTTTAAATAAGTGAGGCAAACTATTATCAGTTTTTTCAGAATTGGTCTAGAAAAAAAAGACATTTTAAGCAAATTTACCTTAAAATGAAAAAAATTGATATTTTTACATTACAACAAAAATAAATCCTGTAAGATGCCAGAAAATCACATATTTACAGTAGGAAAATCTGTACAATATTTAGTTTTTCAGTTTATTTTAGATATTTCCCAAGATAATTAAAACTTTGAGCTGCTGAGGTGGCACTTGTGTAAAAGTATGTATAAAAAAAACTATAAAACAATCAATGTTTAACAATAGATTGCACTTTACAGGAGAGAGACTGTGCCTCTCTGTATGAGGTGAAGACATATGTGGAACCCAATGAGATTGAGGCATCCCTGGTGTGTATAAAGCACTATAATCTGGTGTCTTGTTCAGCCTTCTTTCTTAACAACATCCATGATTGCGTGTGTTTTTGTCTTTTAGCCTCAAAGTATGGTTAAAGCTTTGTACAGCTACAAGGCTGCAAGGTCAGATGAGCTCAGCTTCGCTAAAGGAGCAATGATATACAACGTAACAAAGGAAAATGATGGATGGTGAGTCTGCACACACTCATGCTAGAACTTTTGCAATATTTTAGGATTAATCACATTGTCTGTTTGATTCTGCTGCTCCAGGTGGAAAGGTGACCATGGTGGAAAGGTGCAGCTGTTCTTCCCATCTAATTATGTAGAGGAGGTGTCAAACAACACCCAAACAGATAACAAAGGACAGGTAAAGATAAAAGTTTAGTTCACAGTTTAACTGGATGTCGGTTAGCATAGTGATTAATCGAAAAAAATCTTAATATGTTTTAAAACAGGACATGGAAGATAACCCCCTTGGTGAACTATGCAAGGGTGTTGTGGACATCTCTAAGTGCAACATCCAAAAGAGTAAGTACAAAAAATGTATTGTCTGACCAGATCAGTCTCGCTACACTGGGAAGAAGAAATGTGTAAATTTTAGATGTAATAACTAAATCGTCTGCATTGATAGACACTTTTCCACTAACTGTGGGCAGATGAATATATTACTTGCTTTGAAACCCTTTCCAGCTTTAGGCAAATCAAGTATGATGGCTGTTTTTGCACAGCGTGTAGGTACTTCTTGTGAGAAGAAAACTCTATATTTGAATGTTTATTTTAAAGTAGCTGTAACCCACAACCTCCAGCTTTATTAACTCTTGACTCTGGTTAGTCTTGGTTGGATAGTGAATATGTGAATGACGCACTAAATTGATTTGCATATTATGCCTCCTACAGCTTCCAAATAAATGTGATTATTGTGAGAGATCGGGTTAGCCAGTGACTGTGAACCATGTCTTTGCATATCATTTAGATTACCTATTCATGAAACACAAAGGCACACAAATATGGCCTCTTATGGTTTTATCTTTAAAAGGAACAACTTTCAGTTTAGAAAGACATTCTCACATTGTCTTTCCTTCATTTCATGTTTCCAGTGACAAATGGTAAAAACGGGAAGCCTCACGTCTTGACCCTGCAGCACATGGAGCAGGATAGTCTACAGTTTGACCTGGCTGTAGGGTCTGTGGAGGAGCTCTTTGAATGGTACCAGGTGGCATGGGACATCACTCAGAGAGCTATGAGCAAGCAGTATAACATGGAACAACAGGTTAGTATCTCATACAGAGAAGTAAGAGCCCACCTTAATAAGTTGAAACATAAGGAGGAGAAACACTGTTTTAAACCAAAAATTATATAAAGGTAAGGTCAGTAATTTTCTTTATCTCTCTTACTGTCAATAAATGCCAAAACCGTATTAAACCCATCAATACATTGCATCTACTCCCTATAATGTCAATGAATCCACAACATGGTTTTAGCTTCTTCCTTTCTACTGTGGACTTTTATTGTTGCTGTAAATGAGTCACAACACTGCATTAGGAGATGAATGTTTCTTTCCCCATGAAAAATGTGACTTTCATATTTGAACATAAATGAGTATCAAAATCGTGACTTCTTCTTGCCTTTTAAGAAGCTCCTAAAATGCCTTTTAGGAGCTGATATAGTGATAGTGATGTCTTTTAATACTTTTCCCCACATTTTGTTGGTTTTAGAGTTTTTTCACACCTGAAGGTTTGAACAAAAGTTCTTAACCAAGTTTCATGTTTTTGTTAAAATGTGTACATTTGGTTCTCTTTGGTTTCCCATAAACCTTTTTATGAGCGCACTAAAGAACTTTGAAAGGCATGCGTACGTCCTTTTGTTATCACCCGTGTGGGCTTTTTCTTATGGCATCCTGCCCTTTGATGTACTGCTGATGCACACCCTTACTCTTTTTATGGCATTTGTTGATAATAAGAAAAGTATAGAAAATCACTGGCGTCACTCTTTAATTCTGCATCGTTTTGGTGTCAGTCACCTAACACTGTAGTTTAAGATGTTAGCAACATTAGTACAGTATTCAGTACAGTATGAATATCTGATGTAGTATTGATTAAAACAAGCATACTATATAAGCATAAAGAAGTTTCTCACTGGTGGCCTGTCAGCATCACTGTGCAAACAGGAAGTGGCTTTGTGTTTGTCCAATGTCAGATGAGACAGCAGGAGGAAGTCGAGAAGAAGGCAGTGGTTGCTACGGAGATGTCAGACCTGGCGGTTTACTGTCAGCCACGCAGCAAGGAGAAGGACCGCTTTGGTAAACACACAAGGGGTTTGCAACCCTCAAGGGACAGAATTTACCAGAGTTTCACAGTAGAAGCCCAGTGCAAACAGCAATACTTTAAAACTCTATATGGTTCGCTCAGTGTAGTAATGCATCAGTACAATTAGCAATATATTGTTTCATTTACTATAGAGAAAGCTGTAGATACTAATTAAGTAATAAACTTGGTCACATCTTTGCAGCCACTATCTCAGTTGATAAGCTCTAGTTGAACCACACATCTCCTCACACCAGTTAGGAAAAGGGCTTTATAGTGTACTGCATTTACAGTATATTTGAGTTACTTGCATAAAGTTAGAAAAATCGCAGGACAGATATAAATATATCACAATTAAGCAATTTTCTGAACCTTAAAGAGTGTAAATCCTTATAGTAATGCATTAAAGTTAATATTGTGATTTGCTTCTTATGGTTCGGGACAAAAACACTGGGAAAGCTCTTTGTACAGTACATTCATTATGTTCATATTTATTTGTAATTGCTGTTTTGGTGACCTCCTCTCCATACTTGCCTCGCTCACTGCCCACAAGGACAACGAAATATTGCAAAACTACCCTCTACGCTGCCCCCACAGTCAGCAAATGCACAGAAAATACACAGCAAGCAAATACACAGCTCCACAGTGTCCTCAACGGCATTTCCAAAGTGTAGCAAATGCAATAATGTCCCAATAAGATGCCCCCATGATAAAACAAATGCAATAAGGTGCCCTCAAAGATGCTATCACAGGGAACAAGTACAAAAATATACAACAAATACATCTGCTGATAACAGATGACCTTTAAATTTTCCCACCCCTGCCCTTTAGTCCACCACTGGGAAGTCCAGTCAGTCCACTGTAAGTCTTGATAAGAAAGTAAATGTGTATTTCCAAACCATTTAAATAATTCGCTTTGAACAATAAATGTTATGTAACGCCCAAGAAAATGCTATTATCTGCTTGGTAGCATAAAGAGATTTATGTTACACTCTGTACAAACTGTCTACAGATGAGTAGAGTGCAGTACAGTAGTGAAAATAGTGCATTTGCTGTTGCAGTCTTGGCAGCATTTTTGTATTTCATTTGCAAGATGATGTTTGAAAGTTTGATCCAAAGTTCATAAGGGAGATGTACTCTATTAGTAGGAAACATCAGGTGCTTCAAGCAGACTGATCTCATTGCCTCCAACATACATTGTACAGATGCACAACATACTTACAGTGGAAACACTGGTGGTTTTAGCTGAAGCTCTACCTTTACTGTCCCTCCACCACAACTCAACGTTCCCTGACAAACAGGATGTGGCTAAAGGAAAATATCTGAAGACTGGACAGCTTTCTGTATTATGCAGATCTAAAAACAATTCCAAACTTATATACACAATTTTGATGTGTTTAAGTAAAACTAGTAAATGTTGATACATATAAACCAGCTGTTGACAATGAGGGATCAAATTAATTTAAAAGTTTTTAGAGTGCTTTAACCCTACTGGTTGTTAATTGTCCTTTAAACACACATCTAGTGGTTGTGTTTAAGATGGTGTTACATTTTAGGCATCAGTTGGTTGGCTTTCTTCATAAAGTCAGCAACACACTGCTTAAGAAGCAAATGTGGTTCTATGTCCGTTTCTTGCCATTTGTTTTTTCAAGGTCAGGAAATGATGAGAGGGCTATTTTCAGTATTTAGAGGTGCTACCTGACGTACAATGAGCGCTTAGAGACACAGAATATCTGTGGGTGCATTTTGCATGTGTGTGCATTTTGTCCACCTGACAAACTGGATGGGTCACACAGTTTACAGTAAAAAGACGTTACATGTGAACAAAACTCAGACCATGCTTCAGACTGCTAAACTGAGATGTTATGATCAAGATTAAAAAGCCACAATTCACACATGACAAAGGTGGAATCTTATACTTAAACAAATTGCCCTACACCTCCGATTAAATTTATCTGGTTATTCCCCATCTTTGATCTACAGTGACACACAGACATTAAAATGTTTTTCCTGTAGCCTGTTGCTTTATATTTAACCTAAGTGATTACAAAGTGTCCATGTAGTAATATAGTAATGCAGCAGATAAGCAGCAAGACAAAGCCTCCCTGTCATAAATGACTCTATATAAGAGAAAAAAAAGATCCTCCAGAGGATTTTTAGTGAAACTAAAATGTAGCGATTGAGCTAGACATGTACAGAAAGTCGCTTGTATAAATGTAGAAACTGTAATTCCATGTTTGGTGTGCAGAAAAGCATTAAGGCTTCAATAAAGAAGCACATTGTCACTGCAGAAGATTCAATTAACTGAAGGCAACCACTGCTATATGACATGTGTAATGATGCCCACGATTTCCGCTCAATATGGAGAAAATCAAAGTTATTCTGCTACTGTTTGAGTCCCACAGAGATTTAATCAATACACACACACACACACACACACACACACACACACACACACACACATATATACATATATATATATATATATATATATATATATATATATATATATATATATATATATATATGCGCTACATTCTACATTTGTTTCGGGACTGTGTGACAGAGTTGAGTCTAACTCCTCTGTGTCTGGTCTGTCGTCTCTATCACAAGACTTTTCAGCAGTTCTCAGAGACTCTCTTTGGACCCTTCCAAAATGTACCAATAACCCTGATAGGCATGTGACCATTTTGGTTCAGCAAAATACACAGTTGCACCCATCTGCTCTCTTATTACTATGGCTCTATGGCTCACCAATGCTAAATACTGAGAAATCAGAACAGAGTGGACTGTACAAAGACCTAGAGGAAAAGGGTTTTTGGAACTGTGAATCATCTAATAATATTTCAGTAGAGCCCCAGAACAAAAATAGGAATCTGGAGTGCTGCATTATTTTTGCCTCTTTTAATAAATTTGTAACTTCTAAAGAAGTGGTGTTTTGTGGAATTAGGTCCATGACAATGGGGCATCCCATAATCTAAAGCAGGCAATATATTTTTGTCTCACATTGCCAACTAACAACACAAAAGCTGGTAAAATCATCATCTTTTACAGTCTGCTAACAACACTTAACCTTGAGCATCCGCTAACCAGCTAACAGCATGTTGAGTCAAAGATATTCAGTATACCCATCAAGTGCTTCATAGTTTCACTGCCATAGTTTATTGGCCTGAAATCAGACTGCTCTCAGCTGACCCTGTGCCTTTCAAATAGCCACTCTTTTCTCCATCTTCAGACTCTTACACTTATAGAGAGATCCGCTCCTTTGTGGAGAACAAGATCCCAGGGAAAAGCCGCACCAAGGAGTTCCTACATTACAACCGTAAGGCTCTGACACGAATTTACCCCAAAGGGCAGCGTGTGGAGTCTTCCAACTATGACCCTTACCCACTGTGGGCCGTTGGTTGCCATATGGTGGCTCTCAACTTCCAGACTGCAGGTACATTCATTTATCTGATCTGAGTGGTTATGTGAAACTGTGTGGTATGACCTATATGTAGGGCAGAGGTTCATATAATCTGTTCACACAGATAAATGCACGCAGCTGAACAGTGCCCTCTTCAGTTTGAATGGAAATACAGGCTACGTGCTACAGCCAGAACTCATGCGCTCTGATAGCTACGACCCTCACCAGGAGCAGAAGAAGGTCAAGTACAACATTGTAGTTAGGGTACGTATGAAAAACGCAAGTGATCGTCATGAGGCTGACATGCAGTTTCATGTCACAGTCGAACTATGCTGATCTTTGTAAGAACAGGAGTAATAGTGCATTCCTGAATACTGGAACAGTTGTTTTTCTTCTGCAGGTGATTGCTGCCAGGCACCTTCCTAAGCCCGGCCGCAGCATCGCCAGTCCATTTGTTGAGGTTGAGCTATGTGGACACACAGAAGAGAAGATCAAGACCTTCGTCTATCGTAAGGAGACAGGGGAGCGGGAAACTTAGAGAAAAAACATTGAAGCAATAGAATTTTACAGTCAAAGGCTTTTTAGGATGCCAGATTATTCCTCTTGGGTCTTTGTGATCATGTGACCAAAGCTGCTGATCTGCAGGTGATAACGGCTTGAACCCCATTTGGAAAGCCCCATCAGAGCCTGCTCTCTTCTCTGTGTACGAGCCTGAGCTAACCTTCTTGCGCTTTGTGGTCAATGAGGAGGACATGTTCTCAGACCCCAACTTCCTGGCTCAGGCCATATTTCCTATCAAAGGCATTCGCTCAGGTAGGAGACACGCACCGAACAGCTGTTCATGTGAAGTTTTATTTGTACAGAGTGTGCCTCACATCAGCTTGAAAGCAAATTGATCAATCAAATCAAGATACCATACCCTTATATGGAAAGTAAACTTTGCTTCAGTGACCTTTATGATTGTCACCATTACAACACCCTTACTTACATTAGAAATCTGGCCATGAAGCTTGTCATTATCAAGCAGGAGAATTAAGTAATATATTTATTTATTAGAAGGCATGTGCGTGAATAATATATTAGTCGATTATGCAGATATTCAAATGTAGTCAAATACCTAATATAAAAAATAAAATAGTCAAAAATAATCAAATAAAAATAATCAAATACAAATAATCAAATAAAACACTCAAATAATCTTTTCGAGCTCTTTAGTTTTTACTTCATATAAAAGTGGAACTAGTGGAACATTTTGGGGGGGTTATTTCCCACAATGTTAGCAGCTTTTCAGTTAAATCAGCATGTTAAATAACCACTGAGAGCACTCTGAATTAGAGCACACGGTAGTAACTACACAAGTTTAGCAGATTATTGTCAAAAGAACCTATAAATAAATTGTTTTTGCCAAACCTCCATTAAGCCATATGCTGCTGCTCACAAAGCTAAATTTCACTCTGAGCTCATTGGTCATAAATGAAAACAACACATTACTACTTTAATTTGTGTTTGACCAAACTGACACACAGATTGTTCGCAAACAATCATTCCAGGCATCACTGTGAGCACACAGAGTGAACTGAATGCGGTTTTGGTTTCCACAGGTTATCGCTCAGTGCCTCTAAAGAACGGCTACAATGAAAACTTAGAGTTAGCCTCTCTGCTGGTCTACATCAACGTGCAGCAAGCAGCGGTAAGAATACCCACACGCATGTGTCAGCATTGATCTACATATGCATGCACCTGCCGAGCCAGACACTTTATACAGACCTACTCACACTGTGCAGTATGTTGTGCATTTCATTAGAAATTGTTTTAATGTTCTCATTTATCTATACTCAATCACCCATAAGGACAAAGCATAAAACATGATTTTATACATTTCTGCAAATAAAAAAAATCCAAAACTTAAAGCACATAGACTCTATGTGCTGGAGGGGGCTGGAGCCTATCCTTACTGTCATTGGGTGAGAGGCAGGCTACAGCCTTGACAGTCTATCTCAGGGCCAACACAGAGACAACCATTCACACTCGCATTCACACCTACAGGCAAATTAGAGTCACCAATTAATCTAACATGCATGTCTGGTGGAAACCCACACAAGCACAGGGAGAACATGCAAACTCCACACAGGACCTTCTAGCTGTGAGGCGGCAGCACTAACCACACCAAGACCATGCTGGCCTAGCAGCATTTACATAGGGACCTAGTAAAGTTGGTGATCATGACTTATAAATTCAGTGTAAAGCTGGATAAGTGAGTAGATAAATCTCCATCTCTACCCTGAAGACACGTAAAAAAAAGTTCAGGTGTGGTATTTACTGATGAATTTTAAGGTCGGAGAATAAAACGTGAAAACCTTTTGACCTTGTGTGACCTACAGACCCTATTTCAAGGTTTTAACCCAAACCTATTGAAAAAACCCATAGATTTCAGGATGAGGGAACCAGAAGTGCAGAAATGCTGATTTACAGGTTTTAAGACACAATCCTACAGCATTCTATACTTGTGCATCTGACTGTTGCACCGCAACAACTGTGATTGTTCGATTGGATACTTTTAACCCACTGTTCTGTCTCTATCTCCTCTGATGTCTGCTCTCTTTCCTGCCTTGCAGTAATTTCAGTAAAAGTAACTGCTGTTCAACATCTGTTAACTTAAACATTAAACCTTATCCGCTCAGTTCCAGTCACTGTTGTTGTAAAACAACAATAACTGTAAAGCTAAGTGATGAAGAAACTCATAATGGAACAGAAGCCCCACCAGCAACTACAAGTTTAGTGGTATAATTGCAGCACATCACAGACACCAACCCACAAGTACAGTATAAATGATCACAATGGCATTGGCCAAGCGTAACCTCTGTATAGATTTGACTCACAAGTATAAATTAAGCTTGATCCCCACAAAAAGGCTGAGGCTTTGATCTGTTTGTCCTCACAGATCCTTTTAAGCTTCATGTCTGGTTGCTCAGTTTGGCTGGTTGACTAACTCTAGGAAAACTCCTGGTGGTACTACACTTCTCCCACTTCATAATCACTGAAGTCACCATGCTCTTGGGAACATTCAAAGCCTTAGAAATGATTTAGACTCATGCCCTGATCTCTGCTTCACTACAGAATGTTCTCTCAAAGGTCTACAGAGAGTTCCTTCATGGCTTTGTTTTTTTTCCCCCATATGCAGCGTGAATTCTGTGACCTTGTTTACATATCTGCACCACAAATTGAAGCAACATCAAAAGGGTTTCAAATAAAAATATGTTTTTACGTGGTGATTATGGTTGAAGTGTGACGTATTTGACCTACAATTTGGATTGATCCATTGCATCTGCAGTTTAAAATCTACAGTATATGGAGGTATTTCTAGGACTATGTGATCATGTGCCTTATTTCTTCCAGAAAGTGGAGGAAGAGCTGTACTCATCCTCGAGCCAGCTGAGGAAGAAGCAGGCTGAGTTCAGCAGTGAGCCCTTCCTGTACGACACTCACACCAACATTCAGCGCGCCGCCACCCCTCACCAACAAAACCACCTCATGAGGGAGTTCAGCAAGAGTGAGAAACACAGGTAAAGCCTCTAACACACAAGCTGTATGTTGAGTGGGAGTGTGTAGCTAAATGGAATAAAATGTTCTCCCTCATAAATTCCTCTGTCTCTCCTTTGTGCTCCAGGACAAAAGAAAAGAAGATAAACAACAGCAAATTCTACTCGTGAAGACTCCTGCTGGGTGGTGGAAGGATTTTTGACTTGTGCAGCTCAGTTGTGACATGTGATAGTATAGTTGGAACATTTTCATAACAAACATGACAAGAACAAGCGTTTTGCCAAAGAGGTTTCTATTTATTAAGAAAACGTTTGAATAACTTGTCGAAGAAGGTCAAGAGAAAGGTAATTATGTAGCTTCTTGATAACATAGGATGTGAGGTTGTAACTTTTCAAATAAGCGGTCCCCACACACAGCCCGTGCTTAATTAGGGTGTATTCAATCAGTAGTCTTCTGCTTACAGTAGATGGTATTTATTTTTGACAGATGAGTGTGTGCAAACTGAAGTAACTTTCACTGCAGCTTGTGTTGACATATTTTGTTTATCTGACTCCTACTTTCAAACCATGATGATGGCACAAAACGTGTAGGGAATATGGCACACAGGCTGCTGCTGTGTGTTTGATGACCAGTGTGACATTGTTTGTGTGTGTGTGTAGTTCTGCTTGTTGTATCTTTGAAAGTGAGTTTGGATTAATGAAAACAGGCAACGTTCCAATGTGATGAGAACATTTGGTGTATTTAACATGAAGGCAGATGACGTTTATAGCTTTCCTATAAATCCTTTGTTACCTTCCCATAAGGCAATAAAGTATGCTTGGTGAAACTGTAAAATTTCTCTCTTTGTGCAACACAATTGCACAAATTGCTTTCTGTGGCTGTAGTTTAGGGTGTAAATGTACGTGTGTTTAGTTCAGATGATGTCACCTGAAGGAGCTCTGGAAAAATTCCTAGCAGAAGCAGCGAGATGGGATTATCTAAACTGAAGGTTCCTCCAGGTGATGTCATCTAGAGGCCTTTTTCAACTAGAAGTACAGAGATATTTTATTATCAAGAAATCAGAGAGAATTTTAATGGGATTCAATTACCCAAACTAAAACTAAAAGCAGCATGTTCAGACTCAGTGAGGGCATCCTTTAACCACCTACATGCATGTCATCACAACTTTTTAAGGGCCCCTAAAAATGTCCTCAAAATATAAACAATACCCCATAATGACGACGTGAAAGAACTTTGTTTAAAGTCTTTGCAAATTTATTAAAATAAAAAACGAACAAAATATTTACAGCCTTCGTTCAATTCTTTGTTAAAGCACCTTTAGCACTAATTACAGTCTCAAGTCTTTTTGAGTATGATGTTACAAGCTTGGCACATTTTTCTTTGCAGTACCTCTCAAGCTCCATCAGGTTGTTTGTAAATTTAACGTTACTGCTGAATGTAATCGCTTTACAGCAGTGAAAAGGAACAACCGTAGCAGGTCTTTATCATTGGTCTGAACCTGACGGTGTGATGGAATTAACACTATAATTAGCATTACTTAATTTTCTTTACTAAATTAGGTCCCTGGTTGATCCAGCCCGAGTGCCTCCTAGACTAATATGATTTTACACCATACAAACTCCCTGTCTCTTTCACCATATATTAAAAATACTTTGTATAAAACCTTTAGCAACAACATTGTCGCTTTTTTTCAGTAAGACAGTGTAAGGAGTGACTGAGACCTTCTGCTAACTGAGTTAGCTACATTTTTGAAATCCAAAGGCTTTTAAACCATGGACTCAATGAGTTGGTTTACCCTTCTACTGATCATGCCTGCCTGCTTCCTCACTGCATGGTCTGTGTCAGCTAGTGAGCGTACAGGCCAGCTGTCATCAGGATCTACATTTGCTGTAGGTTAAGGTGTTTTTTTTTAGTGCTGCCTTTACTGTCCTCCAAGCTGTATTTGTGGGTCTGCAGATTTTTTTTACTGTGTACACTGTAGCATCCCATTTGTTAGTACTCCTATGTTTAGGTGAGTGCCTTTCACTTTTTTGTTGAAGCCTTGGACCATGCCTTTTCCCTTAAACTCCCAGGTAGAACAAACTGGTGTGTCCTTTGTTTACTGAAGGCGTCTTAGCTAATCTGATAGAGGATCCCGTTTTGAATCTTGAATTTCTCCCACTGTTCAACAAGCATCATGACCTTCCCCTCAAATCCTTCTCTCTCACACCTGGAAGGCGTCTCTTTCAGTTTCAAAATGGCAAGAATTCAGAGGTGACTGTATTGACGTCTTGGCTTCTAGTGTGAAAATGGGAAATGAATCTTCACCTGGTGGCAACAGGTCTTGGACATACTGAATTAACTCCACAGCTCTCGTTTCAACAGCTGCATCCCATAGGTCATGAACATCAATTACCACCTTAACAGCCACACAACTACAGGAATACCCGACATGACCAGATTGAGGGTTTGCAGCCAAACAGTTTGATTTCTTCACCCAGTCACACTGGACCTTTAAGAGGAAAGTCTTGGACCCTCAGCTTCAGCATGAAGCGGCTGTGCATTGGCATTTATTTTGGCCTTCCCCCTTCTCTTTTGTTCTACAGTAAGAGCAAACAGTGGCTTGGTTCGAGAGGAGCGGCGTAGGATGAAATGCTGGTAATAGAATACCATCCCAAGGAAAGATTTTATCCTCCTTATTGACCGTGTACAACCATCATCCTCCTTTAGATCGGCCTTCAACTTCTTAGATATTACTTACATTTTTGCTGGGTCTGCAGCCACTCCATTACCATCAATAATGTGGCCCAAAAACTGAGGATCACTTCAGGTGGCACTTCGTATATAATTTAGGATGTCACCCTCCCCTCCAAAAGTATTGGAACAGTGAGGAAGGGTATTGCTTTATTTTCACTGTAAACATTTAGGTTTGTCATCAAAAGATGAATATGAGACAAGAGATCAACATTTCAGCTTTTATTTTAAGGTATTTACATCTGGATCTGATACATAACTTAGAAGATAGTTCCTTTTGTTTTAACCCACCCATTTTTCATGTGAACAAAAGTATCGGAAAACATAGATTATAGTGAAGAAAACTAAATAAAATAAAAAGTAAATAAAATATTTAGTTGCTAATGCATGCTCTCTAAGGTTTAAGTCTAGAGATTAACTTGGCGAGTCTAAAAACTTCCACTTCTTGCCCATGAACGCCTTTGTTGTTTTGGCTGTGTGTCTTGGGTCATTATCCTGCTGCATAATGAAGGATCTCCCTATCAGTTCGGTTGCATCTTTCTTTAAATTGGCAAAAAAAAATTTCTGAGACTTTCTTAGACTTCTGAGTTTATTTTGCTGCTGCCATCATGTGTTACATCATCAATGAAGATTACTGAGCCCATCCCAAAAGAAGCCATGCAAACCCAAGCCATGGCATTACCACCACTGTGTTTCACAGATGAGCTTGTATGTTTGGGATAATAAGCATATTCATTTCTTTCTTGAAACTTTAGCCTTCCCAGCACTATGGTAAAGGTTAATTTTGATCTAATTACTCTATAAAACTTTGTCCCAGAGTTTTTTGAGGCATCTCTGTATGTTTTGGCAAATTCCAGCCTGGCCTTCCTAATGAATGATATGCATCTTCTGGTGTAGCCTCTGTACTTTTGTTCATGAAGCTGCTTCATGAAGTTGCTCTTTCTTTACAGCTTTCACAACGTTTCTGTCATCAACTGCTGTTGTTTCCCTTGGTCTACCCTTTTGATGTCAGTAACTAAATACAACAGTGGTTTGTTTCTTCTTCAGCATATGCTGTGATTGATTTTCCATCTTCTCTCAGCTTCACAATCACTTGTTTTTCACCCATAGACAGCTCTCTGGTTTTCATGTTGGTTATAGCTCTTAACTATAAAAGCAGTCTGGACAACCCTTTTAGTGTAAACCAGGCATGATTCAAACAGGACGTAAATTAAACACACAGAAAAATAGTTCTCCATATATCTCTTTTTGAATGGTTGTGGCCTCTGAGTTTGCTTCTCTTATGTAATTGTTACAAAATACCACGGCCTGTGGGCTCTGTGATATTCTTGCAGAGCTCTGAAATGGACCCTTTTGTAATCAACAAATGTGCACTTGAGCTCCAAATGCTGAACAGTGTAACTAGTCTGAAACCATACCCAGTGTTCTCTACCTAGAAATGGTGAACATCAAAGAAGAGAAATAAAATATATATATACAGATATAAAATAATGAAGATATATGCTTTTTAATTTGCTTTAAAATCATTTTTAACAAGCACAACAAAACATTGCTCCTGCCCTGGTGTGACTTTATTTACATGCAAATATTCCTGTTTTTTGGTTGTTGAACATCATTTTAGTGCATTTTGGAACACAACCTAACAAATCCAGCTGCTTCAAGATCACACGTAGACACACATCTGTGCTCACATGTGATCGTAGAATAACAAGACAGTACCTGTGGATTTGGGTGTGCAAACTTTTTCTGTTTTTTGCTTTAACTTACTTCTACAAACATTAACAATAAAATCCTCTCAAAACATTGTTCAATTGAGGGTTAATCCCACAATGTAAGAGCAGTCTCCAGCGATGGTTTGATATTTCTGGATATATATATCTGGATCCCAGACATGAGAAGTGCCTGGTAATTGAGCTTGGCTTCTTTTTCAACTTTTTCTCCATTATTTCTGTTAATCTGCTCTGGAGGTCTGATTTACTTCTTCAGCAGTAACCTTGTCTTTGAGTTGCTGGTCGATCTGGTTGTTGACTATCATCTCACAGACATCCTGCTGAGCTCTGTCACATTTACTCTCTGCTGTCTGCTCCAGCAGCCAAGTTTGTTGCTCCTGGTCTTTGTGGGTTCTGATCCACTGGTATTTTGAAGGAACTTGGGACTGTTGTTCTCTTTTCAAACTCAGGACTTGCTACAGTAGTGGCAGATGGACTTTTTGTATTTGGAGGTTGACCATCTCAAACTCTTCAGCCTGTGCAGACTAGTGGCATTTCTCCTCAGTGTTGCAGGGAACAAGTTTGATAGCTTTCTTCATTAAAGTTACTTGCTCATGCTGCAGCTTTATAATGAGGACCACGATGCCCTTTTTCAAAGCCTGGAACTTCTTATAGTGTTCAGGTTCACCATTTTCATTATTCTCTGCACTTGACTGGAGTTCAGTTGTACATACCTCCAGGTCTTGATGAGCTTTCTGCAGCTGCTGGACCAGGTTGAAAATGGACCTTTCCTGGGTTTCAAAAGCTACTGTGCTCTGAGCAGTGCTTTCATTTGCAGCAATGATGGCACCTTGATGTTTCATTGTCACCTTTGCCAAGTCCAGCTTAAGGGTAAGGCTGGCAATTTTGTTCTCTAAGTTGACACGGTCAATGACATGCCTTGTCCACCTAGGTCTTCAGCTTGGTGATGGTTTTCTTTGCAGCCACTAGTCCTCAGTCAGACAGATGTTGCTTGTGTTGGCTGTCTTTGAGCTGCTGTCTCAAGCAAGCGTTTTAATTCCTTTATTTACTGAGTGAGTCCTAGTTAGAAAGAAAGTTGCTGCTGGTCCCTGTCGAAGATTACAGTACCACTTTTCGTTTCTGTGTTGTAAGACCCTGTATTCCCATGACATCCTCTTAGAATGTGATGTCAGAATGGTACTTTGATCCATTCCATTTAGAACTTCCTAAAGATTCAGCGTCTACTGTTAGATTTCAAAGCTTCAGGACAACACTGGGTCTTAAACATCTCGGGCTATCTGAAGGTTCAACTACTACTACTACTCTCCTTTCGGCTTTATCCCATGAGTTCGGGGTCGCCACAGCGGATCATTGTCCACATGTTGATTTGGCACAGTTTTTACGCCGGATGCCCTTCCTGACGCAACCCTCCCCAATTTCTACCGGGCTTGGACCGGCACTGCATCGCTGGGGAGGGGGAATGGGCTGTTAGGGGTTCAGGGTCTTGCCCAGGGACACTTCGACATACAGCCAGGGCCGGGGATTGAACCACTCACCCTGTGGTCCGTAAGCAACTGCCTTTTCCAACTGAGCTATAGCCGCCCACTATCTGAAGGTTCAACATTTTAGAAAAAAAAAAAATCTTTCAGACATGTATCACTTTGCATGATATACACTCCAGATTGTGGATGTCACAGATTGAGTATTAGGTTTTAGGGACCCAAGTAAGGAGACCCAAGAGGAGGTTCCGAACTGCTGGCGGTGTCAACCTGGGACAAGTCTTACAGTCTTACAAGGGTTTTACAGTTCTGAGGAGATACAGAGGTTTCCGGAGAATCAGAGGCAGACAAGAGGTTGCGGGGAAAACAGGTAATTGTCAGGCAAGTCAGACAGGTCAAACTGGGCAGGCAGGCACCAGAAAAAATAGAAAATAGAGTAGCTGGCAGGAAAGTTCCCTGGAAGTAGCACAGATAGACAATCTGGCAGAGAGTAAAGTAGGTAAGAAGTGAGCAGGTAAGAATAACAGCAGCAACCTGACTGATAAGATTCAGAGCAAAGAGTAGTCTGAGTTCAAAGGGAGGACTGGAAATGGGGAGACAGGTCAGGAGTGTGGTTGTTCTGGCCTCTACTGGTAACTCCAGGTAGTGGTAGTGAAGGCCAGGAGCCAGGCAAGATGACGGGGTAGGAAAACCTGTGTTCTTAATTTTATTTTTGTTTTGTTACTTCTGTATTTATTATACTACGATCAATTGTATGTTGTTTATTTAAGCATAACTGACCTTTAGCTAAATAAAGAAAAAGGTTCTCCTGACAAAAGCATTAAACTGGCTCTATAATAAACTAAATGTTAATTGAACTCCCCCAGTAATTTGATAGAGGTTCCACTGATCAGTGGGCTAACATGACATTTTAGTTAATGGTTAGACACATAATTGATTGGTTAAAGCTGTTCAGGCTATACGATCTGATATTTCTTTAGTTTTATTTCTACACTACTCATGTTTTACCATGTCAACATGAGTGTAACATCCTACAGCCGCATTTGTACTGTAAATATTTCAAGAATAAAACATGGATCACTGATGAAATATCAATAAAGCTGGAAATAAGGTCAGAACACACAGAATTCATTGGCCACATAATTCCCACAACAAGAAGAAAACATAAGTGTGCAGTAGTGGCAGATAGACTTTTGCTATGTGGAGGTTGATCTTCTCCAACCCAAAATAGACATCTGAGAAAAATAAATGCAAAAGCCTGGACAGATTATGATGAAATAACAGAAAACAGAAATAAGACCCATTGTTTTGCTTTGCTTCATTTCATTAACATACACATTTTACCGACAAAAACAAACACACTTCCCAATTTCAGATGCCTACAAAAAAGAACGAACAATGTAATTGTGATTCACGCATTCATTTTTGGTTTTATGGACCACATGAAATATTGAATGGACATGTGATACACAGTCCCAGTTGCGCACACTTCAAAACAGAATCAATGATCGTTTTAATGCCAGTGTACTGGAAAGCACGCACACGTACAAGTTTGCGTATCAAAGAGAGAAAAACAAGGAGGTTATTTCATTTGTTGTCATGGTGCTTACACAGGCAGTAAACTTACTAAACAGTAAATAACAGAAATTCAACACGTCTGTACACGATGTGTAAATAAAATCACTTAAAGCCGTACAAAAAAGGTTACTTAAAGCCATATGGAATAAACGAAGGCTTTAGAAAGTGGATAATTTATGAAGACATATGCTGATATTCACTCACCTGATGTGTGCACTATAAGAAAGTATAGCGCTGAAAGTATAACCAAAGAGAAAAAAATACTATACATAATTTTATGCTTTAGCTTTATGCTGATAGAAGATATTTTAAGTCTTTTTAACTGGAATTAAATGTGTCAGGATGGCCGAGCGGTCTAAGGCGCTGCGTTCAGGTCGCAGTCTCCCCTGGAGGCGTGGGTTCGAATCCCACTTCTGACAGTTCCTTTTTGAAACACAGCTGTTTGCAATTTGTGTAACTTGCAGCAACTACATTGTAAATTGTATTCTTCATGGCTTTTTGCAGGTAAGGAAAATATAAACACACTCAAATAAATTAATATGCCAGTTGCCCCATGATTTCATGGACCTTTATGTCTAGTAACCTAAAATGTGTGATTTTGCTAAAAGGTCTCCAACAACAAACAAATTGTTCTAATGCCTTTTTAAAATGATTTTATAAAGCGCAAAATTGTGCATAATTAAATGGGGTTGGGTTTAATTAATGTTGCAATGGTAACATTGTGAAGTCCTGGAATAAATACATAACTGAATAAATGCTTAAATAAATAAATAAATACATATAAATACCCATATTGCAATATATATTAATATTTGTTTCCTCTCTATTAATTTATTTTTTCATGTGTTTATTAACTTCAACATTAGCCTGCTGACAATCCCACACACACACAAACATTAAAAAAAAAATATGTTAACATGAAGAAACAGAAACCAATTAAATTTAGATCCAAAGGTTGAATCATGTCAACTGAACTTCTTTACCTTGGTTAGAAACATTTCGCTACTTATCAATTCAGCTTCTTCAGTCTGAATAAAGTGGCTTGGGAACCCAGTTATATCCTCCAGAGTAGGCCTTTGTTCCACCCTGGCCTGAATAGCGACATACTTGGCCACCATCATATCACCGTTAGTTGGACACACTGATCACCATATACAAAACTCAGAGGATTTTGCCACCTGGGTCAGAGAGCTGAAAATGGATACTGATGAAACCATGTTATCATTTGTAGTTGAGTTAGTTAGTTAGTCAGTCTATCTGGACAAGTGCCTCCACAGTATGTTCTGCACAGGAAGTCAAAGCCTTTGTGGATGGACTGTGTCCACTACTGCTTACTGGAGGATTCAAGATCTATTAGCGGGTGCTTAATGTTTCTTTTGTCATTGACCTTCTCTACTTAGCAACACGCTCTGAAAGCACTGAACTATGGGTTTTTTAAACCCAGCACAGACATTCAGGAGCACAAGACTGCTCTCCAGATTGTTACCAGACCACTTTTAGTATTAAAGATTTGATTAGAAAATAGATATTAAGGGACTTCTTATTTGTCAGTGGTGCTCATCATGGATCCACAGCTTCCACATGCTTTACCTGACCTTTAAGATAATCATTGATTGAAAGACTTTCTCAGTTTCCAAAGCCTTTTTTATAAAGGCATATGCAGAGTGAATTTCATGGTTGGGAAATGTTCAGAGAGCTGGCCATATTAACACACATTGTTTGATTGGCTTTCATATGGCAGAGTGAATTTGAAATTGGCCATACCATGATCTCGATTTAAAGTCTATATGTCAAAATATGACTATATGTCTAAAAAGAAATGTTTAGGGAGTTGTTTGCTTTGGTTGTGTGCACGTCTGTTGCAATTAAGGCAGATATCATTCAGCAGGTGAATTTTAATACCAACAAACTGTGTGAATTGCTGGTTCACAGGAAAAAACTATAAAATTTAGAAATTGCTGCATATTTGTGCACATAATCCCAACGAAGGTCTGGTAATTGTGGATCAATCATTTAATGTGATTAACTTGAAGGGCCAGAGAAGCCTCTTTGCAACCCGGGGCAATGCCCAGTGCCCCCTTTGGTTCTCCCACAGCGCTCGGGATTTTCCCCACTAGGGGTGGATGCATTCTCCCACTACCCTTGGCCCAGACGGCTCCTTTATGCCTTTCCGGCTGTTCTCTTGATTCCCCAGTTGCTAGACCGCATGAGAGAAGAGTGGCTCACTGTCATCCTTGTAGCCCCAAGGCAAGTGAGGGGATCATGGTTTCCAGCTCTCTGCCAGATGCTGGCAAAACAGCCCTGGGTACTCCCATGGCATCCGGACGCCCTGTCTCAGGCCAACGGGATGATCCACAGCCCCCTAGTTCTGCTCCTGTGCCTGTGGGTCTGGCCCATGAGAGGGAGCACCCACCTGACCAGGGTTATTCACCCCGGGTGGTAGCTACTACCACTACTACTTCTACCACTTACTCTTATGTTGGTGCTCAGATAGGGGTGTGTCTGCCCCTTCATGCCCTCTTCCTCGGGTTTTGTCCTGTCTTCAGTCAGCTTATCCTTTAGCAGACATACAAGTGCTTCTTCTTCTTTTCCTTTCGGCTGCTCCCTTTCAGGGGTCGCCACAGCGAATCATGTGCCTCCATCTAACTCTATCCTCTGCATCCTCTTCACTCACACCAACTAACTTCATGTCCTCTCTCACTACATCCATAAATCTCTTTGGTCTTCCTCTAGACCTCCTGCCTGGCAGCTCCAACCTCAGCATCCTTCTACCGATATATTCACAGTTTCTCCTCTGAACATGTCCAAACCACCTCAATCTGGCCTCTCTGACTTTATCTCCAAAACATCTAACATGAGCTGTCCGTCTGATGTACTCATTCCTGATCCTGTCCATCCTCGTCACTCCCAAAGAGAACCTCAACATCTTAAGCTCTGCTACCTCCAGCTCTGCCTCCTGTCTTTTCTTCAGTGCCACTTTCTCTAAGCCGAACAACATTGCTGGTCTCACCACCGTCTTGAACATCTTTCCTTTCATTCTCGCTGATACTCTTTTATCACACAACACACCTGACACTTTTCTCCACCCGTTCCAACCTGCCTGCACTCGCCTCTTCACCTCTTTTCCACACTCACCGTTGCTCTGAACCGTTGACCCTAAGTACTTAAAGTCCTGCACCTTCTTCACCTCTGCTCCCTGTAACCTCACCATTCCACCTGGGTCCCTCTCATTGACACACATGTATTCTGTCTTGCTGCGGCTAAGCTTCATTCCTCTGTTTTCCAGAGCAGACCTCCACCTCTCTAGATTTTCCTCCACCTGCTCCCTGCTCTCACTACAAATAACAATGTCATCTGCAAACATCATAGTCCAGGGAGATTCTTGTCTAACCTCATCTGTCAGTCTGTCCATCACCAGAGCAAACAAGAAGGGGCTCAAAGCCGATCCTTGATGCAGACCCACCTCCACCTTGAACTCCTCTGTCACACCTACAGCACACCTCACCACTGTCTTACAGCTCTCATACATGTCCTGCACCACTCTAACATACTTCTCTGCCACTCCAGACGTCCTCATACAATACCACAGCTCCTCTCTCTGCACCCTGTCATATGCTTTCTCTAAATCTACAAAGACACAATGCAACTCCCTCTGACCTTGTCTGTACTTCTCCATCAGTGTCCTCAAAGCAAATACTGCATCTGTTGTACTCTTTCTAGGCATGAAACCATATTGCTGTTCACAAATGTTCACCTCTGCCCTTAGCCGAGCTTCCACTACTCTTTCCCACAACTTCATTGTGTGACTCATCAGCTTTATTCCTCTGTAGTTGCCACAGCTCTGCACATCTCTCTTGTTCTTAAAAATTGGTACCAGTACACTTTTCCTCCAGTCCTCTGGCATCCTCTCACTCTCCAAGATCTTGTTAAACAAACTAGTCAAAAACTCTACTGCCACCTCTCCTAGACACTTCCATACCTCCACGGGTATGTCATCAGGACCAACTGCCTTTCCGCTCTTCATCCTCTTCAATGTCCTCCTCACTTCACTCTTACTAATCTTTGCTACTTCCTGCTCCACACCAGTCACCTCTTCTACTCTTCGTTCCCTTTCATTTTCCTCGTTCATCAACTCTTCAAAGTACTCCTTCCATCTTCCCATCACACTCCTGGCACCTGTCAATACATTTCCATCCTTATCTTTAATCACACTAACCTGCTGCACATCCTTTCCATCTCTATCTCTTTGTCTGGCCAACCTGTACAAATCCACCTCTCCCTCTTTAGTGTCCAACCTAACATACAAGTCCTCATATGCTCTTTGTTTGGTCTTTGCCACCTCTACCTTCACCTTACACTGCATCTCCCTGTACTCCTGTCTACTCTCTTCAGTCCTCTCAGTGTCCCACTTCTTCTTAGCTAACCTCTTTCTCTGTATACACTCCTGAACTTCCTCGTTCCACCACCAAGTCTCCTTGTCCGCTTTCCTCTTTCCAGATGACACACCGAGTACCCTCCTACCTGTCTCCCTGATCAAATTAGCTGTAGTAGTCCAGTCATCTGGAAGCACCTCCAAACCACCCAGAGTCTGTCTCAGCTCCTCCCTGAAAACTAAACGACATTCTTCCTTTTTCAACTTCCACCACTTCGTCCTCTGCTCTGCCTTAGTCCTCCTTATCTTCCTCACCACCAGCATCATTTTGCACACCACCATCCTGTGTTGTCTGGCTACACTCTCCCCTACCAATGCTTTACAGTCACTGATCTCTTTCAGATTACAACGTCTACACAAGATGTAGTCTACCTGAGTGCTTCTCCCTCCGCTCTTGTACGTCACCCTATGTTCCTGCCTCTTCTGAAAGAAAGTGTTTACTACAGCCATTTCCATCCTCTTTGCAAAGTCAACCACCATCTGACCTTCTGCGTTCCTGTCCTGAACACCAAACCTGCCCATAACAGTCTCATCACCTCTGTTCCCTTCACCTACATGCCCATTGAAATCTGCACCAATGACAACTCTCTCACCTCTGGGGATGCTCTGCATCACTTCATCTAACTCACTCCAGAATTTCTCCTTCTCTTCTAACTCACATCCTACCTGTGGGGCATAACCACTCACAACATTGAACATCACCCCTTCAACTTCCAGCTTCAGACTCATCAACCTGTCTGATACTCTTTTCACCTCTAAAACATTCCTCACAAAATCCTCTTTCAATATAACTCCTACTCCATTTCTCTTCCTATCTGACCCATGGTAAAACAACTTGAACCCTGCTCCTAAGCTTCTAGCCTTGCTACCTTTCCACCTGGTCTCCTGGACACACAGTATGTCCACCTTCCTTCTCTGCATCATGTCGATCAACTCCCTAGCCTTCCCTGTCATAGTACCAACATTCAAAGTCCCTACTGTCAGTCCTACATTCTTAGCTTTCCTCTTCTCTCTCTGCCTACGAACACACCTTCCTCCTCTTCTTCTTCGTCTTCGACCAACAGTAGTCCAATTTCCACCGGTACCCTGTAGGTCAACAGCACCGGTGGCGGTCGTTGTTAACCCGGGGGCCCGACCGATCCGGTATGGAAGTCTTTGTCACGATTCGCATGTTTGATTTGGCATGTGTTTTACGTCGGATGCCCTTCCTGCCACAACCCTCTGCATTTATCCAGACTTGGGACTGGCACAAGAAGACACTGGCTTGTGCCCCCTTGCGGTTGCATTAGCAGACATACAAGTGCATTACCAGTTTTTAAGGCCGACTCAATTGCCTGGAAGGTTTGTGCATACCCCCTCACACTTGAGCTCGAGGTTTTTCCATTAAAGGGACTTTTTCCTCTCTACTGTTGCCTATGGTTTGCTCGAGGGGGATTAGTTGGGTTTCCTCTACATACTTGTATTATTTTGCATTTATTTTACTGAATTGGACTGAACTATCACTTTACTAAATTAGATACCAAGTTACTGTAGGTGTGTGACTTTTGAGGACAAGTGACTTTTAATGACAAGTCTCAAGTCAAGTCTCGAGTCGCACACACAAAGACTCGAGACTTGACTTGAGACTTGTCCTTAAAAGTGGCCTCTATTGGGCAAAGAGCAGTGTAGTTAAGATCATAAAATTCGTTAAAATAATAAAACTCCCTTGGTGAAAAATTTGAATCCATAAGAGCAGTATTTTGTCTGTTGGTAACGTCAGATTCTAAAAACATCTCAGACTGTTTATACCTATGGATGTTACCAGGGTTGTAGGATGCAGGAGAGGTTAGCACATCAGAGCCACAGGTGTATCCAATGGTCAGTCAGTTACTGGAGACTGAGACACTGTGGACATTGTTCTCAGTTAACATCTGTGAACCCAGATAGTTCAGGTGCAGTTCATCTTGGTTAAAGTACTGAGGACTATCCCAGAAAAGATTGAATCCAGGATTGGGTCCAGGCCTCCTGTGTCAGCAGCAAGCATTGGTCGTCCGACAGGGCCAGAAGACCACGGCTTGGTATTGTCTCCAGCGGAGGTTACAGAGAAATTCTCCAGGAGTGTTTTTGACATTGAACATCTTTTCCTCACCTATGACATCTTCCACACTTTTGTTAATCTGTAAAAAAAGAATTTAGAACTCTTCAAACTACATTGCTGCTATATGCCCCAAAGTTATGCAAGTTATTGAGAGTACATCATTTTTTAATTTAGTTTTTTTGTTTGTTATGTACACAGAACAGTCAGGGTGCCCATGGTGACCCTGTCCACTCCAGTGGCCCTGAGGACTCGCGGCAGTGCAAATCGAGAAATTTAATGCAAATACACAAAGCATGAGCAAAATAAACAAACAGCTTCATCAATTTGACAACACAGGTGCAGCATTAACAACCACACTGCAAAAGCCACAACACAACCAAATGTTGAATCGTGCTGCAAAAGCCACCACACAACCAAATAACGAAACATGATGCAAAATCCATAACGCGACCAAATGAGGAAAGGTGCCTCAAAAGCGACCACACAACCAAATTAAGAAACGTGCCACAACACAGCCAAATAACTGCATAACTGCAGCATTTATTGATTGATTTCTCAACAGATGGTTTGTGAAGGTTGGGCAACTAATGTTATGGCAAAAAAGGCTTTTAAAGGAGTTTGGTGAATGTTGTCATGTCAAACTAAAACAGAATCTGCCTATAAAAACCCATGTTACTCCAATTCTGGTGGGATTCAAGCCACTAAGTGCTGCATATAAACCTCTTGTATTTGACTTTTTTGAAGTGTGTGCTAGGTGAGGTACAGTTCTCTATCAAGGAACAACTTGACAGCTTGGTTGGCCTGTCTGCGAGCAGCAAGTTGCTGAATCTACTGGCTAGTGTTAATGTACTCAAAGGGCTAATAGATGGATACATCATTCCCAAACTGTACTTTGGTTACCTTTTTGAGTCAAAGGCAGCTGAGCTCCACCTTCCACCTGTGGATGAAAACAATATCTGTAAGTTGTGTGTGCAATTGATCCCATCAGTCATCAGACAGTATAAAGTGTTCTGTTGGGACATAGCAAGGATTTCTCCAAACAAAGAACTTGGGAGTGAGATGATTTAGTTTTTTTTTCAATTCACAGTTGAATTTCATTTTTTTAATCCGACTATGCAATTAGGTCTTTGTACTTACAAACTTCTAATTGAAAATAAAATTATATCTGCTTATTTCTTCACTTTAGTCAAACAGAATGAAATAGATATTAACTTAAAATCCAAATTATACTGCTATGTCTGGTGTGTGTGTTTTAAACAAAAAACATGAAAAAACTCCTAAACATTCTTGCTTTAGCTGTAAATGCATTCATTTGGTATCTGAGAAATACCATTAAAAATCAAGATTCAGTATTGTTTGTGTTTGGATTATCTGAATATAACAACTGTCCATATACTGTGTAAAATTAGATCTGTGAGTCCTAGAAGGCTGAAGTTTATATTATTGCCCTATATACAGTTGCTATCACAAATATTCAAACCCCTCACATCAAAATACATCATTTAGCTTTTATAACTTCTAACAAATGTTTTCAGTAAGAGCTGACAAGCTTCTTACACTTTTAGTCTGAATCTTCAACCAACAAGGCAACTCCAGGATGTTCCAAGATCTATTTCTCAACCAAGTTTTGGTTGACTTGAATGTGTGTTTGTAATTATTGTATTGTTTCTTGGGATCCATGATGCCAGTTACATATACTGTGGTCCGTACGTCCAAGCAGTTCGAGTTAGGTTTCATCAGTCCATAGAACTGTCTCCCCAAACTCTGTAGTCTTATCCAAATTCCTCCTGGCATATTCTAGTTGACTTTTGATGATCCTCCTGGTCAAGAGAGGAGTACGTCTTGGAGTATGGCAATGAAGTTCCAAAGAAGCAACTCTTAAACAGTGGAATATGTTTAAGTAATATATTGGTCCTAATTATGGGGATGGGGACAGTTTTGCCGGCTTCTTTACTAATAAGGTGGCAACCATCAGATCACAGTTCTCTCCTCCAGATGATGACATCCTGCTAACGTCTTCCAACGCTGCATCGCTTTAATCATTTTCAACTCTGACTAGGGACGTATCCACCCTCCTCCTCTCTAACCATCCGACCACCTGCTCTCTGGATCTGATCCCTTCCACTCTCCTTCAAGCAGTTGCATCCGCACAAATGCCAGCTATTACACAAATTATCAACACATCTATGACAACAGACAGTTTTTCGACAACATTCAAGCAGGCTCAGATTACCCCACTGCTCAAGAAGCCTACCTTTGACCCTTTTGGAGAATGACCGACCTGTCTCTCTTCTTCCATTTCTAGCCAAGACAATGGAACAAGCAGTCTTCAATCAACTCTCAAACTTTATTTCCAAGAACAATTTCCTCAGTTTCAACCAGTTTGGCTTCAAGAGGGGTCACTCCACAGAAACGGCACTCCTGACTGTAGTGAAACCTCTTTGAGCTGCAAAAGCCACAGGTCATTCTGCTTTTCGTAATCTTACACGACCTATCTGCAGCCTTTGAGACTGTGAACCGTTAGATCCTCTAGTCCAAACTCTCTGACTTGGGCATCTCTGAATCAGCTCTAACCTGGCTGCAGTCTTACCTATTACCTTACCTTGAAGGAAGAACCTTCAAGGTATCCTGGCAGTGGCATGTTTCTCACTCTCATATCCTCTTTACCGATATGCCGCAGGGTTCAGTTCTTGGTCCTCTTCTTTTTTCTGTCTATATTACATCCTTGGGTTCTATAATCTGCTGACGTGCTTGTTCCTATCACTGCTATGCTGATGACTCCACTGTCTAATTGCGATTTCTGCCTGTCTCTCAGACATCTCTGCCTGGATGAGAAAGAGAAATCTTAAACTTCTTCTATCTTCCCAGCCAGACCTTCGACACAACACAACATTGGCGTCAACATTGGATCTACAGTGATTGTTCCCACTAAGTCGGACAGAAATTTGGGGGTCATCATCGACAACCAATTGAGCTTTAAGGACCAAGTCACCTCAGTCTCTAGGGCATGCAGATTTGCCCTCTACAACATCAGAAAGATCAGACCCTACCTCACGGATAATGCAACCCAAGTCATTGTACAGGCGCTGGTCGTATTTTGTCTTGATTAATGGCGTTGCCGGTATGCTCAAAACCTTGCAGATGATCCCAAAATGTGGCAGCATGCCTCATTTCTAATCAGCCAAAAAGGACTCATGACACACTACTTTTCAGATCTCTACACTGGCTTTCTGTATTTGCTTGCATCAGGTTCAAAGCTCTGTCTCTTGCCTACAGGGTGATCAACAGCTCCTGCTTACCTCAACTCCCTCATTCAGGTCTACAATCCATCCTGTCCGCTGCAGTCTGCCAATGAATGACGTCTGGTGGTCCTAGCACCACACAGAAGACACCAAGCAAAACTCTTCAGCACAATGATCTCACGATGGTGGAACTAGCTACCAAACTCTACCAATACTATGGGCCCTTGATAAAATCTTGGGCTTTTGTCCATGGCCAGGCAGGTTGACAGCTGTTCCATAAGTTTTTAACTTTCTTATAATTCTCCCAATGATGTATCTTGGAATGTTAACTTTTTGTAAATCCTATACCCAAGGTCTTTGAGGTCTGTTGATTAATTTCCTCCCTCAGCTTTTGTGGAAGTTCCTTTGTCTATCCCATGATTGCAACTCACCGTAAATACCTTCATCTGTGGGGTTTATGTCTGCATCATGGTTGAAGCAATGAAGCAAAGTCTTAATTATCTTAATTATGTTTCATCTCCACTTTAGGCCATAAAACCTAAAAATCAGACAGCTTTAAAAACAACTGTTATATAAGGGTTAAATAATCGTGACAAAATATACTGTTACACACAAATACCATATCATGCATTTTCTGTGTTGATTTTATGTATTACTCATTTGATAAAGAAGTGATCCAAAGCAGAATAATTGATAAATTGATAAATCCCTAGAATTTTAGAGGGGTTGGACTTTCTAATTTTAACTGTATGTAAAAAAAGCTAAATTCATACTGTGACAAAAAAAATAATTCCCCTCCCGAGCTGTGCAGTGCCGGTCCAAGCCCGATAGAAATTGGGGAGGGTTGTGTCAGGAAGGGCATCCGGCGTAAAAACTGTGCCAAATCAACATGCGGACAATGATCCACTGTGGCGAGCCTGAACTCACAGAATAAGCTGAAAAGACAAAAAAAAAAAAAAAAAAAAATACTTTGACACAAAAAAAAATAACATAACCTTTTAATCTTTTACAGGTAATCACGGCTTATCTTACAGTACTCATTAGACGATATAACCGATAAATGTGGATTAGCAGCTGTTATTGACAGCTATAATATAACACACATCTGGAAAGAGACCACCTCTAAGTTCAATGTTAAGAGAAAACCGTTTTATGAAATGTGATTTCAAAGATATATTAATGGCAGTGAAATATGGTGTATATTGCTAGGATAACCACGTCTTGTTACTTATTCTTAAGCAAAATTTGTATTTTATCTTCATTTTCAGATGGACACAATAAAATATAAAATGATAGTGGGGATTATATATATATATATATATATATATACATATATACGTACATATATATCTATATGTACGTATATATGTATATATACGTAGATACAACGTACATATACATGTTTTTTTTTCTGTCAGTATCTAGCCATCCCCACCCCCGCAGTGCCGATTCCAAGGTAGGTAGAAATTGAGGAGGGTTGCGTCAGGAAAGGCATCCAGCATAAAAACTTTGCCAAATCAACATGTTTACTAATGATCTGCTGTGGAGACCCTGAACGTATGGGATAAGCTGAAAGGCCAAAAAAAAAAAACTAAATGTAGTGACCTAGTAGTAATAATGCACTTGTGAGAAATATAACAAGCACCGATGAACATGAAACTTGAATGTGGTCTCAATTTTTCCTGATCGGCTGTGATGCATGTAGTAGGTGGTATCACCACGGCTGTCTGAGAGGTCCAGCACTGAATGAGGAGTAACTCTGCCCTCTATGTATCTAACAGTCAGAGTGAAGATACAGACAATCCTTTTGAACATAGTGGGAGTTTGAGCAGTAGTAAGGGCAGTGAAAACTCTTTTGAGAGGTTTAATTTGATTTTACTTTATGTAAATAAAACATTGACTTTTGTTATTAGAAAAACATAGCTGTCTGGTATTTATTTTGTAGGACTTTCTCAAAATGTTAACTTTGTTTCTTTAAATCAGGTTAAATCAGGTCGTCCAGACCTGTGCGGTCTATGTTTTTTTCTGTTATTTTCATAATACAACTATGCTGTGATGTATAAAATGTCACATAGTTAAAATGTAAGTTTAAATTTCCGACTGAATGATGTATAAGCCCAGAGCGAGCTGTAGAGGAAGTAGTATAGTGTAGAAGAGATGTAAGGATGTTTATCTGCACAGGTGGTGAATAGGAAGTTAAGAAAGTCGCTTTGGTTCCATGTTAAGGTGGGTCACATTCATCACTCCAACATTTCTGTGACTGCTTGAAATGGATTCTCATTATACTGCATCAGATTTAGTTCAATGGTGAAATGGTAATGGAAATATTTTAGATATTTAATAATAATAACAAAAGCAGAATACAAATACAAAAAATACAAATAAAATCCATCTATTAACAAAATTAATTACTAAATTAAAACTGAATCACAGTGGTAGTATTGTAGTAATTACAATTACAGTGTCAGTAATCACTGGAGTCACACCCATAAATAAGAGAGGACTCAATAATTCATTTTACAATGGCATTTGACTTGTTAGAAGATAAAACAGAACATATGCCAGACACAGCTGAAACATATTCACAGACAATTTATTTTTGATTGAAATTATTTAACATCATAGTTGTTATTTTTCCTGTTGATGATCTTTTGTATTTTTATTACAACAGCCACAGAGCAGCAGCAGCAGCAATAATAATAGCCCAGCAGGAGAAGCAGATCAATGCAGAGAAAGACTGAAATAGAGAGAAACATGATGGGCACCTTTTTTCCAGCTGCCAAACAGTAGTTAACTACAAAGAATCATGGGAAAAAAAAGAGTTTTTTTTTCAGTCAAAATTTGGCTGTGCCACATCCTTCCATAACAGTTGACTCAGACACAGCTGTACACAACTTGAAAAATGGTAGAAACTCTTTACAGTCTGTGCAGAATAAAAAACATCAAAGGGAAAATAGACACAATGGAGGAATCAGGATGGAAATGGAAAAGCAAAGCACAGTGAGCTCCACAGGATACAGAGACGTTGAACAGACCAGAAGAGGTGTTTCTATGCATCCATCACATTCTACAGTAATAAAAAAAAACTTCCATTAGAACCGTAGCATGCTTGGCCACAGGCTCACAGTTTAAAGACATGGCAGGTCTTCAGGGCTCTATAACTGAGGGATGAGTTCAGTGAGGGGATTTTGCCCCAAGACTGCCTATTTGTTTAAAGGAACAGTTTCACATTTTGGAAAATTTCATGAAAACCATAACTCATGACACTGTGTTAGCACCCTTTTAGCCTAGCTTAGCATTAGGGAAATGGCTAGCAAATCCGCATAACAGTGTCTTTAAAACCCATTTGCGAACAGAAGTGTATGAGGAACTATGTGCTGGATCAGTCCTTGGCTGGATGCAGCGACTTCATAGAGGTTGCCAAGCAACCATAAAACGGTGAGGGTTTCCACTTTCGTTTTAGTTAAACAAGGAAAATGTTATGACAGGCCTTAATGCTAAGGTAAGCTTGCCTGAAGCCGGCTGGCAGTTTAAAGGACAGATTCACATTTTTTGTGTATCTTAAAACAGTTCAGGTATCTATATGAACATCAACAAGGTCTTACATGCTAAAATGATTTCTTCTCTTAATAACGACCTTTCAGAGAGGCCTTCCTAAAGCACTTTCAATGAAAGTGATGGGCCAACACCTGCACTAAAAAATCTATTCAGATCTGTATCTAAAGCTAGTGTGAACTAGATATTGAACATTTCCCACTGAAAGAACACAAACTAACAGTTTTGACCTAATTTTTTTAGTGGAGCATATCAATTTCCGTTGTGACTAATTTAGACAGTTGAAAGATTTTATTGTCTTCAGATAAACATTTATTACATTTTAGCAAAGATGGAGGAATGTGGGTTTTGGACCACATAACTTACATAGCACACATCTTATGGAGAGATCTCATAAAGATCTATATAAACAAGAGCAATAATTACACCAAGTAAAACATGTGTACATGTTTATGTGGACACTAGACTGATGTTTTAAGATGCACTTGGGGAAGAAAATGGGAACCTGTAATTTACAGGGACAGACATCCTCAAATTTTCCAAAATGTTAAACTAATGTTCAGACCTAAATACCACAACAAAATCCAAACTGAATTATTAGCTCTGTAATGTATGAAAACAAGTTTATTTAAAAATGAATATGGCCTGTGAGCGTGGTCCAACTCTGATATGATTATCTGGCAGGGTTAGAACTTTTTTGGTTTTTTTTTTAAAACACAAAATATTTGCATTTTTTCGGTATGAAAATAGGAACTCTCAGCTAAGGGCAGCTTCAGTCATTAAGTACCAGTAATGATACAGTTTTTGTTTTTAAGAAAATCAACATCAGACTCTGCCTTGGCCAAAAGGCTCTGCCAAGGGCCATGGATAGATCCTCGAAACAACCAATCAGAAAAGATTTCGATAGGATCTCTCCATTTCAGTCCTTAACCTCAGTGACATAGTGATCAGACCCTTTATCATATTTTAAACCTTTTATAAAACAAAATTACAAAAACAAACCAAAAAAAGATGCAGCAATATGTACATGCTAAAAAAACTAAACAAGAACCAACAGGAAAGAAATGTTAGATTAAACTCAAATCAAAAAAACTGGAAACTTAAAAAGATATAATGAATTTTAAAACATGTTTTAGAGTACAGTGCACTTTGTGTGAAGAAAAAAAACAAACACACAAACATTAAGATGAAGGAAACTCCAGCCTGCCCATCGAGAGGGGGAGGGGGGCTGAGAATAATGTGGAAAAGAGATGAAGGAAAAAAGGGTAGATTCAAAAAGGATTCAAAGGGAGAAATTTGGGGGATGACTATATACACTTGTATATACATCATACAGGAAACTAAAGAGAGCACACGGTCCTAAAGCTAGACCCAAAGATAGGCTAAAGAGGCCAAACAGAAAACTGTCATGGCACCCAATAAATAGGAAACAAAACATCTGATAGTGGACGGCATCCTGCCCTCTGCTGTAGCTTCTGCCTCCGTTCAACAAACAAATCCTAAAAAAACGGATGGATGCAGTCAGAGCAAGGCTGACTGAAACAGGGTTGGAAATGTGACTTCTTGTCTTGTGTTTTCTGGGACCACTGACACAGTCAAATCAACCGAGACAACATTCAGTGATTGTGACAAATGTGCAGTGTATCAGGACATTTGTTACATCATCTGAAATGTGAAAGCCACAATAAACAGACAAACATTTTTGAGGGAATGTAGATAGGCAGATATGGGCAGATATGATTTGGCAGATTTTTCCCAATTGTGTTTCCCATACAAAGCACTGACAGAATATGTACAATAATGTTGTCCCATCCTGGGATGATTCATCCGTACAGCATAAAAATGCCTCATCAATGGATTATGGCGTACTATAAATACAGCAGAACAATGTAAAACAGGTGGTCTGGCAAGAACTAAAAAGCTAACAAATAATCCAAATATCCACTGTGACCCTTCACTCTGACCTCTGCAGAGGAAGGAGGTCAGAGACATGAACAGTGTCTCTCCACAGGCAGGTTGCAATAGGTTCCACTCACACCAGTTAGCACTGAAATCACACTTACGTTGGCCTGATGAAACAAGCGCACAAAACAAACAAAAAAAATGATGTTTGGCAAGTGTCCTTTCTTATTTTCAAGACCGCCTTACAACTACAACACCAAAAAAAAAAAAAAGAAAAAAAAAATTAAAATAGGGGGGATGATATGAAAATATACAACTCTGTGTTGGGTTTACAGGTCCATGTTAGATTTACTGTAGTCCACCTTGCAGGTTTATCAGCATGGGGCAGTGGAAAGAGATGCATCTTTGGGCACCCTCTTTATTAGCTTCTTGCGTTCCATGTTGCAAATAAAAAGACAACAGGGCCTCTGTACTTCATTACTGTTAGGACATAACCCAGGAGAGACAGAGTAAAGGAGGCTTTAAAGATACAACTTATAAATATGGGGCAGTCCCAGACTGCCTAGCAACTGCTACACAAATGTCCTATTAAATAGTAATGGGAGAGCATCAGTATTTACACAGAAAACAAATGAAAACAGAACAGGTGTTGCCATTGCTGTTTAACTTTCCTACAGAGCTCATTTTTCTGAAATGTCATCTCTGGGGTTTAATCTTCATATATACGGTTTATATAACACAGGTCTGGAAAAATATGTTCATTCAAGTTGATAAAAAAATGTTTTTTCTTTTTGTGTTTTAACATGTCGTGTGAGGAATAGGCACAATCTCACAACTTCTTTCTCGGAGATAGCCCCTCATTTTCCCAGAGTTATAGCACGTCTGTCTGGAGAGCTACATTACTATGGTGGATCAGAATGGAGAAGAGCTGGAATGTGAGCTGCTGTATCCAGCCTTCGTCACGCTGAGGGCAGGGGAGTGAAAAAGAGCGGAAGGCTCAGAGGAAAAGGGGTCAATTCAGGGTCTCCTCATGACAAAGACACTCAGAGGTGGGTCGGCAACAGCTGGATTTAGACTGAAACTGAGAGGCCCTATA
The DNA here is from genome assembly GCF_033026475.1 of Channa argus. Classification (NCBI taxonomy): domain Eukaryota; kingdom Metazoa; phylum Chordata; class Actinopteri; order Anabantiformes; family Channidae; genus Channa; species Channa argus. Next base: position 27,729,041 of record NC_090200.1, read on the forward strand.
TGCAGGAGTCAGGACGGAGAAAGAAGAGAGTCCCAATATAGTCATATTAGTGGATCATTGCATGTCCTCAGATCGTGACGTTAAAAAACAAGGTACTTGGAACATTGGTGACAGAAGTGTAACGGTAACGATGAGGCCCAGAAGGATTTGTCATTTAGAAAAATGTGACGCTAATGATAAGTAGATGGGTCCTTCCTGGTCATGGCATCACTACATGGGTTGGTAATGAAGGCTGAAGCTGACGACATTGGGGAGATAGTTACACCTGTGATCCTTGCCCTGGAATGGTGTCAGCCTTCCCGGGTAAATGATGGCGACAATGTAAATGAAACCACCACACTGCTTTTCCATGGTAAGTATGTGAGCCTGCGTGCAGTGGGTGCACATGTTGATGTGTATGTCTGTCAATGTGTTAAGTGTGTGAACGTGGCTGATCACCAAGCTTCAGTGTACCGAACATCGACATCTTTCAGGTTGGGCAGTTTGGCCTGCAGAGGAAGACACAGACAAAACAGAAACTGCTTAACTGTTTAAATCAAAAGGATATTTTAAAGACTACAACACTTAGGATCAACCAGATGTTAATTATATTTTTTTCTTCGTGTTAGTTTTTGTCAGTTTTAAACTATTTTTGAGAAAATTCTGGCAATGTCATTCAAGTATGTATATGTTGATATCATTCACCTGCATAACACTTATCAGAGTTTTGGTTACTGACAAAATAGCTCTAACGCTGACATAACACTAGGTCTGAAAATAAGGGCATTTCCCAGGACACTAGATGGTAACACAAAAGACAGTGAATCTAGGCAATTTAGCAATGACTCTGAACTGCATTTTCGGCTACTAGGGCAGCAGAGCAAGCTATAAACACAAAACTGACAGATTATGGAAGATTTGCATTTTACAAGTTAAGAGGAGTGTTTTGGCTCCCTAACAAATGTACATTCACTCTCCTCTGTTTTGATATCCTGCTACTGCTGAGAAAACGATCCTGTTATTCAACCGCTAAAGGCTGAGTTGAGTTCATCAGCTAATGTGGCTGCTTACTTTGAGAGCTTTTAACAGAAAACAACTACTTGTCGCTGCTTGGAACAATGTTGATGAGAGCAGCAACATGGACTGAAACAGTTGAAAGACTCTCACACACTCTGCAGAGCAAAGTACAACTACAGAGTCAGGTGACCCTTATCAGTGGGTTTTCCACTGTTGATAAAAACTTTTCCATTACACAATGTAATTTCTTCATTGTTATTATTATTATTATTATGAATGGACTAGTGTAGTTTTAAATATTAATCAATTTTTCAATTAGACTTCAGTCGACTTCTGTCTACTGACTTAACAACTCTTACAATAAGTTGGAATAAGCTTATTATAATTGCACCTTTGCCTCTAGATCTGTGCTATGAGCACCAATACATATGTCAATTATAAGTACATCACTCAGAAATTAGAGACCCATACGAAACTTGGGTCGAAAATAATTTCAGTTTCACAACTACAATTCAAGGTGGCACATGCTGAGCTATCATTTTGTTCATTTATTTACTTATTGATGCATATAAATTTACCTAAAAACATAAATAAAATTGCAGATAAAAAAATTCAATAGTATTTTGTCCACCCACAAGTAAATGGTTTTTTTTTTTATAAAAATGAGTCATTTGTGGTTTTGGTAAGATGTCCTGCAATTTTACCTTGAGGTCCTCATATGTGTCAGCTGTGAGCTTGGTGCTGTTCATATTCAGACTGCACAGGCTCTTCATGGCTGCAACAAGCAGACAGTTCTAATTAGCTACAAGTAACATATTCAACACCATTGTCCTTGTATTAATGCTTTCTAGTAACCAGAACGTTTATCTTCTTGTCTTTACATGACACTGTTCAGTCTCTGCATATTAAAACTGTAAAAAAAAATGAGATTCATTTTACAGGTGTTTTCTTACAACTGAGAGCCAGTAAGCCAGCATCTGTGACGGGAGTCTCACACAGGTTCAAAACCTGAAGACAGGCCAGATGTTCGGATAACAACCTCAGCCCAGCATCTCCAAACTGTAGGGTGAAAAAAGATGGGGGGATGAAATTTGAGATTATGCACATATTGGATCACTAGTCAGCATTTGGGGTGTGTGTGTGTGTGTGTGTGTTTACCTGTGTGGACCAGAGGTTGAGCTGCTTGAGTGACGGCAGCTTAATGAGCTGCTCTGCACAGGCACTAGTGACATTGGTGAAGGCCAGGCTCAGATTCTCCAAATTACCAAAGGAACCTGAGCTCAACAGACGGGCTAGGTCTGCATCCTACAGCATGTTCAAAAAAGGTTTAGTATGTTTACAGAAAATTAGGTACCTTTAGTGCCTTGGCTTATAATTGATGAGTAAAGCTGAAAAGTTAAAACTATTTGTATGTCAGCAGTGAAAGCATCTCCGTTATCTTACCGTGGACTTTGATGGGAGAGTCAGTCGGGTGGGGCCTCCTTTTCTTTGCTGTAGATAAGAGACAGAAAAAAAATGATGGCATCTGAGCTCAAGGCCTTGCAGGTAGCTTTTCAGACAGTAGATGGTATGTGTGAGTGGATGCAGGCAAACTTTCAAGGAAGGGAAGTGAAACACAACACAACACAACACTGCTCCTGCTATTTTTTAACCGGACTAATACCATGATTTTAGTTTAAAGTCATTTCTATCATCCCACACTTTGGGCTTGTGAATTTTCAAAAAAATAAATAAATACATTTGAAAGGGAAGATAAAGTGAAAATGTTCTGTTTAAATCCAGCGACCCTTCCAAACAGTTTCGGTTGTGTTTTTGGAAAGACGTTTTGCCAGAGAATATTGGAACAGCAGGGAAAAAAATGTTATTTGACGACTAATTACAAACCCATAAAAAAATAGATCAATTGTGTGACAGAAAACACATTATTGTAATTGTAATTACTACAAATCCACAAAAATGCATCTAACTAATGAATCTTTACCATATTGACATATTAGTCTTTGTCTCTTGGTTCCAAAGAATCATGACAAATCTGCCAATAAAATCTGGGTTTCAAGATGTTTCTAGGAACATGACTATCAATTCCATACACAGTTTTTACAGCCATTTGTGTTTGAAAGTTTTGTTGAAGTGCCTTCAAAATAAAATTCTTCCTGAGTGGTGTTAAAGATGCCACTAGATAACTTTGGTTCCCATCCTGGACAACATAACATCAACCAAACATAGCAACCAGTGTTGTTATGTTTGCTCGATGTCTGGTTGTGTCAATGAATCTTTAGTTTCTGGAAACTGTCCATCACATAGGAATCAATAACTCATGGCATATTTACTTCAAAATACAAATTTCCTGTAACACTGAAACATTTGGTGTAAAAGTAAATTTCACTCAGCAAAAGATGAGGGAGACAAAATAGCAAAATTACCAAATCCTGTACAGTGGGCTTATAAGCAAAGTACATCTTTAGTGTCTTTAACAGTATTTATCAAAACAGATACTTAAAATTGATTTATATGCCGAGTGTAAATTGTCTGAGTTGAATACTTTTGACTTCTAGCACACAGAGAGAGTCAAGTGGCTGTGACTCAGTTTGTGAGGCATGCAGACTGAGCTGAGAGGACCGGTAACTGGTCTGATCTTTACTGTTAGAGCACTTCAGGGCCAGGCGGGCTCTAGGAATTTTCACACTCCAGCATTAGGGTGTGCGACACACAGGGATGAGCTAGTTAGCTGGAGGCCCTTCTGGCTGTTACAAGAAAGTAGAGGGTGATACAATTGGCTGTAAACACCAGACAGGCTGTAGGTCTCCCAATAAAGTTTTAATGCAAGAGTAACATAAAGAACATTTGGCCATAACTTGGTGCGGCAGCAGATCAACCTAATCCATTATTAAGACCATCATTCCCTCTAGTATTTGTGGTGTGTCCTGCACAGGTCAGGCACCTGTTGGAAGCTTTTCAGCCTATTCAGCAGATTGAATTGGTGATGGAGACTGTTGGTGTGAGAGACAGCTATGTTTGGCTCTCCAGGTCAGCAAATCCATCAATTACTTTCTGGCAACAACCAAGGCACTATGAGTCAATCCAAACATCAGCATTGGTCGTAGATAGTGTGGTGATGCTGGCTTAATGTGTTTGTTGGCCTTTATTTATTGCCTTCATCATGTTACAGCATAATGTTGATCCATTGTTCCTTCTGGCTGGTGATGACATATTAGTCTTTGTCTCTTGGTTCCAAAGAATCATGACAAATCTGCCAATAAAATCTGGGTTTCAAGATGTTTCTAGGAACATGACAATCAATTCCATACCCTTTATTTAAAAATGTACAAGAACAGATTTAACGTTTAAATCTTTTGAGCTACCAAAATATAACCTTTACCTGCCGCCACAATCTGGGCCTGTACTTACTAAGAATCTCAGAATCCCTCCTAGGAGTCTGACTAAAAATACTCTTATCTCAGAGGACATCAAAAGTTATTTCTGAAGCCTCTTACTCTTACTTTCAGTAAGGAGTAGGAATGTTCCTAGGAAAGGGTACAGCATCAGTATTTCGCAACCTTCCACGCTGCAAAGTATAAATTAAAGTGATGTGTTGTAGTTTTTCCAGGGTTGAGGTTTGTAGTTTAATGCAGTGGGAAATTCAAATGCTGAAAATTGCTTTACCAACTATATTTCTGCGGTACGACATTTGGAAAGCTACTGTATGTGAACATGTACTCATCAGACCAATCCATTTATTGTCTCTGTATCACACATTGGTCAACATGATAAAAAAATAAAGGTTTCTGCCCACACTATTTTATGGTGCCCGATGTGTGTGTGTGAGTGCACTGAATCATATGTCCACCAAAGGATCATGTGGTTCATCAATACTGTGATAACATTTAAGTTCATGTATCTATGTTGGTGCTTTGGTTGATTATTTTGATCCCTGCAGTTGTTGTCAATGACACCAACAACAGCATTTTGTATAAGTGAAGCTTCCTCTTTTTGTCAGTGTCTTGTCAAGAAATTAATCAATCTGTGCATCTTCTATACTGCAACATGCGTGATCAAAGTTCAGGTTTTATGGCAGAAAGCTGCCTCTTCCCTACAGCTATAGTGGTTTTTATACAGCATACACAGTCTGCAATCCCCCCCACCCCACCACAGGGCATGTCCATTCCACACAGGACCTGCTAAAAAAATATATAATTTGCTCCAGACAATATCTTGAGCTCCATGTCATTAAATGTTAGAAATCTCTCTCCTCCCACAGGATCTGCATACTTCTCACTGTATAAACACCATTTCCTGACTACTCCTAACCAGTTAAGACACGTCTAGAGCTGTCCTGCATTTTGGTTGAGTTAGTTTAAGAATGTTGATAAATAGCTCTTAGTCGTACTGCTAAAAGTAGGACCAAAACTGCATCATTCTGCAAATTAATGTCAAATAGGAGTGATTTCCTACTTTGAGAAGCTTAGTAAAGGAGCCTATCCGAGCGTATCAGTGGGCAAGAGGCGAGGTACACCCTGAACAGTTCTCCAGTCTATCTCAGGGCCAACAAAGAGACAGTCATCTTACACTCTCAGTCACCAATGAACCTAACATTCATGTCTTTGGACTGTGGGAGGAAACCGGAGTATCCCCGGGAAACCCAAGCAAGCATGGGGCGAACATGTGTCTTAATTTTGTTCCGTTATCCAGATTTTGTGGCCCTCAAAAGTTTATTTCGGAAGCATGTTGGGATTGTAGATAAGGTTAAGGTTGAACAAAATGTTCAGTAGTAAGGTATCTTCATGCCTCAGTGTACCTAATAAAGTACCGATTGTGTGCATGTGTGTATTAGGGGAGTAACTCACCAGTTCTTTGAGTTCTCTCTGTCGGTCACAGAGCTGCTCGTACATGCACAGGCCCACCTGGGTGCTCTCTAGGGTGGAGATGATCTGCAGCTGTGTGTCTTTGTTGTCAATGATGTTGTACTCTAGCATCAGACACAGGATCTGGGCACACAAATAGGTGTATACACACACACACGCACACAGTAAAAAGGCGGTGTATTTGAAATAGAGAACATTATGACAATTAATTCTCATGTTACAAGGAGTACAAGGTATTGTAGATCTCCTGTGGCTTTGGAGGAGCTTTGTTAAAATTGACACATTTACCCTGATGGTCATAGGAATGTAATCAGGATAACACAAAGATTAACATCAACCTGTGTTACATTCTGTAAAGCAGTGAAGTTTTAAAAGCTTGTGTTTGCTTGCATTATGAGAAGCTGTGTCCATATTATAGAAACAACTCTTCTTGTGTAAATGATAATGACAAAATCAAAGATAAGGGCAAAAGCAAAAAGGTTTCATCCTTCCAAATCAATCACTTTGAGTGCAGATCTTTCAAAGTTGCAGCTTTTTTGTTCCTTTTTTCTACTGCAAACCAACTGGAAACACAATGAAGGAAATTCTAATTGAAAACACCCTACTTGATTAAATTAAACAAACTCCCACTGCTGTAGTCTTATTTTTGCTTCAGGAACACATCTGAATATATATTTGCACAGAACAAAAAATGTGGATGTTGGACCCCATCACTTTCATTAAAAACGGTTTCAGGAAGCAATCTCTTCATTATTTTCATTAAGAGGTAGAATGATTACATCAGGTAAAACCTGATTATTAATTGATAGATGAATTCATAGAATGACAAACACGGACACACCTCCACCATGGTCTGGTTACCACGCAGGGCCAGCAGCATGCAGGGACCCAGCTTGTTTTCAGCAAGAGACAAGAGGAACTTCTTGGTCTTATAGCAGGAGCCCATCAAGATATGAACCTGAGAAAGGTTGGTAGTTTTTAAAGAGCCACAACCACACATTTATTGGCACAGGGCTGGTTCAGGTTTTGTATGTGTCTGTATACTTACCATACTGGCAAACAGCTCTCCATCATCATCGCAGGCAACACCTCCTGGACTGTACAGCTGGAACCAGCCGTCTTTACCTGAACGCACACTGAGGAGACAGGAATGGACCTGGAAAACCAACACAGAAAACACACCTGTAACAATTTTGTTTAGGCTCTACACGGCTTATAAACACACACAGATACACAAACGCACACTTACCTCCTGCCTTGGGTCTTCTGCAAACCTCTGAATAACATATTTCAGTTCCCTGTTTGGATAGAGAAACATGGCCACACAAAGGTCAGGTTGTTTTCAAACTGGAATCTGACAAAATCTATGAACATTTCATGATGTCAGAGCTACTTACTTTGTAAATTTGGCATGTGCAAGAGCCCTGGAGAGAGGGAAGACAAAGAGAGATTTAAGATATGACAGAAGATCTGGAGAAGAGAATGTTTCTGTGGGAAAACGTATGCCTTTCAAGCACTACTATTGCGATTCTATGCTTTACGATGCATCTAAGCATTTCTGGAGGTTAGTGCTGTACTTGCAGTTCCCCCTTTAATGCTCTTACACTGATGACTAAGCAGATGATGTAGCTCACTGATGGTGGACAGAATCAACACAATCACAGAAGTTTCAGAGGGAGTGCAGAGCTCATTATACCTTTTTAAGCTTGTATACACAAGACATGACTTGTTTGTTACTTTTGATAATATTTTAATGAACCCTGGAGGGAGATCATCAAATTTACATTGTAAGAGGTTCACTATAGTGATAATAGTCAGAGAAACTGGCTTTTACATTTTAAACTAATCATTGATAAAATGATCGGGTAACACTGTCTGTAAATACATTAATTTCTATTCGATTTCTTGTAATTCCTGTAGTGCTAATACATCAAAAGTGAAGCCAATCTTTTGTTTTGTGCCTCTAGAAATTTTAATATTTAATTTTTAACCCAAAATTCACCTTCAGCAAATAAATGATAAAGGAGAGGAGCAAAGTTAATGGCTTAAGAGGATCTACAAGACTAGGAGGGGAGAAATAAACATATTCAGCTTCATGGCACATCAAAGTCATGATATGTTTCTAATTAAAAATAAATGAAGCAACTCATTAGCAGAAAGAATAGTTTGACATTTTGTTAAATACAATAATTTCCTTTATTGCTAAGAGTTACAAAAGGAGGAGCATCGGTCTGGGAGTTTGGTTCAACTCTTGGACTGGCAGGATGAAATCTGCATGAAAAAATGTTTGGTTCCTCCATCTTCAGCAAAGCTCTTAAACCAGACTGATGGGGACAGGACAGACTGTGGCTGAACTGGGCAGCTTTGTGTGTGTGTGTGTGTGTGTGTGTGTGTGTGTGTGTGTGTGTGTGTGTGTGTGTGTGTGAGAATGTGATCAGAGCCTTTCCTGAAAATTGAATAAAGTTTTTTTTTAAATAAAAGTGTCCAAGAAATAGTCCAGCATATGACCAACGAAATCTTTTTACAGTTCGACTTTTATTTAGATTATGGAAATGAGACACAACATGTTAATTAGGGATCTGTGTGTGTACAGGAAGTTATCCGTCAATATGTGTGTCTAAATGTTTATGCGCACTGATATGACTCATTGTATCTTTAGATACAGGGTCCTGGGGAGTATTGTTGCAATTCTTAATGACGCCCAAAGCCATCGACCAGGCAACAGTGGCGCAGGTGAGCAACAGGTGCGTCGCAGTTTTTGGACAAACAAGTCATAAACTAGTTGACACTAATGAAGCTTTGGATCAGCCAGACAATTATAAATAAGACTCCGGGCTGCTCATAGCCAATTACAGAGGGCTCTCTGGGGAAAAAAGAGCCACCCCTCCAGCTCATGACCTCCAGGGAGGTGCGGTGAGGCACCTCACCTATGTCAGCAGCCAGGCCCCAACAGGACCCTGTTAGAAACATGCAAAGATCCTCAGAGATGGTGATGGAAGGTGCTTTTTTCCTTTGAATTGTTCATGACATCTTCCATTTGTTGCTATGTGTTGGGATAAGAACACTGCCAAAATGTGGACAACCTACTCTAAACACCATCTGTGTCGCTCTGCAATAACACCACCAAACCTGAAATGTCCTGTAGTGAGTTTCTCTCTGGTGTTTTACAAACAATGACCAATGAAACTGAGCAGATCTTTTTTTTTAAATTACTGTGACTAGATGAGCAGCAGTTAGTTTTACTGAAATGACTGGAAGGCAGAAAAGAAAGAAGACATTGGAGAAGATTGTCAACAAGGTCTTTACGACCACTAAACTGATTCAGGCAAAAGGACACAGTGAACCAGTCTCCATTGTTGTGGTCCCGCATTACCACAATGTGCAGTTTTCCTGGGGAGGTGCATGCCAGGCTACAGCAAAGGGTACTGTGTAGTGTTCGCAGCGCTTTATGGATGGATGACATTGGTACACAGGACCAACTCTGGGAGCTCCTCCAAAGCTTTAGGAAAGTCTTACAAAACAGCAGAAATACTTTTTTTGGTTTTATCTTCTACATATGGTCAAACTCAGGTTCAGTAAATTGGACATGGAGAAGTAGAATTATCACCTTTCTGACAGTTTCAACTTATAAACTGAGAAATATAACCTTGTAAAAGTAGTATTTATGGCAGAGCTTCTATATTGGTTTTCATTAAATTGCACAGGTGTACCTGATAAAGTAGTCAGTGAGTATATACTGTACATTTATCCATATATACACAAACAATATACACATACAAATACATAAGCTGCAGCTTATTTAACGTACCCTTCTCCCTCATATTGTTTCAACACCTAACTTTACTATCACTTAGATTAACTCATTCCACCATTAAGACCTAACTTCACCATCCTCTCACTGATTTACATCCAATTTCCTGTCCCGACTACAATGAATTTGTTACTTAAGCTCTTTTAAGATTCATTTAAATTTAAAATGTTAGTCTCAAATCTTCAACTCATCACTGACATTTGTTCTTAATTTGCACTCTACCATAAGCAAATATGAGAAAACAGCTTTTGGTTTTCTCTAAGAAGGTTGTACAAAATTCTGTACATAATTTATAAGTAATAAATATTTACAATTTCACTAAACCCTGAATTTAAGAGTCAGCAGCATAAACTGATTTTTTATTAGTGCAGGATAATCTACCCTATTAAGTATTGTTGTAGCTTTCTTATTCATTTCAGAGGGAAATTTCCCATAGACCTTATATAATGTTGGGCACATATATGCGGATAAACAGCACCTAATAGCTACTCCTCACTTAGTGGTACCTCTGAAGCTGAATTTTTGTACTGTGTTAGATAGGATGACAGGGAAGTCAGATTACCATCTCATTTAGTGGTGTGTTTAAAGCCAAAATATGCAACTTGAGCAAGGGATAGCATGAGACTGTGTGTGTGTATATATATATATATATATATATATATATATGTGATACACATACACACACACGTTTGATTTCAGACTAAATGTCAGAATACCCTACTGCCGTGTATTTGTGAATACTCACTCTTTAGGGAAGGGGATGGGCTGCAGCAGGCTGGCCAGAGCAGGTCTCCAGTCATCATAGTCGGACCTGAGAGAGACAGACAGTCATGAAAAAGAAAAGGAAAGCAAAGATAAAGAGAAGTGTAGAGAGGAGGGTATAGCTGAATATATAAGGCTGCAGAGCCAAATGGCAGAGGAGAAGCCTATACTTCATCAGCACTGAATTGACACATTGATTTAACAGAAGTTAGAGCAGCATCGCATTACTGAGAGTTAAGTAAAACTGGCTTGGCTACAAATGCACATCAACTATAACTTTTTAGGAAACTGACACTGACAACACACACACACACACACACACACACACACACACACACACACACACACACACACACACACACAGTGTAACTTGGGCCCTTAAGATCATTCGTTTAAGGCTGTAAAGTTTATTTACACTGATCATTTTTACAGAAAAACACACTGACATGTCTCCTTCACAAACTATGAAACTTCCTGGGATGCTGAGAGGAAATTTTACTTTAAACTGGCTCACGAGTGTATGCAACTTGATTCCTTCCACTGCATAAACACAAGCGGTAAAATATTAGGAGAGAATGTGTTTCTCTCACAAGGTAATCACTACATCATGTCTTTGTTGTTGTCTCCTGCTGTTCACCATACTGCAGACAATTTGCAGACATCCATCTATTTTTTGGGTGCGGTTGTCTAAGAAATTAAGAAGATAATCTACCGCGTGTTAAACTGACCTTAGCAAGAGTGGAGGCAGAGGGGGGTTAGAATTGTGGCACAGTCCTGACAAGAATCCCTACTCTACGCTTATGTTTATAAATTAATTAATGCCGAACTTTTAGCACAAGGAGAACTGATCAAATTTAATGGTAGAATAAATTGCTGTTTTTTTTAAACTTCAAGTTGTATTTATAGCTTTTTTTATGCTAATAATTTTGTAGCAGTTGCATTTGCTGCAGAACGTCACCTCCACTTAATTTCTTAATGGCTATTTACATCAACTATTCGGTAGGTGATACTATTACTGCAGTTTTTACAGTAAACAAACCCTTTCATAATTAATATACAGTTGATCATCTTCTAAAAGCACAGATTTTACATTTTGTTTAAAATATTATTTCCAAATGTGCAATCTTTCTAGGTGTGTGAGCCCCATTCTGACCTTCCCCCTTAACAATATTTAGACACTTTAGTGTCTGGAGTGACATCCAAGCTCACATGGTACACAGACAACACACCAGATTGATGGAGAGCTAATGGTAATAGTGATATAAGATTTGGTTTTGTGCAAACTGCACAAATCAAAAAAGGCAAAAAGATTTTTTTAAAAGGCATTAATATCCCAATTAGTTCAGAGTTTAGACCTAATAAAATCTATGTCAAAGTAAGCATTTATTTTCTATCATATCAAGTAGTAACAGAAAGATTATAATAGCAGTTCAACAGCCCCAATAGCAATCAAAAGAAGGAACGTTACTCAGAGATACAGTCTAACACCTACTGAGGTGGTTAACATTAATGTAATGCTGGAGAGTCCAGCACACATCCAGGTCATATTTAGCCTAGCTTAGATTAAAGACTGGTAAAAGGAACTGCCTGCCCCCCTTTTTATTTTTGTATAGAGCTGAAACTGAAAAAAAAAAAAAATCTTCTGATCTGACTCTGGTAAGACTCTGGTTTCTTTGATACTCAGGTGTAGTGACAGTGTTCGATGGAAACTCACAGCATCTTAAGGATGAGAGCAAAGCAGCCAAGCACTCGGTCAGCTTGTGCAGGCAGCTGGATGGACAAAGTGTTGAGGGCCGGGCTGACCATCAGACAGTCGATGAGGTTGGGTTCACTGTCGCCTCCTGATGGGCTGCCCTTCCGCTTGGTGTTGGCTGAGTTGTTTCGCTCCAGCTCTACCAGAATCTCGCTAGAGTTGACAACGGAGGGAGGAGGGGAGAGAGGCAGAGAGGGTGTTGGGCAAGAGATGGGGATGGATGGAGCGGGGTTCGAGGGGGCAGTGGAAGGCGGCTCAGGAGAACTTGGGTTGGTGGAGAGTGGGAGGAGGGTGGCAGGAGGCGGCGTGGGGGGCTCAGGGCGTAGCAGGCGGAGGGGCATCGGTGGTTTGCGGTCGTTCTGCTGCTGGCACCCATTTCTGATCTCCTTCAGGCTGGGGGAGTTGTCCCTGCTGCAGGGAGGGAATGGATGAAAGAAGAGATGAAAGATGATTGGACACCCACAGCATGTAAACACATCACATGAACATTACAGCAGGATGGATCTTATGTAAATGTAAATATTGGCCTCAGAGTAATGCGGTAATGACAAATGGGAAATGGAGAGGATATAGTGATGGCCAAGAGAGATGGGTGCCAGAGTGATGGTTCCTTTGTGTGCTGGAGTTTTGGAAAACTTGCTAAGAAGTGTTCCTCTCTGGGACAAATCAAGCTAAGGAGGTGACACTAATGAGTCAAGATAGACGACATTACACATTTGCAGTCAACAAAAAGCCCCTGCGGAACATGCTAAAAAGAAACATAACTATTTTAAAAGAGATCAATGCAGTGAGGGTCAATTAGAAAGCAAACACAATGGGATTTTGTTTTTGGTAAGGGAAATCTTTACAACCTAGATGTTTTTATTCCTCTAATGGACCATGATGTTTGAATATGTCGACAAGAATGAACAAAGAGTCATTGTACTGTTCGAGAAGGGCAAATTCACAGTTAGTTAATGCAACATCTTGAAGCGTCTTTGTAAGGATTGTATCTGTAAAAAGCAGAAATGTATGGAAATTAGAAACATTCTGCACTTTTTGTTTTGTCACCTATATTTTCTGTGTATAGCTCCTTTAAAACCCTGAGTTCTTTCTTTAAATGAAACTGCTAACACGGCCTCATAAGCAACACTAGGTTTTTCTTGTAAACAAACATCGTGCTTCGTGTGCTTGTGTGCGCGCGTTTGTGCGAGCGTGTGTTTGCACCCTTTTATTTTAAAATAGCAAAAGTGTGAAAGACAAAAGAAAAAAAAAACATTTCCATCAACATTCATTGCTCAATTAGCATGTACAAATGTTTCATCATCAGAAATTATTTAAAAAATTGTTTTTAATTTATTTATTAAGGAGGATTCAAAATTTTGCACGATTTAATTTTCATGATTACTATACATTTTTTAGTAAATGGTCTGCGCTTATATAGAGCTTTTTCTACCTATCGCTTTACACTGCTTCTTATTGACCCATTCACACTCACAATCACACACACACATTCATACACCGATGGGGGAGCTGGTATGCAGCTGGCCAATGCTCACCGGGAGCAACTAAGTTGGGATTCAGTGTCTTGCTAAAGGACACTTCGACACATGAGCTCCTTGATAATTTAAATAGAAATTAAGTTTAAAAATGTTCGGAAGAAGGAACATTTGTACTAAGCTAATTGAGAATTAATGCTGGGTTAATGACAAAAAAGTCTTTCAAGTGTAATTACTATTTAAAAATTTTAACTGCATTGATAGAAAGATTTTTTTCATACTGTACAGGTGATAAAATCCCAAGCTGTAACATTGCAAATGAGTTTAGAGCTATAAATAAAGATGACAGGGCAGTTATTGTCCACTTTCCTGGTAACATCTGCCAATTATTGTTTGTACTCTTTCCTTCACATAAGTCATGCGAGACATGGGAAATTACCAATTGTGTGTTTGTCTAATCAATGCAAAAATGGATAGAGGCACTGAATAATGAGCCTACTACCATGACAACTGAATAAGCAAACATGTGGTGTGTGTGGTGTGAATACTGTTCAAAGATAGCTGCTACACCAAAGCTTCTAATGGAGTTAACAGTGTACATCTTGGTATTGATTAGACTATCAATTTAGGAAAGTTTCTTTACAACTGAGTTAGATAAATGCATCAGCATTATCTACCTCTAGTATAAATACTACATATTTCAGGAATGTGCATACATTGTCAGTGCATGATGCAGAATGCACTGAGGTAGCCATTTTCTACACAAGCAATATGGCAGCATGGGGCCCCAGGGGAGCTGTAGCTTGTCTAGCTTTCCATGCTGCTGACCTTCAGGCTCGACAGATCAGGGCTGCTCCCACTGCAGCGGTCAGATAAACAAGATGTCTGGACAACAGTGGTAAAGTAAGTGGATAAGCTGAGGGAGAGGCGACAAAACTGACAAGATCAAATGTGTGTGTGGTGAGGCAAGCCAAGAGTGTAGCAAAAGACGAGAAGCTACCGTGTGTGTGTGTGTGTGTGTGTGTGTGTGTTTGTGTATCTGACCTGTTGATGAACTCTTCATAGCAGGAATAAATAGCGGCGAGACACACTGCCACCAGGTTTGGCAGGACACGTGGGTGAGGGCACTGCCCTGTTGGGCCGTGCATGCTGCAACACATATAGGTACTGGTTAAAAAACATGGTCCAGAGGTTTACTAAAGGTTCAGCACCTGTCACACAGACAATCAGCTGCATCTGTCTAATCAGCATATCATCCAGCCCTTATACATGTGTAAATCTACTCAAACAGTCCATTAACAAAAGTATAGGACCTCTTGATACATTCTTGACCATTTCTCACCTGTGGACAAACTTCTTGACGACCTCCATCCCAGCATTGAGCTCATTGAGGGCCAGGATGTACTCCTGAGTAAAGAGACGCAGTCGAGGACACTTCCCAAAGTCCTTAAATTACCAGAGACACATGCAAAATTTAAACTTAATCCAAATTGCATACATTCATATCTCTCTCTCTCTGTGTGTGTGTGTGTGTGTGTGTGTGTGTATATATATATATATATATATATATATATATATATATATATGTGTGTATGTGTGTGTGTGTGTGTGTGTGTGTGTGTGTGTGTATATATATATATATATATATATATATATATATATATATATATATATATATATATGTGTGTGTGTGTGTGTGTGTGTGTGTGTGTGTATATATATATATATATATATATATATATATATATATATATATATATATATATATATATATATGTGTGTGTGTGTGTGTGTGTGTGTGTGTGTATCTATCTATCATATGTCCTAAGTTGAAATGGGATAATTTTTAAATTGTAAACTGTTTAACAAAACTTAATAAATTTGAAATGTTTTTTTTAAACCTTTAGGTTTTTAACTGCTCTAACACTATTGTTGCCCTGCATCGATCAGATTATCTTTATTTTTTTGCTTAGCGCTTAAATGATAAATATTGTTAGTTTAGTTTTACTTTTGTACAAGCTCTAACTGTGGCACTGAAATCTAATTGCAAATGCTACATTCTATTCTATAAAATATTTTCAGAATACAATAAGATATATTAGATACACTGAGTATGTAGATTTACTAAAAACATGTACACTGGTTTCAAATCTCTTTGTTACTACTGGATGCAGCTTCTGAACACACTCCTTCTTACCATATTGTGTTTGAGGATTCTCTGGACTACAGGAGTAAAAACTTCGATCACAACCATTGAACGGGGCCGCTCCCGACAGTGCTGAAACACACAAAAAGGACCATTAACAAGTGGCACTTTCAAATCAAACTATTAGAGGTGACTACAGAAATGTTCGATGGTGTTTTATTTTTACTGTCGACGCAGGATATGATCTCACCTTACAGAAGAACTCACACAGGTCAGGTGGTGGGTGGTTGTTTTCCAGAAGCGGAGCAATGGCCTAAAGACACACGCATTATATAGCACACTTAAAATAGGAAGAGGCTGCACCAAAGTGCCTCACAAAAAATACAAACATAAAGAATACATTAAAATGCACTTAAAACTGGTTGAAAAGTAAAACCAAAACAAACAAACAAACAAACAAAACAATAGTTAAACAATATGGCAAAAGGGCAAATTGTAAGATATAAGCAAATACATCACAGAAGAAACTAAAACAATATTAGCAAAGTTTTCATTAAAGTGCATTTTGAGCATAGATTTCATAGATTTTAAAGATCAAATAACTCAAATGCTTATTGAGAGGCTGAGCTGGGGGGGTCTTTACCCCAGCGCTTGCATTTTGACCTAGGGACTTCAAGAGAAGGTGATTTGAGGGTCTCAGTGGTCAGGTTGTTTTATGAAAATTAAAAGCTCAGGCAGGAACATATACAAAGCTCTAAAGACAAACAATAAAAGCTTAAAATGAATTCTTGGTTGTGAGGACAGGGGTATCATACTTGCATGTACCTGTCAGGAGGCGAGCTGCTGCATTTCGTACTAGCTGAGGGCATGTTAGAGATGACTGACGGATTTCTATTATGGACCAATAGAATAGTTTAGCCTTGAGCTGATAAAAGCATGACCAGCTTTTTCCAGATAACTAAAGGGGAGAAACTTCAACTTTGCCTTTCGTAACAGTCTCAGTTGGAAGAATCTTGTTTTACCTGCTGAACAGATCTGACTCTCAATGTTAAGCAGACCCCTACGTTTTTTTTACAAGAGTGCTTAAAAGTGGAGTCAGTAAGCCAAGATTTGCATCAACACTAAAGGAAAATTGTGTTTTGCTCTTGTGTAAACATAGGAAGTTTTCATAATTTTACTTCTCTCATACATTTTAAAAGACACTGTGATTAGTTACTATTCCTGACACTCAACGGGAGGTAAATTTGTAACTCCTGAGCATAGTAGGGAATTGAATAAACAAGTCGAGAAAAGGACAGGGCACAATTGATGCCTAGGGTACCTCACGGCACAGGGGAGAAGATGTATGTCCACCCGCTGGTGGGGCCGAGAGATGAGGATCTCATGATTTATAGAGTCAAATGCAGCTGTCAGAAAGTCCTGAATCAGCAGAATCAATTGTCTGAAAGAGTTTATTACAGACTTTCAACCAGACTAAAATCTTTTATTCAATACCATTTTCCTCGATAAAAGACTGCAGATGAGTAAGTACCATCTCTTTAAGCACTTTGAAGTGAAGAGCAGTTTAGAGAGTCTGAAGTTGGGGCAGATGAAGGAAATTAGATTAAACTTTCCAAGACAAATGGTCTTTGACCAAAATGGATGGTATAATGTTCAGTGGGTTATTTTCATATGCTGCACTCTCTTAGTAACTCGGGGGAGACACACTGGCTCACACTCCTCCACACCAGCTTACACTAACAAGTAGATGTACACGTACACACACAAACATTTCGTATCCTATCTCTTATTTACACTGGCTGCAAGCCAGCAGTATGGATCTGCACTGTGAGGTGCAGAAGCCTTGCAAAAACAACCGACAGGTGATCTACACAAACATGACTACCTGTCCCAGCATCAAGCTCTTCTGTTGTGCCCAGATACTACGATACAGGCATCGACCACAACAGGGAAAAACATACAGGCTTAACATGAACAAACACATGAGGAGAATCTATAGTTTTATATAGCCACAGGTGGTAATGATTAACTTTAAGCCTGTCATCAAATATCAATTTGTCCTAAGGTGAACTTCATACTCACCACAATTATGTTTTCATGATCCTGAGTGCTTAGGTTGGAGTT
Source organism: Channa argus (assembly GCF_033026475.1). Lineage (NCBI taxonomy): Eukaryota > Metazoa > Chordata > Actinopteri > Anabantiformes > Channidae > Channa > Channa argus. Next base: position 27,746,973 of record NC_090200.1, read on the forward strand.
CTGTGGGGAAGGAGAAGGAAAAAAGCATAGTTTAAGTGTAGGTTTATGTGTGTATGTCATACTGTGATCAAATGTCATGAGTTTGGAGATTTGGAATAATGTCACGTTTTAGGGGTTGGGATTAGTATCAGGTGTGGCTGAGTGGGAGGTTTCTGTTTTTTTACTGTGTGGCACTACAGTGCCACGTCAGGACTATCCAAACACCTTCCCAGAAATACTCTGCCTCTGAGGAAATGACACCACCATCAGAGCAAACAGGAGGACAAATCTAAACATGACGATGACATCGGGAGACATCGTGCAGAAAAAGCTGTGTAATTACATGAAGGCATGATTCCAATCTGTTATTAAGACTTTATGGTTCTTATTTTCCTTTGCTCTAAGGAAACAAAGACTGGCTCTAACTACATTAGCTCAACTACTACAACTACTACATTTCTAGTCTAACGTTTTAGAAACAAAACAAAACAAAACTGTATTATGAATTGTTATACAGTATGCATTACAGCCTCTATTTCCCTATTGCCATATTTTACAGTTGCTGTGTGTGTGTGTGTGTGTGTGTGTGTGTGTGTGTGTGTGTGTGATACCTCAGCCAGCAGGGTGGATATGATGTGCAGCGGAGCCTGGTGGATGGAGTCGTCCTGCAGTGGTGAGGTCAGAGCCATGTCCACCAGCGCTCTGATCTCCTTGAGCACCACATCCCAGCGACTCGGGTTGTTCAAGACCTTACGGTATTTGTAGATCTTTTTCTGCAGGAAACACAAAGTGATACTTAGCACTTCACTACCACTGAGATCATAGAAAAAATATGTCCTAAAGTATGAATTTTAACCCTGCTTTGGCACTGTTTCTTTTGCGCTGCTAATGTGGGCATGGAAAATATTTGCTCACCATGGTGCAGTGAAACACACAAACAGGAAATGAAGAATCACAGCTGTGTAAAACCATGCTATCTTCACACCTTCGTACATACAGGCATTGCGTTCCATGCGACAGCTTTTCATTATTGCTTAAAAAAACAATATTTAGTATGAAGGAAATTAAAAACAAAGGTAACAGTTTTATTTAAAGTTTAATATGAACTTATCGAGGCACACTTCCTTGTATAGGTTTATTTAGCTCAGTGAGCACAGCTGGCTCTGGTACTGACAGGTCTGATCCTCATTAAGGTCTACAAAGTTCTACTTATTAATGGGATGGTGCAAATGAGGGAAGATTTTTTTTATACAATAAAATGCAAATTGTGGTGTTTTACCATGAACATTTTATAATAAACATTGTTTGGGCTTTACAGTATCGAAATGTGTGTGGCTGTAGGTGGGGGAGGTTAAACACCACAGCATAATAAGGCTGATGAAAAAAATTATTAGATAAAAACAAACTGTAACCTTACCTTCCACTGCAGGGAGTGAAACCACTGGTCCCTTAAGTAGCTGTTTGCAGCCTGTAGCATGCGCACACACACACACACACACACACACACACACACCAACACCCACACACACAAACACACATATACACAAAAACAATTTCTTAGATGTCTGTGTAAACATTTGCTTTTTTTAATCACTGTCACTGTCATTGGCCTTTGTCTCAGAAGTACAGCCCCACCTCTCTAGTGACGATCACTTACTTTAATAAATGTGAACATTTTACTTTTAAAAGCAGTCTGAACATATAAGAACCTAGTGGTTGAGGATTTAACATTAGTCATCAAAAAAAATTAAATAAATAAACCCGTAGTGGCTGGATACAAAGAACAAAATGAGGTTTCACACTGCATGCAAAAGGAAACAGATAATCAACAAGCATGACTGAAGATAATTCTTAATGTTAACAGAAAACTATTGACAAGTACAGCTTTAACACTGACTATAGGTAATGTGAAAGTGGCTGCTTGTGGAGCTGATTTACCAGAGTAATCAATTACAGTTATTCTTTAATCCCTTTGTTTTTTCTTATGAAGCAAACAATGAATGCATCTTTAATGCGGTTTTAAATTTTGCATTTCAGTTTAACATTAAAGAAACAAAGTAAAATTTAATTGCAAAATATTCTTGTTATTATGTATCAGGACACTGTGTGTGTGTGTGTGTGTGTGTGTGTGTGAGAGAGAGAGTGTGAGAGAGAGTAAGTGAGTGGCCTGGTAAAATATGAAAAAAAGCCCAAAAGGTCTCTAGTCATTTTCAGCTAAAAGAGGGCCTTGCTCAAAAATAATTCTAGGAAATATTTCTGCACCGCTGCCAGGCTGGTCAGCATCTCTACCACTGTATTCCAAACATCTAAACAATGTAGCTTTTCTGTTAACTTTTTGTAGTGATGTATTAATGTCACATCCATGAGCATACAACTGTACAGAAACCATATTGAAACTGATTAGAAATGATTAAATAATAAACTTATTTATAAAACTTATTTAAAAAAATATTAAAATCATTAAAGGGCAACTTCACTCATTTTCAAGTTGTTGATATGGTTCTAGTTTGGGTTATACAGTACATGTAGGATATAAATCTTCTGAGTTGCTCCTCCAGGTGACGACATCTGAAATAATTTTTCAGATTAGATGATGCCATCTGGTTGGATATACTATAGTGACTGTCAACTGAGTCTCAATTCAGTGGTCACATTCTGTGAAGGCTTTGAAGACAAGCTAAGCCTTCTGAGCGGTGGATCTTTAACCAAAAAATCTATCCAAAGATTTGTTGTGTGCTAATAATAAAGAGAATATGTCAATATATAGAAGGCATAGATAGCAATGATATCATCTGGTTATCTTTTCGCTTGCTATCAACACACTGGTTGGCACAGGAAGCCATCTGAACATCAGTGAAGCCCCATTACTGATAAAAAGGAGATTTCTTTGACACTACTTATATTGAACATTGTTCATGAAATGTCAACAACTGTAGTGACACTCCAACTTCTATACTAAAGAACTGTTGTTTCAATCGGTAAGACCAGTTTAGACCAGACAAGGTGTGTAATTAGAGGAAGAAATGGTGCATAGTCTAGTTGCATTAGAAAAAAAAACAAAGCATCCAGTATAGTGTGTATTGTTCTTAATGGCACAGTGGATACAAGTTTAACTTTAATGTGCTACTGTGGAAAAAGTATATTTGGTTTAAGATCATTTTCTCATAACACACTGGGTCAGGTTAGACTGAAACTGAGTCTTGTCATTCTAGCCACCTCTTCATGAACCTAGAACTAAGCAAACATAATTGATATTAAGTCCCCAGAACCTGTATGTATGAGTAACTAAAGATGTTCTCAATCATTTTTGTTACCAAATAGTCAAAACTAATTGACGTCATACCCCCAACCCTTGAGCTATGATTGCTGTTGCTTTCAGATCTAGATTAATGACATGACCTACATATACAGATACATTTATATCAACTCAGTGATTTAATCATAGATATGTGTTTTTATTGCCATCACTTCAACCACCATGAACCAATTTGTGCTAATGAGCAATTTGTTGCTGTAGCCCAGAGCAGTGTTCAGACTGTTTAGGGTTTTCAGGTTGACTCACTATAATCCTCACTTTTCCATTGCATGGAAATAATTTCTGATTTTGCAAGTTCTTTCTGGTGCTGAAAGACTATGCCAGGCTTTCCAATTGTCTATGACCCAGCAGGACGCTTAAATGGTCTTGGTTTGTGGATACGAACAAGTGTTGCTTTTCCTTCAAAGTACAAACAGAGCTTAACTGGCATTGATCCACACAGCTGGCAGCAGGCATAAACAAACCCAGCTGAGGAAGTGGGTTTGCACTGTTGACCTCCAACACCCATAATGGGTTGAGCTGTGTATCTGAGGTAATTGAGCTAATGGGTAACAGAACCATATGTGCTCACTGAATGGCTCTGGTTAAAGTGGAGGGGATTTTTTTCCCCTCCAGAAATTCAGAGCTGTCTCCTGAAGGTCAGCAGGTACATGTTGAAAGGTGCCTAACACTGGTTCTGGTACTATCCTGAGCCTAGACACACTAGACATTCAAATCAAGCTGTTGTTAGATTTCAAAATAGAATCAAAGTGTTTGGAGAGTGTTTGGGTCCAGCCCTCCCAAGGAATCATGTTGGAACCTTAGTGAGTAATTTTAAAAGGTTCATCATGGCACCAAACCAACTCTACAGTAAGGAGTGAGCAAGTCCTAAACATTTTAAGCCACCAGTAGGAGAAAATTTTCAGCAACTTATTGTTGAGGATTGACACTTTAAATCTGTGTACAGTAGGTAGCAGATAAGCTTGTAGTCCAGCTGACATCATACATTATGAAAGGCCTGAATTCTGAATGTGTGGGATGATTGACAGAATCGGTGGTGTGTGATTTTGAAAAGGATGTGAATTCAACTTAATTCAAAAATCAATAAATAAAATAATAATAATTTTAAAAAGAAGGAAGTTCTAGATTTCAGTACCCTCATTATCAGTCTCAATGCAACTTTTCAGTTAATAAAATATCTGCTAAGGTAAATTAGTATTAGGATAGTTGATGCCTGACTTCAACACTATTTCTAATTAGAAAAGGTCATGACATTCATCTAGAAGCTTCGCATCATCAGCTAGGACTGACCGCTCCATTTGCTGGTTAAAACATGACATCGCGGACAGCAGGTCATTTTAGATTAGGCTTGTTGTTTTTTTAAGACAACTGCAGACATGTCTATTACCTGCAGCAAGACGGTGCCACCAGGGAAACTGAGCTGCACACAGTACTTTGGGGCATTGTCCCATGAGAGGAGCTGAAGGTCTTCTATGGAGCTGTAGGACAACGATGTCTCCATGTAACCGGTGGGCTAGAGAGAAGAGAAAAAGCAGGACTGTATTAGGCTGCCACTGTCTAACATTTACACTATAGAATGTATATTTAAACAGAGCAAGAGGAGAAAAGGGCATTTATTTTTACTGGCAGTCAGCTGGAAAGACAAAAAGAAACATATCCTGGGATAACCTGCCCTGGGTAAACACCATGGTCAAACAAAACCTCTAAATAAAGCAAAATGGCTTATGCTGTGATCCAGTACACAGAGTTGTCTTTATCAGCAGGGCTGACATTTGATATAGTTCCAAGTGAAAGCTGAAACAAAGTGGAAAATCAATTTAAGTAAAGCATTAATCACACAAATACACAAACATCACCTAAAAAGACATTATTCATGTAACTTTGAGTCATTACACACACACACACAGTAGCAGAACTAGGGTCCCACTCTCACCACTGAGAGAGATGGAAGCAGATGCAACTGAGTAACAGGCCACAACCTGTTTGCTAGTCTTAAAATGATTACAGAAATGCTGACAAATTACCACAAGTTTCCGGACTCAGGAACAGAAGAGTCTTTAGAGAGAAAGATGGGGGAGAAAATAAATTAAAAAACAAATCTGAAAAGATAAAAATAACAAGCTCGACTAAAAGCAACGAGGAAATGGAGCCAACACTAATGAGTTTGAAGAGAAATGTTGCATGTGTGTCTCCATCAAGATGTGTGTATGTCAGTAATGCAGAAATGGCAGTAAGTGAATCACCAGTTGATTTCCCAGACATAAGTGCCACTGCATGAGTTAGTAACAATTACTGCTGATGGGAGACTTAACTGTATATCCACACAAATGGGTTCTGCACACGTCATCTGCACTGGCTGCTGCTGTTGTACCCGCCTCAGACAGCAATTTATGTTCTTTTACTTGAGATTTTCTTAGGCTTATTTTTATTCAGAAATGCTGAGATGATCACTCAGAGTATGAACAAATGGTCTGGCTGATGTTTTCCTTCTCCACCAACCTGATTTTTTTTGGAGTGAAGTAGACTCTCTCAGCAGTGACTGTAAAAAGTTTCAGCTGGAAGTAGAGTGCAGTTCTGATGAAATACACAAGTAGATTTATGACTAGGGTAGAATTCTTAGTTTAAAAAACAAACCTGAGTTTCTTGTTATCAGTGTATAAACATAGATTTAACGTGTGACTCACTATTCTCATTCCCAGTGTCAGATAAGAGCAGAAATAGAAAAAAAAAAACATAAAGTCAATATCATATCAGTTTTTGAACAGGAACGTTTACATGGGAATGAAGAAATAAAATACTGGGATTGGATTACAAACAAATATTTCATTTTACAGGATAGTTAGGAGAACTGGATAAAAGGCTGTTTACATTTGGAAAGTAAAAACGGACAAATAAGTTGAAAATGAAGTGTTGCTCCTGATACATGAGGCTGAAGTGGCTGATTCAGAGTGAAACCAGCACAATCCAATAAAGAGGAAGCACAGCTTATTCTGATCTATTCATCTGTGCAACAGCTTTTTGAAAGTAACACATTCAAAACAGTACACCTGTTTTAAATTTGAAACTGGCCATTATATTTGCCAGTATCTTAATAGACTGAGGTAGAAGGTCATACTGAGAAATCTGTTTTTCTTCACAGTTAGAGGAGCATTGTTAAAACTTTCCCACTTCACACATTTATACAGTATGTTATTGGCCATTTAATCGACTTTTTTGCCATTCCCCTCTAATAATAATTGACTATATCAAGAGAACAAAAACAAACTAAGTTCTTAAAGAAAGGTCTTATGCTGCCTCTGCCATATCGTGCATAGTAAATATCGTCAGTAAGGTTTTTGAGTAAGTCTCGCCCCCTCCAAACAACCAAAAGGTCAAAAAATATTTGCGTTACATGCTGAGGCAAAAAGTTTATGACTATGAGTTATAAAAGTATGTTTGAGGCCAAAAAGCAACCCACAAAGGCCTTGACATTTAACTGAGGCTGATTTTAACTAAGAGTTAAATATTAACTTTTTACAACTAGACAGGAGAGGCCTTGTGCTCATTGTGTCACTTTCAATAGATTTTTCAGACACCGACCAGTTTTCAACCTTGCCAGGTTTTTATCGTGGCGAAAACCCTGAAGCAGATAGTTTACACCTGGCGTTCTTTCCTGGAAACAATAGTGCAAACACAAATTAAATAACTATCTCAATAATGTCCAGACAACAAGAAAAAAGGAGAAGAAAGCTTCCCAAGGGTGGGATCATCCTTAATTTCATCCAGATCAGATTTTATAATGTTATAAAGGTGCTGGACTTGTTTAATGTAGGCTAATGACCATTTGACCTCATTCTGTGGACTTACAGTTCATGCAGAAAAGTATTCAAAACGCATTACCTTTTCCACATTTTGTTATGTTACATCCTTTATCCTAAATGGATCAACTTTGCTATTATACTCAAAATTCTACAAACAATTCCCCATAGTGACACATTAAAGAAGTTTGTTTGAAATCTTTGCAAATTTATTAAAAATAAAAAACAAAAATACAAAAAATAAATCACATGAATACTTTTTGGATGCACTGTGGGGTCCAGAAAAGAACATTGAGTCATGTGGAGATTGTCTATCAAACTCCATTTCCAATGTTTGCATCTGCAGGACTTTTGGATTCTGGGATACATCAGGTAACATGATTCAATCTTTGGATACTGAGAGTATGTTGTATGTATCATATGCATTATAAGTTTGGTTTATGTGCGTGTGAGAATGTGTGTAGCATTAAGTTACATGTGTGCAGACACTGTATGTGGGCAGTGCATTGATTGGTTGTGTGATGTGTGTCAAAAACAAGGCTGACACACTTTGGGTTTGGACATTGAAAGATTGTGAATGTCAATGTAGTGTTTAAACAGGTGTGAAAGCATTGCATTACCTCAGGAGAACCAGAAATAAGATAAAAATATGTCTAAATCTATAAACAACAGAAATAGATTTACAATTGCCTTTTTGAAGAATTAATGAGGATAAGAATATTAATATGAATTCTGATGATTTATATGTGAAGAAACTTTTGTTTTGATGTCTCACTACAACAATTTTTTATAAATGTACATCATAAGCAAAAATCCAAATGATTATTCTCATCATTATAGGATTGGACTGTCAACTTATAGCAAGTGTCTGAGGAAAAGGTCTCCGCAGGCTGTTTTGGTGACTCTCCACCACCTCCCTGCTCTTTTTCTGTTGTTTCCAGACAGATAAACAGCCTTTCTCTGGCCTCCTGCAGAACACACACAGTCATGGCTCTGCTCAACACAAAGACATCAGTAGTTAACACTGGAGCAGCCTCAGCGAAGGGCTGCTTTTACCCTGGTGTCCCTCTGCAGCGGAGGCAAGCAGATAGGTGGTTCAAGCAGCCCCCACTCTGTCTCCCTGTCTCCCTTCCTCGCTGCCTAAGAACAAACATGCTATTCCTTTATTTACACCATCCTCTGAGGTTTACAGAGTGAGCTGGCTGTTCTGTCTCACCACCAGCACATGCACACACACTGTTGTAAAACTGTACATGTACGGGATTTTCATTACAGATGACATCCACAGCAAATATTGGCTCTGGGCGCGAGCTCTTATTTGTTTGGAAGAGGAAACATCAACCACTGCATTTGTTACTTTTCCTGACCCATGTGTGCGCTGCCGAATAGTATTTCTGCTCATGTTATGTGCATAAACTGCAACATAAAGAGCAACATGTGAAACTGTTTGCAGAAGGAGGATATAAATGATGCTGCATTTTTTTAACAGTCAAAGACAGAATGGAGACAAATACAAGGAGCTTCAATTTTCTGATAACCAGCCCAGGTTACCATAGATACTATATCCTGCACAAGAGCATACAGTGATTGCTGGCCTTCCTCTACCTTCCTCTCTCTCTACATTTCCTTCTGTCTTTCTTTTGACTCGACTGTGTTTTCCTGTTCCCAGTCCTGTTTTTCCCTTTTTACTTTCTCATTCTCTCTCTCTGTCTCTCTCTTTGTCTCTTTCTTTCTCTCTGTTCTGCTTTTTATTGCGGAGGAGGGCTGGAGGAGGCTACAGCTCCTCTTGGCTCTTTACTGCTGTGTTGCTATAGAAACAGGGGATGGAGATGTATGGTGTCTGTGTGTGTATGTGTATGTGTGTGTGTGTGTGTGTGTGTGTGTGTCTGTGTGTGTTTCCAAGGAGAATTAGATAAGGAGCAATGATGGAAGGAAGAAGAAGACTACGAAAGAAAAGTATCACGCTCCAGCAACAATGAATGGACATCATTATCTACATCAGGACACATGAAACATGAAAAAATGCACTAAAATGTCAACTCTTGTTTGGTTTAAAGGTTTCATCCTTCAAAAATAGAAAATGCTTTTTGTATTTACTTTTATGGGACTGGATCAATGCATTTTCGTATTAGTATTTTATGTTCAACAAATTATGTTGCTGTCTGCAGTTTGTTTACAGGTGTACTGTTTGACCAAGTAACCAATGACTTTCTTTCATTTCTTTAGGATCCTGAATGATAACAGCTCATCTGCTTTTATTGTTTAGTTATTGTTTAGTTAGTTATTGTTATAGTTCCAGCAACATGATGACCTAAATGAACAATGTTTACATCCATAAGGACACAATTAAAAACCAGGACTGAAAGGGCAGAACTTCCAAAAGCTTAAAACCCTCTAGTATATAGTACTAACATGGTAGTACTTTACTTCTTTGAAATTTCTTGAAAATCAACAGATAAAATTATGTTATGCTGAACTACAAGTGGCCCTTCATAAGACTTAGTTAGAGCAAAGATTCCCAGTCTCATCAGTGACTCCCTAGACCTGGTGCAAAACAAAAACCAGCAGCTGGTTAAAGTGATTTAGTGTTTTAACCGCTTTCCTCTTTGTTCTGGCAGCTGCTTTATCCACTGGAGAGTGGAGTGGAGAGTGTTTTTGTCAGCTAATGCTAACACTACACTGTCCAATTTTATAGTCATTTTATTTTCTTTTTTTAAACATATTCTCTTACCAAAATATGCTCCAACAGTAGTGTAAGTCTTATTCAACAGCACGGTTTGAGCGAGGCTCACTCTCCTGACCAATCAAAGAAAAGCAACAAATTCTGCTTTATTTTATTTTCTGTTATTTGTTACCTGCTACTGCCTGAAAGGCTGTGAAGAGGATGGCAGAGTGTAAAAAGTAAATGTGTACAGTAGAGAATTGTATTAAACCACTGCTGAAAATAGTCTGCAAAGATTCCACTGTTCCTTCCTGGTTCCTGACTGCCACACATGTCATTACGAGCAGGTACAATTCTCTTACTGATAAATGATGTATTTTTGTTGGGGAAGAAAAAAAAAAGAGACACCCACACAGGTTTTCAGCATCAACGCAGCTGTTAAATAGTTTCAGAATGTGAATACTTTTCCTCTCCACAATGACTTGAGGTCATGACACAAGGGGGGAAAAAAAAAAAGCAAAACATGCTAGCAGTGATAAACTTGATGAATTCAGAGGAATCCAATTCCTGTGACTGGACATCTTGAAGCTCTCTGTTCCCATCCCACAAGTGTAACTTTAGAGAGAAAGGCTGGCACAAGTATCAGCACATGTGAACACTGAGTCACTGATCAACAGCCTTTGGGCTTCCTAATATGCTGTGTCCACTGAGTAATGCAGGGCAGGGAAGACTTTTTACATGGAATTTCTGATGACTCAAAGCAGGAATACAGTGACGGTCAGAAACAGAAACAGACAGCTGGCTGTCCGCATGCAAAATCAAAATGCGAGTTCCGCATTTTGATTTTACGCAGTTTTTACGCCGGATCCCCTTTCAAACGCAACCATCAACAATTTCTACCAGGCTTGGGACTTTCACTGCATGGCTGGGGATGGGCTTTTTAGGGGTTCACTGTCTTGCCCAGAGACATGAAGTTGGGAAGAGGGGGCATGAACCTCCGACCCTATAGTCAGCCACTCTACCAATTGAGCCACTGCCACCTCTTATGCCTTAGGGTACTATGTAAAAATGTCCAACTAATACTTTGCCAGTTTGTGACAGAGCCAATACATATGTAACAAAGAACCCACAGCAACTTTACATTTGTCACATTGAGGTGATACAGAGTGGAATATATTATGTAATCTGGACTTGGAATAATGCAATCAGAAATGTGAATTGGAGAACCAAAATATGAGCTGAAGTAGGTTAAATGATAAAGAATTGTTCTTTATAAACAGATCCTGAATGGGGATCATACCCCTCCCTCTCCAGGCAGGGAAAACCACATTTGACCATGGTAGCAGAAAAGAATGATTAAAGCAGATAGGGGTGTGCAAGGAGGTCTTAGGTAAAAACAAAGCACTTTCCTGATATGATTTAAAATCCTGATAAGAGTTCCTTACTGTAAAACTTAAATATCTCAGATTGCTGGGTTTGTTCCCTTTTGAAATCAGCAAAGCCTGTAGAGAAGAGTTTGTAACTAAGTCATCTTCCACAGAGGGGCATCAAGGGTCACAGTGTCGGGATCAGTGTCCCAGTACATCAGGACCCTAGCATTTGTGCCTGAAGGCTGGTAGACCAAGTCCATTCTGAGATTTAGGTTCAGTAGATGGGTTTTAGAGAATCCTCCACGTGTCTATATTTCTTTTTAATTTTGAGATAAACTACAAAAACTTCAAATTCAAATTACAAAAAATAATAAATAACAAATTCAATTCAAATAACATTTTTGGATTTTTGGAAGTTTGTCAGTTTGTAGCCCAACAGTTTGCCAAGTGAGGGTTTTGGCTCCAAGTTGAGGGGGACTGACTTCACTGCATAGCTTACGTATAATAATATGTCATCCACATAGAAACTGATGAGTGTTTCTACACCTCCCACTATTATGCTGATGATTAGTGGGTGGTTTCTAATTTTTACAGCAAGTGGCTCTTGCATTAGAGCCACTTGCTGTAAAAATTTGGTCACCAAATGTGATCAAATATGATATTAAAAAAAGGACATAACAGGGCATCCCCATTGGACTGAGTGGTAGAGAAGGAATATGGCTGACTTGTCACGATTAGTTAAGACAGAAGGCACTGGACCTGCATAGATCATTTTAACCTAGGTAATAAAGGATTCTCCTACTCCAAATTTGCTTAGGGACTCGAACATTTACAGCCATTCTATTTGATCAAATGCCTTTTGTGCATCTAAAAAGGTATGATTGCTGCTTTGTTGGTCTTTTGGGAGTCTGTGTATATGGTGTTAAGGCATTTAACATTGAAAAAAGAAAATTTTCCTGGGATAAATCCAGTCTAATCATGGTGGATAATGTATGTAAGATGCTTACTTAATTTGTTTTCCGGATCCTTTGTGATTATTTTTCTGTTAAAATTCTGAAAGGCAATAGGTCTATAACTGGCAGGACCTGTCTTGTCTTTCCCTTTTTGTGCAAAAGACCAATGTTAGCTTCGTATAGAGTCTTAGGCAGGGCCTCCCCTTGTTTAGCATGCAATACTATTTTGAATAATAGTGGAGCGAGCAGGGAGGAGAATGCCTTGTAGTATTCGATGGGAAATCCATCTGCCCTTCCATTTTTCCAGAGGGAAAAGCTTTTATAGTAGAAAGAAGCTCTTCAATTGTAAGATGAGCATCTAATTCCTCTCTGGCGACCTGGTCAAGGCATTTAAGGAATCACAAATGTTGTTCAGATCAGATTGAGGGGTCTTGCACTTGGATGTGCAGAGATCTATGTAGAATTCTCTAAATCTACTCATTATTTCTTTAGGATTGGTTAGCAGGGTGCCTGATTTTGACTTGATACTACAGATTGACCTGGGGGCAATTGACCTAGAGCTTGCAACTTGCTGGGCTTTCCTCCCAATTCAAACTGCTTTTGTTTTAACTTTAAGAGACTTGTTTACATGGTTACCCAGATTGCAATTATATTTGTATTTTAGCTTCCTTATTTTATTGTAATCTGATGGTGATTTTGAGTCTTGATATGTCAATGTCAATGCCGGGACAGCATAGTCAATCTCTACTAAGCTGTTGTTCCTATCCTTCTTGGTGGAAGATTTGAATGAGATAATATGACCCCGCACTATCACCTTTAATGTTTCCCATAGGAAGGAGTCAGAGACCTCACCAGTATCATTTGTTTCAATTAATTATTTTGTCTTAGCCGCCAGAAAATGTATTGTCTGCTAGTACTACAGGGTGGAAGCATAGGGGCGGCAGTGGCTTGGTCGGTAGGGACAGAGCCAAGTTAATGGACATGGTTGAAGGGCTTCGATCTTAAATTAATATATTATGGTTTTAGTAGTAGTATTACTGACCAAAAACATCATCAATTCTACTGTAAGATTCGTGAACATGGGAGGAATAGGAGAAGTCACTGTCTGTGGGATGTTGAAGCCTTCATATATCGACAATGTTTCTGGACTCCATCAAATTGTTCAACATTTGGTGTACGTGCTTGGGTAGATGACGAGGGGATAGCCTGTCTAAGTAAAAAAAACTGAATTCTTTCCTTTGTCTCTACCCACCTCCTGCTTTTCCTTCTCTATTTCAACCCCCCTCCACTATCACCATTGCTGCTTTCGCACTCTTTTCCCCCTCATTCCTTCTCAGCATTCCAGTATACCCTCTTTTGAACCCTTTGGTCATCCTCTTCCTTCTTCCTTCCTCTCTTTAATTAGTAATCTGCTTCCACCTTTTCACTCCTCCTCCATCCCTACTTTTCCTGGATGCTTGCTTCCTGGCTTTGTCACCTTCTTTTACTACTCGTTAGTTTGCTTGTTACTTCATCTGTTTATTATGATAAAAAAATTATTATTATTATGATAAAAATCACTAAAGGCAATCAATAAAAATAGCTCACACGAGAGTCATGCATCATGCTGTAAGCATAAGCACCTGCGCAATAAAAAGAAATGTTGAACAAAGTAGGTGTTAGATACTGTGTGTAACCACACACACTCCTTCATAATCTTCTGCAACCACTGTGTCTCTGTGTTTGCATCACACACACTGACAACCACAACTCTCCTATCCCAAGACACACTGGGAGGGGATAAGATCACACTAAGTGCACATATCTTCCTGTTCCAGTCATGAAAAGCATTGCACATTCTGTCCCCCCTTACATATTTATCAATAATCGCACGACAGCGCTTCCCAAACAGAAGGACATCGAGCAGATCAATCAATTACGGATATAAACAGGCCGTATTTTCGTTGGAAGACTGTCTCACTGTGGGACTTGTGTGTGACGTCATGTGGAGTCACTTCCCTGAATGATAAGCTGCCTTACTTCTTCATTTTTTTAAAGAACAAAACACACAGCTGACCTGCAGTACGATGTCGACATGTCCCGCAGGCCTTCACACAGGACAGAACAGAGAGCCTGTCTGTTAAGCCAGCTGTGCTTAAACACCCTTGCTCCATGAAAACAAATATTTATAGCTTTGTCTTATTCAAATTATAAACTTAATAAGAAGTAACAGTGCATGGCTGCTGGAGGAACAAGATGGTGCAATGAAAACAATGTAGTGATATACAGTAATACTAACCAAATGACTAATTAATAATATTTACTAATAGTAAAAGCATTTATGGTTGGGGCACCACTGATTTTGGTCAAACATCTCTTTCATTTATTTCACAAAATGCACCATTCGGGGTTTGACACCGCGATCTTGGTCAAGGTGGTTACAAATACAGGACCTTTAAAAGGTAATGTTACAGTTTTTCAAAACTAGTACTTCTGTGAAGCAACATTTTTAAGGTCATACTTGCACTAGGCACTTAGTTTCCTTTTGTCATTGCATGAGCACGTTGTCCCCCCTCCCCTTTGCCACTACTGGTCTGCACCCACACTGCACTTAGCGATCTGTGAGGATGTGACATTCTGTGTTCGAGAAGTGCCTCCACACTCAGTGTGAACACTAACCATGCCAGAGTCGGAACGCACTGCCTGCAGTAATGTGCAAAATATATAGGAAATGTAGTCGTATATAAAATGAGGTAAAAGACAAACTAACTCATACAACCTAGTTTCAGGAAAAAAAAAAAGATGCTGTGTAAAACATACAAAAAGAAAAAATAATAATAAAATAAAAAAAACACAACTATACAACTAACTACTTCACAAAACTAAGTGTTTGGGAACTAAGGAGGAGACTTGATTAGTTCTGGATGATGGGTAAAAGGTCTGGAAGGCCTATACTACAGAATGCGGTTTGGAATTGTGTTGTTAAAATACGCAAGACCTTCCAAGTAAAACGACGTCATGTCATTGCGAGTTTTTCTTTTGTTCTCACGACTGCCCGTGTCCCTTTTGTTGTTCCAACTTTTTTGAAAAGTGTTGATGGCATCAAATCAATGATCATATTTCGTAGTTTCAATGAAATAAATAAATAAATATAAATATATATATATATATAAAAAATCATAGATACATATACATTATATTTTTATATTCACATCTGATAGTGAGATGTAGCATAAAAACTATTTGATTACAGGCACTCAGGTGGTAAAAAAATAAAAGGCCATTATTAAATATGACCCAACATACAAAACCTGAATGCTTATCACCAAACTTGCCTTCCCTCAGGGTTGTCTTTGATATAATAACTTTGTGCCATGTACAATTAAAAAAACATTTCAAATGATCTTCAGATCATTGCGTCCCCCCCGCCCCCCTAATTCAAATTCTTCGAAGCATGAGGCACATTGATTGCTCAGTTTTAACTGTACCTATTACAAGCAAATAAAATTCTACTCACAATATGAATCCTAACTGAGGGTATGTGACCCTCAGACAGTTCCTCATATTATTTTGTTGGTGAAGCAGGCTTGCTCCTGTCATCCAGCATCAAATACCCACGGGTCTCTCTTGGTCCAAAAGCAATGCAGGACATCACTTCGTACACTGGTATCTTTAGAATGGACATTTCCTCAATTTAATACACTGATGAAAAACAATTGGTGAGTGGCTCCAAAGCCAAATAAAATGAAATAATCTGAATCCATGTAAGACACCAGACAGTCACTGCTTAGCTCAAAAATGAATTATTGCAATGTAGATAAGGGAGTTAATCCAGACATGATAAAGACCTGACATCAGAATGAAGTAAATATACACAACAGCCCAAAAAAAAAAAAAAAAAAAAAAAAAGCAATGACTACCACAGCAGCAACAACACAATATGAAAAAGAGAAGGTTTACAAGAAGTAACAACAGCTCCCGGCTGCTGGTGGCCAACTGAGCAGCTGGGAGCTGTTGTTGAAAATTTCAAGTAGTTCCACACTTAAATATACACTCAAATATAGCACACCTAATAAATATTAAATATAACATTAACCCAAACAAAACTAGAAATCAGATAGTGACGAACCTTGTATGGTTCTGATTAGCCAGGAAGGTTGGAGTGGAAAATAAAGATGGTACTGCTGTGAGCTCTGGTTATTCCCCGTAGTATTGGTGACACAGGACACGTGTAAACTCACAGTTAAATCAGAGAGTCAGTCTGTTAACATGCCTAAATATGTTTAAGCTGTTCACTTATTTAAACACAAATGTCTACCACAGAGCTTTAGTTCTTGAAACTATATGTGTGGTCCCAAAGTGCTTCATGTTTTAATATTCATATTGTTCACTAGTGATTCCTAGATATGGATTAATAAAAACAACAACAGGATTTCCGAGAAAGCGTTTTTCCCTTTGTTAAGCTGTTGTCATCTTGGATCGCTGTGACTGGCTGAGCTGTTTCAGAGACGAGACTAGTAGCCTGTCTTCTAGTGGGTTTCCTAACCACCACACCCTCAGATTTACTATGTCCCACCTCTTGTAGATCTTTCGCACTTTGCACTGTTCCACCTACACGGACTAAAACAACAGGTGCTCTTGGAGACGCCCACATGTTCCTATGCTTGTGCCCTGAAACTGCTTTGTATTGGTCTGCTTCTGCATATCACTCCATTGATGCAGACTCATAGAACTTAGTGTCAGATTAAGTGTGTGGCCTACAAAAGCACTTTTTTATATTAGACCTGTGGGTCATTTTAAGGGTGGTTCCTCAAACAGGGGCCACATTTTCACTTCTCACTGTGGTTTGGCAAAGAGACAGATGGATAAGATTAGGGGCGTTTTCAAACCTGTAGTTAATTTGCTCTGGTTGAAACCATGGCCTGTTTTTTCCCCTTGTTTTACTTTTCTTTCACACAGAAAAATCACTAAGTCACATAAGAATGGTTGTGTTCAGTCACAGGTTAAGTTGATCTTAGGCAGGAAGAACGTTAAAACACAGGAACAATATCTATACTGGCCAATTTTCCTGTTAGTGAAAAGCAATGGCACAATTGGTATTTGTTCATAGTCTGGGTAATTATCTGGGCAAACCTCTGAAAGCAGATGCTGAATACACTAAGAAAACCCAAGCTCTCAACTGGCCTTTTAGCTTCAACCATCTGCTTTAGGTTGGACAGGGTCAGATCATGTTTTCACCCCAAATGAATCGCTTCGAGAGTTCTTATTTTTTAAGATAAATCTTCTAAAAATTTTGTAAGAAGTTTTTCTTGCTTCGCTTATCATAAATGCAAGGTTCACGTAATCTAGTTCTGGTTCCCACATGACGCCCATAGAATCATTATCATTTAACCTCTCCATGCATTATATTATTATCAGCATATCATGTAATTCTTTCTCCTCCATGGTTTCTCTGTCTCCCTTTTATCCACAGTTATCACACATCATTTTCCACCTCTGACTGTCTACAACATGTTAGATAAATAAGGTCATGTGTTGAGTTACTGAAAAATTATTTTAGAACAACTTGACTTTTTAACCCTGTCTAAAAGTCAAATGCTTGTTTCCTGATCTTAGTCAATTTCTGTCAACATACGTGCCCATACTCTTCTTTGCAGCTTCTCTCACTCAGCTCTTGCCTGTGATCCAAAGCAACAGTAAGAAGCCAAACTGCCAGTAATGGAAGATTGTTTTTCTAGAAGTTGCGTGACTTCTTGTAATATACTATCTGATGTTGGCTCTCGTGCAAAATGGTCCAGAGCTATAGCTACTGCTAAGGATAAAAACGTCTCAAATGCACAGCATACTAGGATTTCATTTTGCTCTAATTTAAATGAAGTTTTTCAATCTTAATTTCTTTATTCATTGGCAAAGATGTATTTTCCAAAATCTTTCAGCCTTACATCCTGGGAATATAAGACCTCAGGTTTAGTGGTCATAATGAGAAAAAGGACTAAAATAATACACAGCTGTCCTGTTGTCTTGAGGCTCTGAGCTGCCCTGGTCCTGTAACACACATTTGCTACAGACTGGATGTAGGGGGGAAACAGCTGAGTCTGTCCAAAGACCACACAATTCATATCTTAGCACTTCAAAAGTTTATTAATTAACACCAATTTAAATGCGATAAAGTGATTTTACAGGAAATTAGGGCCAGACTCCCGGTCATTTTTAGGCATATGCCATATGGACTTTCACCTACAATGCGATGAGCTGGGGGGCTACAAAAAAAAAACCCAGTGCAGTGTGTGTAACCCTACCTCTGTTGCTGTGTTCAAATGATTAATCAGGAAGAAGTGTTTGATTGAGAACGACAAGCATGATAGAACCAACTGTACAGCACTATATTATTTTTTAATATCTAATTTTAGGCGAATTGTCAACGTAGAGAACATACCACCATAAAATCTTTACTTTTTATCCAATCAGAGCAGCAGAAGACCTAAACATCTATGTAGTCATCTGGAGTAAAAAACAAAACGAACCACTACATTTTACATGTAATTGTTTAATTACAAAAATGAAGTGTTTTGTAGAATCAGCACGGTATCACATAAAAATAATAGTACCAATATTTTTCCACAACCGTAAAAATAACCCAGCAGCATGTCCACACCATCAGCACGTAGAATACTATTTATGTTAGTATTAATGATAATTAGGACACCAATAATCAATAAGTTGATAGGTCTGACACAAAAAATAAAATAAAGAAACTAGAATGAAACATTCAGGTTGCTTTATTCAATATTTTATTTTCAATATTTATTTAATATCACAAGTCAATAAATCCTGGCATTAAAACTAGCTGCTATAAATCCAGATGTTTGCTGTAGGAATGATAGCTGTTAAAGTCACCCCACTGTGATAATGTGATCATCTTTAATCATTTTCTAACGTGATCTCCTTGATGTATCTTTAAAGTCTGCACTGGTAATTATACACATTGTACAAACAAAAGATAAGATTTATTATAAAATGTGGTCAGTCCACAATTTAGACACAAAGACATTGATTAAAAGTAACCTGATGATGTTAGAATTATATCCAATTTCCTGATGTGAATAATCAGGTAATAGCTTCATTGTCTCCAGTATCAACATAATATTTCATGCACACTAAATAAATTTATATTTAATATATTGAGGGGTATGCAAACTTTTTGCACTGATAGAATTGTCATTATTTTACTAGAGCTTTATTTATATACACTCCAGTGACCATTTTTCTTACTTCTAATGATAAAGAAACATTTGTTACTGCTGAATGTGCAACAAATATTATATTAAATCAAAATAAATTGAGTTTTACTCATTTTCTATTTTAAAATAAAAGGGATGCAACCTTTTGCACACATCTGCCATCTCTCTCCAGTTCTCAGAATTAACAAGCAGCCATCACAAGCCTTTTGTTAACCTTAGCGATCATATAGTACTACAACATTATGTGTAATATGCAAAGAGGTGCCAATATATCATGCCTATTTCGTCTATGCTGGGGTTATTGTCTTGCCATCATATGGTGAAGCAGCTGTGCATAAATGATGCAAACTAGGAACTGAAGTGTTACAGTCTGACGTCAACAAAACTTCAAATGCAAACCAGAATTGGCAGGATGTAAACTGTAAGAAAGGTGTGAGGACCACAAATCCATGTTTCAATGCAGATTAATTTTCATAGCAGACAGCTGTAAAACAAAGAGTGGTGTGAAATGCTTTTTTCCCCCTCAGGATGGCTACAAACAACCCAGTTTCCCTAAAAGCCATGGCTTAAAACAGTCCCAGTTAGTTCCCTGACACCTATTCGCTCCTCTTACTCTATGTTTTTTCCTTCATGTTATCTATCTTTTGCAGAAACACACATCTACAGAAGAAGAAGGGGAACAAGTCCAAGTCCAATTCCAATCTGTTCTAAAGTTCATAAGTCAATCTGATGAAGAATGCTACCATTCCCCACTGTAACTCATACCTTTGCCTACTGGGTGCATTGTTCAAACAAAACTGAGAGGACTCAGAATTTGAATATGAACATGTACTGCAGCCCTGGAGGCCTGCCCAGAGCCTTTAAAAACTGTGTGTGTGTGTGTGTGTGTGTGTGTGTGTGTGTGTGTGTGTGTGTGTGTGTGTGTGTGTGTGTGTGTGTGTGTGTGTATGTATGTATGTATAGGTTCACAGTTTGTAGTCACTGCAGAAAGCTTCTCCTTCCTTTCTTTGGAATTAACACATTACCACCAACAAGGTCTGGCAGCACAGTTATATTGTGTGCTGCTCTTGTTTTGAGCAGCGTGCCGTACTTTGCTGTGCAATCAGATGATCTGGATGTATAGTTTTTTCAGAACATCCTCTGCCAGTTGTCAACATGCTCACACAATCTCTTCATTGTTCAAAGGAGCTCGCTCTTCCACAAGACCTGTCCCAATATCTCCGGTCTACACAGTGCAGATTTATTACAGCTGTATTTTAAAGCACAATCAAAACTTCATTTTAGGATTTAGTTTTGCAGTTTGAGCAATCTGCTGATTTTCACCTCTGCATCAACATTTCTTTTTCAAAATCAGAAGCAACATATTGTGATTGTGTAATTATCTCATACTTTTGTGCCATTGCAGAGCCTTTAACCAATCAGATTGTTTAGTTCAGGGCTAGTGAAGATATGGCTGAGATTAGAAGTAGGACCATGCATGGGGCTGAGGCCTACTTAAAAAGAGAACAAGCTTGTTGATGATGCACTATCCAACCACCTCAGGAAACTGAGTTGTGTATAGGTTTTTTGTGGGGGGGTTAAGGCCACAGAGCCACTTTGACAGGCTGTTGTTAAGCACTGAAGCTATAAATCTTCTTAAAAAAAACTAAATCCATAAGTAATGAAATGCACTCTTGTTCACTTATAAAGAAATGATAATTTATGGGGGGGGCTAGGTCAGATGTGACAAGTGGTTTGTGGTTGCTTATAACATTAAATGCATGCTGTGTGACTGACATTACTCAGTCTTGTTGTCTTTATACTTGTGTTACTGCTACATTATGCTTAGACTTTACCACCTTCCTGTAAAAGTGCTGAGCAGTCTTACATTAAATGACGCACCCAGGTCTGATGTTGAACTAAAAAAAATCCTGAAATAGCTTTGGATGATTTATAATTACACCAACTGCTTATTATTTTATAGTAAGTCTTTATGCAGTACTTCCTACCTTCTGTATGAAACCGTTTGTTTTTGTGTGATCTACCTTCGTTCAGCTCATGCTCATAACATGGCCTTTATAAGAGATCGTTGTGCCATTTTGTATAAAGGTTTAGTCTCGCAGCCTTAGTCCAGGAGTAGACAGGTCAAAAGAGCTCTGTTTTACAAGAGGTGCAGGTGAACTCAGTTTATAAAGACAATGAATGAGAATTTACAGAAATTTACATGTAGGAAACTCCATAATCAGGGAAGGAATCATGATATTATTGCTGAATCATGATATTATATCTACTGTAAATGTAAAAGAACTGCGTGCAGGTGTGGGACAAAAAACCAAAATAAAGAGGAATAAAAGGAATTGTCTGCAGATTGGAATCAATAAAATTCCCCACATACTAAGTGCAACATTTTGACCCGCACTCAATCGCTCATCAGTTTGTTTCTTTGCTTTATAATAACCATGTATGCATTTCATAGTTTGGGAGTTTTCTGATTCTGATTGCGGACAATTCCTTTCCTTTCTATTGTTGGCTTCTTGTGTATGTACAGTAGCTATGTATGTATGTGCAGTAGTTGAGGGCAGCAAAGTGAGAGGAAGAAAATCGAACCCAACTGCTGCTGTAGATGATTTTCTTACAAAATAAAACATCAGCCATGACTCAACCTTAGAAGGTGTTTGATTATTTCTCTCTAATTAAACGCTCCATGAAAGGGAAGCTGACACAGAGGATCACACAAACAATAAGTGGCAGCATTTGAATAAATTGGTGACATGGCTTAGAAACAGTGTCCAGCCGTGCACCTTAGAGACACCCGAAATTGATTTTAGAAAAGCTCCCAACCCTCGCCTTGCTACCTCTAATAAGCCCCTCCACTGTGCTCAGGGTGCACCCAGATTTCTTTCATCTCAGGTCATGTGTGAGGGAGGCTCAACACAGGAAGCACATGCTTGCACTAGTTCACTGTAACTCAAATATGATGTAGGTTAGGTCTGCCAAAAGAAATAAAAAATGAGTCATAAGTCAAACATGTGCAAATAAAGGCAGCATGCATTCATGTTCTTTCCTAACTACAAATGTAAAGGAAAAAATGTCATTTTAAAATAAGACAAATTTATTTAGCCGTTTTGCAAAAAATGGACACTGCCCCTAAATGGGATTCATGTGATTTTCTGGAACTAATGAATCCCTCTTGGCAGCCACACTCACTTTCACAAAGCCCTTTTCTCACAGTCAGCTTAGCTATTTGCTGTGAGTGGGAATGTTGTTGGAAACGCAGAGTCAAGGCTCTTTGCTTCCTTGTTGGAAGTGGTCTCTCTGGAAGAGAGCTACAGAGCAAATGGGTCAGCATTGTTCCTCTGCCCACATAACTGCTCTGCTTAACAACAAGCACAACTACACTCAGGAAATGTACGTTCATGCATCACCATGAATAAAACCTTCTTCCTCATATTTAAGCCCTTTACTGAGCAAAGTATATGCAACATTGTCGTTAAGTGACCTCACATTGGTGACAGCAGTTCTTCCACAGTGGTCTACATACAAAAGAGACAAAGCTTCACTAAAGGACAACCTATAATAAACGACAATTCTGAGGAGGGTTCCTATTTTGTGCCATCTTGGCACAATGTGCAGAGCTTCAGAAAATGATGGCTTAAAGGCACTGAGGAGTATTATTAACTTACAGAACATTTTCACTGCCCTGAATGTTTTTGAAGATGATTTGAGATGTCAGCCAGTCCACAGCAGAAAGTGACTGTTAACATGTGGTTCTGCAAAGCAAGAACAATAAAGCACCTACAACAAGCTATGTCTAAAACGTCTGAGAGTTGGGTTTCAGATACACAGAAAAATCTTATCTAAAAGTCTGTTAGAAATGTTGAAAAAGGACGCTGGACAAAAAGTTGACTGCAGCTCTTAATGCGAAATTCATATTTTTTGCCGAGACCAACATTTTTGTGTGGAGCTGTTTAAATGTGACATACTGTATATAAGACTCCAATGTGAACTGGCCATGGCCCTGAAGTGACCCACAAGAACAATAATGTGACGTCACACGCAGTATGTCTTGTCTACAGAAGTAAACATGGATTTTGGAGTTGTTGTGCAGTGGAAGCCGACAAATCTAAAAGCAAATGATAATGATAAGACGGATGCTGAAAAAGAGCCCTTTTTTTAACAATGGCCTTTTGTGGACCAATAGCTGTCACACCTGTACAGAGAAGTGTGTCAGAGCAAGGAGTGGTGGGACCATGACGTGAGCTGATCACAAAAGCAGATTTCAGTATGTCAAAACATATCTTTGAGTACATTCACCGGCGATTTAAAAAAAATCTTTTGCACTGTTCAGTTATTCGAATTTGGGCCTTAAGATCATGGTAACGTCAAGTTGCTGGTTAGAAAACTACAACAACTTGGTTAAGGCTAGGAAAAGAGTGATTCCTCTTCACACATCCGTGATGGTACACATACTCCTTTCTTCTGCCTACATGTTCTGCAGTAATAGCAAATTAATTTTGTAATTTCAGCTTTTTGTTAAAACAATAAATTAAAATATTTTAAAAGAGTGCGATTAGTTCTTCCTCCATTGTGACCCACTGGCAGCAGCAGCGGCTATCTGAAGGTAATGTCAGTAATGTCAGCTGTCACCGTTTCCTTGGAAACGCCTGCACATGTGTTAGTTTTGCTGATCAACATGCTGAAATAACAGCAGCTGCAGCAGGTGAAGACAATAAAATTACACCATATGTAAAAATATCAGACAACTCACCTCCTCTGACTTTGGCTCGTTTTTATGGACAGGCTTCACATTAAAAGAAGCTGTAGTGTTAGCCACATGTTCGCTCTAATTACTGTGTAATGGTCCACTGCCGCAACGATGCATCCAGAGTCCTTACAGCAAATAGGTCATCTGTGTTTTCGAAGTGTTGGAACCCAATATGCACTTACGGTGGATATGGGTGGGTGTTACTCTATTTGCTCGTGGTGTTATACTTCACACTGTTTATGATGAGTAAAAGGATCAATATGCCACAAACAGCCCTGTTTACTGAGGATCACACCATGTAGTTGTAATAAATACTTTTGAAGCATGTTTTGTCTTGATTTTGTGTTGACGGACAAAAACTGACTAAAATGTCGAAGTGGAGTGGTTCATATTCTACCCCCTTGAATGCCCCACCTCCTTCTTGCAATGCAAAGGTCTTATTACTTTCTGAACTGGTGCTGAACGAACATAATTCCTGAAGAAAACTGGGGCAGTAAATCAAGTGATGCATTACCGCTCACTGACAGTATAGAAAACAAGAAAATAGTATAGACAAAACTAATTACTGCCCACCTCATTAAGGTAGAACTGATGGTAAAGCTGTGCAGGTGACTCCAGGTGACTTGACTTTCATTCAGTTCTTAGAGATTGTATATAACCTGCTTTTCAAAGTTGGTATTTAAAGTGTTATAAGTTAGATAGTTCCAGGAAAACTATACCGTTCATTGCCTGAGTGAGCAGAGAGCCCTGGGAAGTGGGAATTTGTGCTGCCACAAAGATGATTTGCTAGCTGTTGCTGAGAGCAGCTGTTGACTGGCCAAAGTGTGAGGGTTGATCCTATTTGCCACGGGAACCATAATCAATAAAGAATCTCTTACATTTACCGAGAATCTCTATACGTTTACCACACAAAAAAAGTGCGCAGAGCAATATAGGAAGCACCCCAGACACATTTTTTTTACTAGACTTTTTATGGAACTACTCAGAATAGACTCTCACATCGGAATAATACTGCAGCAGCTGTCGAAATAAAGTTTGAGGTGTTGTCATCCTACTATTTCACAAACAGTGGCCAATTCATGGGTGCTGCATCTATGGGTCCATGTAATGCAAATTTTGTCATCTGCAAAGGGACAAACAAATGCCTCAAATTTGGTTCTGAGTGGACTGTCTGCACTGAAAG
This sequence comes from Channa argus, assembly GCF_033026475.1. Classification (NCBI taxonomy): domain Eukaryota; kingdom Metazoa; phylum Chordata; class Actinopteri; order Anabantiformes; family Channidae; genus Channa; species Channa argus. The sequence continues at coordinate 27,772,197 of NC_090200.1, forward strand.
TGTGCTGACTGTACATGCTCCGGACAAGTGGACACTCATAAGCAGTCCCACCTGCTGTCTTTTTGGACTTTTTCCATGTTGGTTAATCAAAGAAAGGAGGTGATCTTCTTCTTGTCACCATCACGTTTTCTGGTGAGCATGTGTGTGACTGCGTTTGCACAGTGAAAGACACTGTATGGATACAGGAGTTTGTGTCCATAGTCCACATCTGTCTGGCAACAAGTGGAAACCATGAACGGGCTTCTTGGGCTGTAACATGCATGTGAAGCACGGGAGATGACATCCAGAGGTTAAGTCGTGTCGAGTGTATTTCTTTCTTCTTGGTTGGAAAAGTTTCGCTACTTATCTAAGCAGCTTCTACAATCTAAGGGAAATTGATTAGGGGGACCCAGTACTATCCCCCAGAGTGAGCCTGGTTTCTCACCTGGCCTGGATAAGCTTGTTGGGGGATAATAGTGGAACAATTCCATCCACACCCACACCCATAATCCCGTATGATAGAATTGTTAGGTGTGTCCTCCTTGTTGGATGTGCAAATTAGGCTTAATCTTCCTGGGGATGTATGAAAGACATGGAAAATGAGAGGCCTACCTCTCTGGATAGAACTGGGTCCCTTAAGCAAATTTACCTCTGAAGGTAAACTGAAGAAGATGCTTTGATAAGTAGCGAAATGTTTGAAACCAATAATAAAGTCCAATTGACATGACTCTGGATAACCAATCCTGGTGCAGTCCCTCAGTGACAGCAATCTCCAACAAAGGGTTAGAAGCTATTGAACTGAAACCAGGCACCCAAAAGGAGATGTTCTAAGAGGTTCCCACATCCCCACAGACAGCAAGCAATGCAGTTTCGACAATAAAAATACAAACTTTCTTTTCTTTTTCTTTCTTTTTATCTTTACAACCTTCAACACAGGTTGTATAGATCTGCATATTTAGCTTGTGAAAGTTAAATGTTAATATTTTGGCCATTCCTGTCACAAGTTTCACCCACTTAACAAATTACAATCATTTGTAATAACCAGTCCCGAGCAGTTAATTTTGTGATGTGATAGTGATGTTTGACACTTTGATAGTGATTTATACGGAATATCAAAGCTATCAAAGCTATTTAGTATATATTTATCAGTCTAAAACATATATCCCATTAGACAGCTTATCAGCAGGTTGTATTTGTATTTATAAGTATGTTTTAAGCTGGTCAGACAACATCCATTTGACCAGATCAGGAGGGAGACACTTTAAAGTCAAAAGCAACTTTTTCAAGAGAAGATTCTAAAGTATGTACAATGTGTGGATTGTGTGTTTACCCTGTTATATGGTCGCCAGGAGACAGCCACCATGCTTCATCACTGAGTGTTATCTTCCCCAGCATGTTTCATAGATTTATAACAAATAGCTTCTCAGTGCGTCATTGACTTATCATCAAGTTACACCCACAACAAGTTAGTGCACACAAGCAATCAAAAGCATTTAGTGTCAGTAAAAAATGTAAATAAGCTGGCTTTACTTTGACCACCACGCAATGATTAGCAGGGAGGACCAATGTAAATCAAAATGTCGACATTATGAAAAGCAGGAATTAACTATTTTTTCCCCAAGGAGAGGCCTTTTTTTTGTTTCGCAAGTTAGTGTGGTGAATGTCGTGAAATCAGCTGATGTCACTGAGACATTTGAGCGGACTAAAAAAAAAAAAAAAAAGGGTAGCAATCCCCTGTAAACAAGTAGGTAAAGTGAGTTCAGGTGGGGTTACCTGTAACCACATCCAGACATTTCTGCAATATAAACAAACAGTCATCAAGTCATCACATGCTGCAGTAAGAACTTCAGCACACTACTCTAGTTTGAGTGTCACAGGCAGACATCCAAAAAGCCTCTAACAAGGTGTTTTGATAAAACAACGGAGCTGGCATTAGTCAAAAAGTTTGATAATGACAGCAGGGGAAATAACACCTTAATTACAATTGACAGCATTTACTGTTGTTGTGGTTAATAAAACTGTCTAGAATAGCTGCCGCACACACACATATAGTAAATGTGTTAAAGTAGAATAGTTTGTAGAATAGTTTACAGTTTGGCTAATTTTTGGATTATTAATTACCTGTTTCTTAGCTCTGAACATCCTTCTTACAACTTCAAAGATCTAGGTTCATCCACAGTACTTACTTTGACATCTCTGGCTTTTACACACCTTGCTCTTGGTGTAATGTTTATTGGTCATACACTCCTGGAGAAAGTAACAGTGGTGTTGAATGGTCTCCATTTGTACACGGTCTGTCCCAAACCTACACCTGATTGTTTCCTTTTAAAATGAGTTGATAATTCTAGATGTCCACACATAATGCGACTTAATAATTTGACAATAAATACATTAAAAAGTGCGGTGTGTTTGTTTAATTGGGTTCCCCCCATCTAAAGACATAAAGAGTTTACCATGTTTTAGTTAATATTAATGCAGAAAAAGAGAAAACTCAATAAGTTTCTTTCAACTGCCACTGTTTCACTCCATCATCATTTAAAAGGCATTGGACTGATACATGACTAGACCCAGAAGATATTCAACAGGACATGGGCAACTGAGAGATGCTCTGTATTCACAACATAAAGCTACACTGAATATTCCAGGATTATGAAGCCTGTGTGTTACCGGAGCATTGTTTCACACTATTTCTGCAGGCCTCCTATTTGTCAGGCAGGAAGCATCATTTTACACCTGTTTTATGATTGTGCAGGCAACTACAGGAGGACACCCAGCTGGTGTCATGTCCCACAACCACAGTAACTGCCCCCTGCTGATGGGGTTTAATCTCAGTGACTAATAAAAGTTATTAACTGTAAACATGCCTTAAGATTCAGTGTTCACCTGAAAACAAGTAAGACACACACACACTTCAGGAACCGATACTACAAGGGACCTTGTGCGTCCTCTGCAGTCACAGGTACGTTAAGTTGGGTGCACAGGGCAGAGATGGAAAGAAGGCGTTGTGGGGGTGGAAGGGTACAGGCCACAGCTACAATGTTTCGATATTATCAGCAGTAAAAGGCCGTGAAGGCAGTGACACGCTGCCTTCTTGTAAACTGCGTCAACAAGAAGAACTATGCGTAATCTCGATGCGCGTCTGCTGGTTCCAGACAAGAAAAGACAAACACCAAAGCTGCCTGTGGAATGTGAAACGCAGCATATTATAATCCCTCTCTGCTCCCTCTCAGGCACAGACACACACACACACATACAAGAAGCTAGAAAGCAACTCACGGTGGCCGAGGTCAGGCTGCTGTCTGCGAGCGTGAGGTGGTGAGGCTCCCATCTCCGCAGGAACTTGGAGGTGAGGATCTTACTGAGGAAGGTGCGGGGGTGCTTCACCACGCACACCTGAATGTCCCCCTCATGGAGCAGCTTGTATCGCATCCCGGTGCTGCTGCAGAGGTGCAGGGACCTCTTGCACGGGCCTGCGGCGAGCTTGGTGTTATTGTTCCCCTCCGACATTTCCCCCAGGAGGGGCTTGTTCTCCTCGCACTGATAAAACTGATTGTTGTGCAGCTCGTTGCCTCCGCCGCCGCCGCCACCGTTGAAATCCATAGTTCAGTAATCCAACAATGTAATGTTTCCAAATGTAACGGGAAGGGGAGGGTAAACGCGTCGCAGCGACACAAGAATCCTACGTGTAGGCCTATATAAAGAATAGAAATGGATAAGGTCGTTGGGATCGAGCTGGGGCGGGGGGGGGGGGGGGGGGGGGTACCTACCTTCTAACCGCTATAACACGACCTCAGTTACAGTAGACACGGCCGAGACAGGCGCAGAAATCCCACCAAACAGTGTCCTATGGCAGGATATTCAGATGGAGCGGGGTTTCTATGATACAGTGCAAAAAATCCTCCATTTTCCTACCAGCACAAAGCCCCATGAATTGTCTCCGCGGTGCGCGTCTCGCCTCCCCCCCCACCACCACCACCACCACCACCACCGAGGAGCTACTCAATATGTTAGGGCCATGGCCTTATCCATTCCGTTCGCCCCGGTGCCAAACAGAATAATCCACATCGATGAGCGATTAGAAATGACGAGGAAACGGGCAAAAAATATCCAATGGCGGCGGATCTAGGCTTCTCCGTGAGGTTTTGTGGTCATTACAACCTCACTGGCACGGTTTCCTTTTTATTCAGTCTTTTCCCCTAGCTTGGTGTACAGGAGCCAGCACTCTCCGGCAGCGCAGCTCCGATTGGTTCCTCCTCGTTCATGTGATACCGGACTGACGTCAATGGGGAGGCGAACGGATGAGCCGTGTGTCTTTAGCGCTTGACTGTCTGCCGAGGGCGCACGCTCCCCGCCCCCCTCTCTCTTTTCTCTCTCTCGCTCTCATACACACCTCACCTCCTCCCTCCACCCTGAGAGACATGGAGGAGGGCGCAGACTTCATGAGAATCCCACCTTTCCCCCTCTTCTCTGGAAACAACGCAGCTTGGAGACATCCACTTAATTTTCCAAGAAGAGCATAGATGATTATTGTCGAGTCATTTATGCAAAAAAAGATTAATTTTATTATTTATCTAGAAAGTGGGAGGAGATGTAGACTTCACTAGTTTAGGAGCTGACATATAATTTAGATGTTCTATAATTTATGGTGACCACAGCCTATAATTATGGAATCTGGCAAGATATGACAACTTGTGTATTTCTTTGAAGAAAAAGAAAAATTCGCAAACCAAAACTTGCATTGGTGGTAGTAACTGTATATACATTTAGTCAAGTAATGTACCACCCACTGAGTGGAGTCATAGTACTTTTGTATTTAAATTACATTTTAGAGCATTTTTCCAGTTATATACAAAAACTACCAAACCACAAACACACAGACCATGAATTTACAAAGTACATTCATACTCCTAAGAATATAAACCTTTTCCACTTTTGACTAGTTCTCCTCTGTTGTGGCAACAGAGGTAAGTTTCCTAAGATTGAACACAGTAATACAGTGGGAAGCCAAACAAACTAAACATGAGCCACATGCATACACATGCACATCAAATACTAAGCAGATAAAATGAATTACTGACACTGAAGTTTACGGTAATACCTGTGCTTCTGCGGAAACAAATCATTTGTTCTCTTGAGGCTTTGCGCAATGGATTTTTACCTCCTCTAGGGATCTCGGGGCCATTAGCTAGTGCTATGCGGTCAGACGTGAAAACCCAACAGATCAAGCTTGGATTCCTGTATTCTGTGTTGCCACACTACAGAGGAGATTTATGGTCCTAGTCATGGCTACTTCAGCAGAGCACATGTTAAGGTTATGGGTTATAAGGTTCTGGAGTTTTGCCTTCGACTTCCAGAACCAGCCTTACACTAAGTCACGTATGAATCAGGCAATGCTCATGTTTCCATCTCCTTAAAATACCAGCAGGATATAAAAAGCTCTAAACTGCGTCACTGACTGATTTCATTAATACTTTTGGGCACTTTTTCAAAATTTTCCTGTCAACCTAGCTTGTACATCCGTCTGTTAAAAACATCAGTGTAGCAAGTCACACATGCATATGTTCACACAGAGGGCCCAGCAACACGAGCAATGACCATTGGTGACGTTTATCATGTGTAATTTCCCTAATGATCACGTGTCAAATCTTTGGTTTTCTGAAGCATTTCATTATTTACCATAACTATAACTATCCAATTTAAAAGAAATCAACTGGAAATAAATGCAGAGAGAGGAGACAGGAAGAAGATTGCAGTACACAGCATTAAAAAATTTACCAAGTGTGACTAATTTGGAAATAATTTGAAACCTATGTTTGATTTAAAACACTACACAAACATCAAATGTTGAAACTGAGATATTAAAAAAAAAACTATTGCTCATTTTAAATTTGATGTTTGAAAAAAGTTTGAACAGGGGCATCAAAAGACAACAAGTTTTATAACAATAAAAACCATGAGTTTTAATTGAAAATCGCACTTCTGTTTGCAATTACATTTTACATATCCATAATAACATTTCTTCTAGTTAAAAATATATTCTTACTAGGCAGAATGGTAATTAAAGATATCTACAATCACATTCTTACTAGTAAAAAATATATTTCAAGATATTGCCAATTTTAAATTCACTAGTCAGAACTACATTTAATTTACCTAAAACTCCTTAAAAAGTAAAAATATTCATTTTGAGATTTAATTGCTGGTCTGGATGTATACTGCATATATCTGTAAATAATTTCTTTCTATTCAAAAAGACCATTTTAAATATCCACAATGTCATTTTGAATATACAAAAATACAGCACTGCATTAAAATATAATATAATTTAAACAACTTCATGGACACTTGTGGTCAGTGAACAGATTTTGTTGCTGCATCTACAAATACAAACGTGTTCAATTTGTGTTTATCAGAGTGCAAGATAATTTATATTGGACTGAGATGAAGTGAAAAAATGTTAAAATTAAAAATTGTTTTTAGAAAACATGGACGCCATGGGAGCATTAATTCACACAGCATGTGTAATTTGTACATCTGGCTCTATTAAAGCTGAGCAATATTTAAAGGTTTCAAGGCAGGTCTTGTTTATTTAAGCAGCACAGTCTCAAACCACATTCTGCACGTATTACAATACCCTCCCATTTTATCCAGGGTCGGACTGGCACCAAGGTGGCCCTTGATGGCTGTGTGGGGCCACACCTAGTGGGGGGGGGGGGGGGGGGGGGGGGGGGATTCGATCCTGTGGCCTTCTGCTGCTTTACCCATGCTCTACCCAATATTTTATATAATAATGAAAATATTTGGAGCATCACCAAGCAAATATAAAAGGCGAGGCCACTGCTGACAATAGGTAGAAAGGAAACTAGTGCTTAAACTTCAACCCAGGATGCAGGACAATTGTTTTTTAAACAATTCCTTCTTTGTTTCTGATGATCTCAATAACCTTGCTCTGTTTCTTGATCAAATAAACCAGGAATTATGCCGGAAGTATAACACTTGTAACATACAAATGTTCACCAAAGAGCAATCAATTAACAGCAAGGCACGAATAAAAAACATTGTGTTCACTATAGGGCGACATCAGTGTGACCCGGTACATGACTTATAATACATTAATTCCTTCCTTTTGTGCTCACATAAGATCTTGTTATAATTTTGGATTCAGTGACTGAACGTGAAACATTCCCTAAGTGATTTTTCTAAACAGTGAATATGCAAGCACGCTTATGTGGTAAACATTACTGCAGCCAAATTACACATTTAACATAAATAAATATAAATAAAGTTGCAAATATGTTGAATCTGATCACTTTAATAAATTGTTGCTTGACTTTTTCCACCGGCAAAATATCAGTTTTTGCAAGTGCAATATCCAGTTTGTCTGATTACCGTGTTATAACTTTTTTATGACTGCATACAGTTAAGGTTAGAAGGTTGTGGTTTGGCTTAATACACAAAACCTTCCCTCGCATTGTGTTTATTTGTTCTATATCAAATAATCGATCTTTCGATTCTTTTGGTTAAAAAATGTTAACCAAAAGCTTTTGTCGCCTAAACCCAACCATACACAAGAATAACTTGTGTCTGCCTGACATTATATTTCATACAAAAACGTATTTGCAGTTCAGTTACTGAGGAACCTACAGTGGTGAAGATGTGATTATATAAATATATGCATGACTCAAATCAGTTTACCTGAGGAAAGGCTTAATTTTTGACACAGTTGAAGCATGATTGTGTGCTTGGCTGTCATAATAAATGATCGATTAGCTTAAATAAGGCTGTTGTGAAGCTCTGAAGGCATCAGAAAGATGACTTAGTATTTATAAAGACAGAAACTGAGGAAACCACTCAGTAACTAATGTGAATGAATTCAATGGTGGGCAAGTACAGCTAGTAGAGGGGTAAGGAGATGGTTTGGGAGTGAGGGCTGCCATGTCACCACAAGGTTTAAAGGAATTTAGTTATGCTATCGACAGCCAACTGTAGTTTTAGCCTGTTTATTAGGGAAATTTGCCTACGAGGCAAACCCGGGCTCGTTGTGGACACATCACACCTCTGCAAATTTATACTTGTTCAGTTGCTCATATTGTACTAACAGTATAGTTGTCTTTAATGTGAAAAGATGTATCCATGCAGCTCCTTTCTCATTCCCTTGGCTCTGGCCTGCTGCCTGCTGTGCGTGTGTGTGGGGGGCCAAGGAGCTCTTCCCTGACCTCTGGCTAAACACAGAGCAAATGATGGTTCACTCCCTAATTTTGAAAAGCATGACATAAAACTGGTCTTAAAATAGTGCTCCACTATTTTTACATGAGAACAAAGTTTTTGCAACATTAGAAACATTATAAAGAGTCAGTAGTGGTTAGGAGAGCAGCACCTTAACTAGCCTGTAGTTTGGTGTGTAAAAAAATGCACAGTGGTGTTTAAGTAAAATTTTGATTTTGTGTTTATTTCCTGTACTGAACCATATGCAGCAGAGTGATCACCAACTGATTCCCTTCTCAAAGTTTCTGATCAAAGCTGGAGAAAACGATTTATGCCTGATTAGTAAGTTTTGCAACTTCTTAAATATTGTAACGAATACCTGAAAGTACAAGTGCTACTATGAGACTCAAAATCAATGAACTCTGCCCTGCCCAATCTCAATTTCAATCTCCTTTCTTTTCTCCGCTCTGTACAGCTTTCAGGTGTTTGTTACAATGTTTAAGAATATTGTAATAATAGCACAAGTGCTATTATGTACATTCCACATCACTGTAACTGTCCTGAACTATGATGATCCAAAGGACATATTTTATTACTTGACAGTCAAGTGCACAGTGATAAACTATTACAAAATAGTTCATTCGTGCCTATTTAATGGCATATTCATGCATGGACATATGTGTATCCTAAACACATTAGCTCTTTTCCTGTTAAAAAGAGTCCAAACATTGGACATCTTTAGTCTCCAAGAGATGGAAAACTGTCATGAAACGCAGCAAAACTAGTCGCAAAACAATCTGATGCAATGTCACAAGGCTCTCAAAGGTATAACCAAAGGATGAGGTTACATTCGAATGCGCCTTAGGTCAAACATGGCTTTTCTGTCAGACGTAACTAGAGGATAATCTGTCAAATGCAAGTGGAAAAAAACCCTCATGATAACATCACGGTTTTGAAACACCTGCAGGATTGATCTCTAGGGAGCTCTGCTGAGTGTTGGAGCAGAGCAACACAGTTCAACAAGCAGCACCTAATGTAACTGCTGATGAACAGATGCTTCACAGCCTCCTATCTCTAGGGTACCAACTCGCAACAACAACCAGCTCAGAGGTTTCCACATGTTCCCACCTGGATGTCCCGCAGTTCTTTTTTCCATTCTAACCCCATTGGCAGAGGCCTTCCTGTTGCAACCCCATCATTGTTGTTCTGGAGACAAGTTGCAACATGCAAACCAACCCGTGAGCTGATTATCAGTGGTTATGTCAACAGACAGCGAAAGCCTAGGGGCAAACAAAGAAGTGCAGCGAGAACATATGTGTCATACAGCCAGAGTTAGGTATTGATTTGGCAACACTGGAAATGATTTGATTAAATATGTGACATAATTACGTCAAGAACTTACAACATTATGACTTAAACTCAGTTGATGACTCTCTTCAACTGAAATGATTCCAGAGAGATATTTTAACAAGATTTAGTACCAAAAGTTTTGGGATGGAGTTCATGAAGCACCATGAGCCAGATACTGAAATAGAGCATCCTGTTCACATTATCAGAAGACAAAGCAGCTCCCCTTTATGTAGGCTGACAAGATCTCCTGAAATTCTTTAAACCAGTCAGTTATAAACATTTATAAAAACACTTGTCTTTGTAAAAAAGCCTCAAAATAAGCACTTGGGCAAAAATCTAACTAAACATACAAACACATGGGGTGTATAGTGAACACTTCAGTCTTTTAATACCTTTGATGTACATAAATGAGACTAATGGACAACATTTGTCTGAGCATGATCAACAGCTCAAACTGTAATTCAAAGATTACTTCCTCCAGTGAGTAGGATTCATCATGTGACTGTGTGCTTCCACAGAGCTGACCATTACCACATGCAATATCTCAAAGTAAACCTAATTCTTCAGTAACATGACAACCACATCCCCAAACCCACATCTGTCACAGGATCCAGCTTGTCTGAATTCAGGGAGTGGTCATGAGAGCTGCTCTACCTCCAGCCAGGTCACATGCTTTTTTAATCCCTTGTCTAGACTTACACTGACCAGCAGACTAATATAATGTGGAGAAACACAGCTCTTTCACCATGATCACAGTGGAGAACTACGCAAAGCATTGTGTATTTTATGACAATACAAAATTTGTATTTAGAAGCAGCTTCACAGGGAGACAGAGTGATGGATGATTTGGAAAGCAGTAGGGAAATTTTAAATAAAAATTCAGTGTGTAATTAAAAAATAAATTGCCAAAATTTTCTTCACTTTTAAAAATTAAAACACAAGTCAGTGTGTCATCACATCGAAGACAAAGGTATCTAACGGTGACATCAGAGGAAAACTGGAGATGTAGATTATGATCCATAGCAGCTCGCTCCTCATGTCAGGTTATAACTTTCCACACAAGGTTTTTTAATGTCACCCAATCACTGGGTTATGAGGTTTATTAAACAAAATACTGTAGCATCTTGTACTTAAAAGGTGAAGCAAGGCAAAAAAAGCAAGTATCAACAGCCTATGTAGTACAATGCAAATCGTTGTAAAATGTAAATGTGTTGTAGTGATGGAAAACCCCAAATATTACATTCTTGATAATAAAGTGCGAACCACAATTAAACTTGCAGTGTGCAACTTAAGCTCTGGCTAAAATGAGACCCGGAATAAATCGTCTTTGCTCTGCCCAGCCCCTACCCCCCTGCTCCAAAAGCCTTGATGAGCGAGTTGTGTTAAAACTGGTCCCACTGTGAAATTACACCCAACCATTAAATCAGATATGTGATGAAGCCCACCCATGGCAACAGATATGCTGAGTGCGTTCAGAGCGGTTACGGGCCATTTACAACTTCTGTAGTCTGCACTGCAGCCAAGTGAGAAGCAAGTATGCTTTAAATAATAACTGCTAAACTTTCGAAACAAGGCCAGTCATTTATTTTTATTACCCAGCTCTGTGCATCAAGAAGAATGATATCACCATTCTGAAACATCCTTGTTGACGTCTCAATTGTACAACAGCAGGTTCTTCCTGTTTTTCATTCAGGATCAGACTTTTGTTTACACATCAGTATGCAGTTTAACTATTGGAATGTAAATAGAGTAAGACAGTAAATAGTTGCAGTTGCAGTTCAAGACAATAGGCAATAGGCTGTTTTCATTGACTGGGGGTGAGAGCACAACGGCCTCCACAATAGTGTGAAAAAGCTACTGAGCTATTGGGCAGCCTGTTCATATTATCAGAAGACAAAGCAGCTCCACCCTTTTTAGACTGCCGAGGTCTTTGGGTTAAATGTCACACATATGTTTAAACCATAGTGAGTTTGTTCATACCTTAAAAATGTATTAAAGCAATGGCCATAATACCAGCTGTTTAAATACCTCAAAATAAGCACTTTGGCAGAATTTAAACAAAACACATGAGACATGAGGGTGTATAGTGAACACTAGTGTTTTAATACCTTTGACGTAAATAAATGACACTCATGGACAATATCTTACAAAACTTCCCCACACAACTTACACAAGTTTAAACTGCATCCACTGTCCCAAACTTTCACAACATGACTGGTTAAAACCAGCCAATATACAGGTCACACTGCTGTTCTTTTGCCTCAGGGTGTGTTCCAGAATATCACAATACAGCCAGTCAACATGTGAGTGGTAACATGTAACAGTAAGTATGCAGCAGCTCAGAAACGTAACATTTCATTGTGTCATATCGTGTAAAGTATCTATCCAAAAATAGGGAAGCACAGTACTGCTGCTTTTTAGTTTTCACAGAATGATGACGAACAGGAAATACTTTAATGATTAGTATCACTGTGAGTGTACTGTAAGAGAGATTTGTAATATATTTTCATTTGTTGGCATAACATAAAAACAAAAGCCTTTTACCAAAAAACCTTCCTATAGTCCCTATATTATAATACCTGTTCCACTAGAATGGCTCGTAAAATGGTAATGACATAGGGGCCAGAGGAATATTTCTACAAGGACCAGACTGAATCCCTTTACATTTATGATGACAGTAACGTATAGCTCTTTGCTTTAACCATTAGTCTGAGTTAATCAGTAAATAGTGGAATTTAGTTCTGGATTTACTTCTTTGTGCAACAACATATAAATCAAAAGCAATCCAACCAAAACTTTGCATTCCCTTATTTTGAAATGGCAGAAGCGTTTGTTTAAATTAAGATATTAAATGCACATTCATACCGTAAAATAATGATTATACCTGTGTAAATCAGTGCTTCCTCTTAATAAATTAAATAAAAATCCACTTCAATCAATTTCTGATAAAGAAGCATTCATAATAAAAATTATGTTGATAAAAACAACTTTTTACTTTATTTACCAATTAAAAAGAATGCGAGACAAAGTTTTGCAGCTGTAAATGAATTCTTAATAAGGGATTAGGGTACGTTGCACATACGAATAGCCACATGATCACCTGATTGACGTGAAACCAGTGAATGGTGGAAGGAGCACTCAGAACATTAACATAAGTAAAAGTAGAAATAAAAGTAAACATACTGTATTTAAAATGGTAGTTAGGTACAAAAAAAAAGCATTATTTTAAAAGATACATGAAGTAACAAAAGTAAATGTTCTCTTTGTCCAGAATGGCTAATTTCACATCAAGGAATATATAATTGGATTATAATTACTGATGCATTCATTTGTTCATCCCTTTCATTTTACAGCTGAGATGGTTTGCGAATTTTACACCGAGGATCAATTAAGTCTGACAATGACACTGTATTTTGTTTTATGGATTCGATTCTAAAAAGTAACCATTGTTTTCAAGTAAATGTAGTGAAGTCAAATGTATAAAAATGGAAAATAAAAAAGAAAGTAAAAGTACATCTAAATTATACTCTAAAAAGGTACTAAAATACTTTCTACCACTGACATTATTCTGTGCGACCTTGGAATTTTATCAAATTACAAGTATGTTTCTACAAATCTGACCTACCCTTGGTACTGTCCCTGAGCGTCTCATTTGTATGGCGCACCAGAGCTGCTAATAAGAGTTTGCTAACACCACATAGCTTTACTGTCTTAAAGTAAAACCGAGGCACAAAGCCAAATGACGGGTCCAATTACAACAACAAGAATATTGTAAATAATCTGCGGGCATCAGGAAGCTGCTATTAATATGCAGGAGTGTCCAGGAACTTAGAAGCAGTGTGGTGTCTGCAAAAAAAAAAATAAAAATAAAAAAAATAACTAAAACAATGCAAGGACATTCCCTGATGTTCTGCACAGAAGTGGGGCTAAAAGTGGAAAAGATGAAAGTCATCAATTGACAGTTTTCTACTGCAAAACACAGCTGTACCCAGATCTATCGTATATGAGAATCAAGGTGAGGTAGTTTAACTAAGCAGGTTAAGGCTAACATTAATGTAATATAAATCACAGGGGTGTGCATGCCAACAAAAATTATGCAAAAGTTTTGAGAACATGTGAACGTGTTCCGCCCAGCCGACTGACAATCAAGTAAAGCACTCATACTTTGGCTTGCGAACATTTGTTTTCAGTGTATGAATGTTCTCAGTGTATGAATGTTCTCAGTGAAGGATCTGCTGCAGACTGATACCAGTTAATGGATTTCATTAGATGTCTTGAGGATGTTACGGTAATTTTACTCTAATATCATTATTCATTTCAGATAAAGTATGTACTAAACATAATGTTTATTATGTGTATTAAATTTTTCCTCCTCTACACTGTACATCATAAGTTACTGCATAGGTATTAGTTGTAATCTGTAGGTAGAAACAAACACCTGACCCCTTACAAACACTCTTTATCTAAGACAAAGGGGACAATAGTGAGAAATCTGTTGTGAAACCTTGTCTAAAGATGGATGTTTTAGAGCTTTGATAAGCATAGACAGCTAACAAGTTCTCTGAAATAAATAACAAAAGACACATGAGACAGCTCCTGTGAACAACATGTTTTTCGGGCCCCATAACATCCTCAAGACATCTAATTTTCTAATCTGATTACATTATGTTTAGTTAGTCTTTGACTAAAATAAAACCTTAAGACTAAGTGAGAACTTTCTTAAAGTTTGAAAACCTTTAGTTTAATGGTGGACATTGGAGATATCGTGAGAACCAATACTTCGTTACCAAGTAGATACCAAAACAATGAAAATGGGATGATATTTTGTTTTCCATGGCACAGAATGTAGTAGCCATCAAAGAATGTGATCCCTCCAGCATTGACAATGGCTGCATAATAACCCAACACGTGTATTTTCATGTTTGATGCAAAGAGAAGAAGGTAGCTAAAGCTAATGTTCCAACAACATCAACAACTTATGCGGCAACATCTCCATTGCCACACACCCACAACCACTCCCTTTCAATGAAGAAATTAATGTTGGACATCAGTAAGAAACAGAAACGCACGTTTTGCTGACCCATTCATCCAAAGTAACTCTCTCCTTTGCTTCCCAAAGACAACAGACATAAATGCTACAGCAACTCAATTTGGGGGTCCTATTTGCTGAAACAACTTATGCTGTCATTTCAACCACATCGAAAATCAAACTTTTACCAGGACCAAATATTCACAATGTCGCGTTTGCCAAGTCTCCGAACCAGCTAATCAGAATAAGACAGCAAGTAGCACAGTATACACTGCCACATGTGATTTTGTTGGACAAAGCCACAAATAAATACAAAGACAATTCCTGCGCTGGGGCCACAGCTTTGTTTGAAATCTATAAAAGGCCAAAAGACTGATGATATAACTTTACAACAAGCAGCTGCTTGCAATTTCCTTCCTATTTACATTTGATCAAGATGCAGTTGGCACAGGTTGATGCCAACTGTATAGGCAGACTGGAGCCCAGATGCTATTAGAGTCATCATCCACAGTGCAATATTAACTAAACTCGCATGATCACAGGCTTGACATAGTGAGCAGCTGCATTTTCTCGAAATGCCATGTTTTGTGGATGGATTGTATTGTGGTCTACAGCAAAGCTGACAACAGAGACCAACATCCATCTGCTCTCATAGTCTAAAGTACTAACTTCCCACGTAACTTTGACAGAACTAAATTCATTTTTACAATTAACCTATAAAATGCAGCTGCTGCATATACAGTATCTTGACAGTTTCACCCCCCCCCCCCCATCCAATACAAACAA
Source organism: Channa argus (assembly GCF_033026475.1). Lineage (NCBI taxonomy): Eukaryota > Metazoa > Chordata > Actinopteri > Anabantiformes > Channidae > Channa > Channa argus. The sequence continues at coordinate 27,787,546 of NC_090200.1, forward strand.
TAAACCACAAAGCAAAGCAAATCCTTTACTGCAAACTGCATCACAACAATACCAGTAATATGCTTTCCCAATATGTAGATCATATAATTATCAGATAATGCAGTGGTTAATTTACCAAGCCTCACATCCCTCACCAAGCAGATCACCTGTAAACAACATGAGGAATGACATTAAAATAAAAATTCAAAAATGCATTCCAACATTAAAATGAACAAAAATTAAGATGAACTAAACAGGCACAAAACTTATAATGTTAAAAAATCCTTTTACCTATTGAGTCATACAGCAAAAGGGTCTCAAGTATACACCCCTGAACAGACCATGACAATTCTTAAGTGCAGCGATTATAATAGTAGTGCTCAGAAATCTCCTTAAACCCAGGCCTACAGCAGGTACGAAGCACGTGTGCAAGCGTGAAAGTGTACAGTGCCGACACACAGTCAGACTCTGATTCGGAACAGGCCCTGGCTTAACTGAAGGCGAAACAGTCGGCAGTTGGCGATGCGCAGGGCGGCGCAAGTTGTTTTGGAGAGGTCGGAGGCTAACATAGGCTTGGTGCGATGCCATGTCCCAGTGCTGCGGCGGAACTCCCGGATGTAGTCGAAGCTTGTACCTGTGTTCACAGGAAACATGGACCTTACTAAGTCAAATACTGAAATGCCTGTAACCCCATTATTTATTTATTTATTATTATTTTTTTTATCCTGTATTTAACCAGGTAATAGACTAGTTGTTAAAAATAATCTCTCTTTCTCATTGCTGACCATTAGAGTGCTGTTGATGTGAACGGTGTTTCTCTACTTACCTGTATCAAGGTCTCCCACTACATAGATGCTGGCTCCAATGGGCACAGCACCATAGACGAAGGATGAGCTGGTCTGGATACACAGGTTCTGGTCATCCAGGAGCATCCACCTACACCAGTCATAACAAACACACACACAAAAAAAACATTTCATTCTCAAATTATAAAATATCTCGGACTGGAATACTGTCAGGAATGTCGGACCAATTTGTTTCCATTTTGTAGATAAAGAATGCCCAAATGTCAAATAATTAAGTAACTATCTGTACAAACACATTCTTAAATCTAATTTATTTGTCTTTGCATCCCTGAAGCAAAGTATCATTGTGCTTCAATGTTTTTAAACTGAAAACAAAATATTAAATTTTCAATTCATGGAAGAACTTGATGGAATTCAATAAAGTATAACTAAAAAAAAAAGATATAAACCAAATCCACCTGTTAATTAAATCATGCAATATAGTGAGATGTTTCACAACAATTGGTCTATGTGGTGGGACTGCTGACTCCAAGGTCAAGAATAAGCTGACGCTTAAGAAAAAATATTCCTTTAGAGGTGATGACTTTATACTGACCTCCTCATTTCATCATGGTAGAACTCAGACTTGCAGGTTGTCATGTGTCTTTGCTCGGGGTTATCATTCTCTTGGCTTCTAACTCCACCGAACACGTAAAGCTCCTGGCCGACACCACAAGCTACTGAACCAAACCTTGACAGGAAAATGACGAATTTTTAGATACAGGCCTGGGTAATCTGGGTAATATTGTCTCTGGAGATGTCAGGTTGTGTTGCCATATAAATTTATAACAACAGTAAACTTATACCAAATGTGAGTAAACGAAGTTACTACATATTTTATTTGAACTGAGAAGCTGCTTATGAGTAAAATAACCATACTTGAGTGACTGCCGTTGGCTAATCCACATAACTTCTGACAAATCACTTTTTCTGCACAATGTGCTTATACAGATAAACACATTCATGACAAACCACAGTATAAGGGTGTAAGGGACAGAAGTACACAACCAAAAAAAAAAGTACATATTGTGATGGCCATAAATTTCTATAAAAATGAGTAAACTGATGACTGCACATGCCAAAAGAATGGATTGATCTTTAATACAAATTCTTCTAGCTGCATGACGTTAAAAACGAAAAAATGTCTTTCAAAGGCAAAGAACTCAGTGAATAATGCTGTTAAAATGACAACAATCACTGAATGAGTAGAGAATATTCCAGCTACATTGGGTGATGTTAGGACAAAAGATGATACTCGCCAATGTTCTGCATTAAAACCCAGAGGTAGATAGTGACTATGCTCAGTAGCGAGAGGAGGAAAAATTTTTTTTACTACAGAAATAAACCAAAAAAAAAAAAAAAAAAGTCACTAGAATCTGAAATACCTCTCTTTAAATTGGCAAATCATGATGACAAAATGGTGAAAAGAGTATTAATTATTAGGTTTGCTCTGTATAGCAAGTGCTGTGCGTTTAATTAAATGTATTTCTATATTGCAACCATCACTCTGTCTGAAATGGATTTCTGCAACAAAGAATCAAGTAAATATAAATAAATAAATAAATTCAATGGTCGTTCTTAGATTTTTGAAAAGCTATTAAAATACTTTTTGAACTACAACAAAGCTCTTTGGCAGAGACAAATTAGATAATCTAGGTTCACAATTCACAGATGTTGCAGGGAGTAGAAACAATGTATTGTTTGTCTTTTTTTAGGTTTTGTTCATAGTAACAAAGTAACTCGCCTTATCCCTTAATGACCAACCAAAGCTATAAATTTTAATTTTGAGCTTATGTACTGAGCTTAGTTTAAAAGTGTTGTCCACAAAAAAATAAAATAAATAAAAAAAAAATAACTCACTGCATCATGATAACATGATAACATTCCTCCTTAAGGGTCAGTGTACACATTTCAATCCATTTCTATGGCATCTCAAATACAAAAATAATACCGGTAATCCACTGATACTGAATGTTCAGTGTTACTTCTTATTTTGAGACCAGAGGTTCTGCTATGACTAACAGATGACTCATGTGACTCAGCGACCTCTGTTAAAGCTACTTCACCTTCTTGAGTGACATCCCAATATGTTAATAAGACTACAGTGTTGTCTGAGGGAAGTCAAAATGAAACTAAAGCTAAAACTTGTGGGTGGATGACAATGGTGGTGGGATGTTTTATTTCCTGTTTTGCAACACTGCGGCTGAAGTTAAGATGCGACAAAGAAAATACTGTCAATGCACCTAAAAGAGAAAGATAAGGACATTATACAAGAAAATGAAACAAATATGAAGTTTTAGTTGATGTTTATCAGCGGATCAAAGCATATATCCTCTTTCTTTTCTTCTGCTATGATAATAAAAGCTGACAAAATCTGTTGCTGTGTTTACCTCCTTTCTTTCAGAGGACAGAGGCCAGTCCACTGCTGGGTTTTGGGGTCAAAGCATTCAACAGAGTCAAACAGCTTCCCATAGGAGCCCCCACCTATAGCATAAATTTTCTTATTCATGGAAGCGTAGCAGCCAACCTGAAGGAGAAGACACACATAGCTGTTCAAATGACAGTATGCGTTACGGGTTAGAGAGGAGAGACGTTCGCACTCGGTCTAAGTTCTGTGTGACTGCTGGGCATGGGTTGGTTCTTTTTATGTGGGTTAGCAGGAAGCAAACGCAAGCAAAACTTTTTTGAAACGGTTGCAAATGATTTGCAAATGATTTATCATTGTTAATGGTAAAATACAACATATCAAATGTTAAAACTGGATTGTTTTCTGAAACATATTTGCTCATTTTGAATTTCAAAAAATTTGGGACGGTCCAACAAAACAATGGAAAAATTGTGGAATGCTTAAGACACCTAGTGAAGCGTCTCACAACTAATTACATTAATTGGCAAAAGGGCAGTATCATGAGTGATTTAGTATAAATAGTATCCCTGGCTCTTTCAGAAATAAGAATGGAGTGAAGTTCATTACTCTGTCAAAGACTACAAGGACAGAAAGTTTAAAAACTTAAGAATAATGTAAAATGTATCTAATTTCTTCATCTGCAGCACATAATCTTTACAAAATTTTGAGAATACAGAAAATGGTTGTGATCCTCAGGCCCTGAGGCAACACTGTTGTTAAAACAGAGATGTTTCTGTAGTGCAAATAAGTGCATGGGCTTAGACACACCCGTTAAAACCACTGTTAGTGACACAATTTGCTGTTTTTAAAACTTTACCATTCGAAGAAACCACCAGATCCAGAAATGCTGCTTCATTTTCTGATTCAGAGATCATTTGAAATGGACTGAGGTGACATGAAAAACTGTCCTGAGGTCTGAGGAGTCAAAACCTTGAATCATTTGGAAATTATGGATGCTGGATCTTAAATGCTAAAGGGCAGAGGGACAATCTGACATCTTATCAGCACACAGGTTAAAGGCCACCATCTGTGATGGTGTAGGGTTGCATTAATGCACACAACATGGGTAACTGTACATCTGCTCTATTAATACTGAATGATATCTACAGGTTTTGGAGCAACATATGCTGCTATGCAGACAATGTCTTTCAAAATGAAGTTTGTATGTTCCCAAACAGAGTATGGTTGAAAGAGGAGGTTATAGAGCAGTAAAAAAAAACATGCTCCTCTACAAACTTCTTTGAGAAGTGTTGCTGGCATCACATTCCAAACAAGCAGTTAGTTTCATATTCCTTGATATGTTAGCTTTTAACTATTTAAAATCAAAAAAAGGTTTTAAATGATTTGCAAATCATTGCATTTTCATAGTATTTACATTTTACAGTGTCCCAACTTTTCTGGAGATGGGCTTTGTGATCATTACAAAAACTTTTATCTCGATTTTCACAATTACAGGAAGTGACAAGAGAAAAAAAAAAAATTAGGATGAATGACATGCAACAAAGATGCACAGCTGAACTTCAATTGGAGTTGTTGCAAATACAGAGTCACTGTTTTAAAATCTACACCACTGCTGAAGCCTAACAGTAATGTTAAAAGGTTCGAGAAAGTCACGTGTGAGCTTTCTCTTTGTATAAATCTGATGCCGAACTGCAAGGCTTGAATTGATTCGATGGTATTGAAGTCAGACCCTTTAGCAGCTGATGCAGTTGTTACTGAATGCAACCAAATTTTCTTAAACTTTATATCAACCCAACTGGCTAAAGAGCTAACTTAAGTCTAACAAAGAATCAAATGGAAAATGATAAGTATATGTGTTATTACCTTGCGGATCATGGTCATACTAGTCTGCATTTTCCAGGTACTGAAGTGAGGGTCAAACACTTCAACAGTGATAAGCTCTGTTACATCGTTCTCTCCTCCAAGAACATAGATCAGACCATCCAGTTCCACCACACCAAAGTTCTGGCGAGCCTGTGTAAGTCAGTGACATGATAATCAAACCACAGCAAATTCCCAGAACTTTGCGTCATGTCTACATATACTTCAAGAGCCCCTGGTGCTTCCTTGTGGGTGTCCGAGTTTTTCCCAGACGCACATTTTGGTTAAAGCTAAAATATGCAACTTGTGGGAATTAAGATGGTTGTAGTATGAGATTCCAAATCAGTACTCAAACACAACCCAACTGTCCCTATCTCTGCTCTGCTACATTCTGCCCAGCACTTGTCACATTAAAAAAAAAAAACTTAAGTATCTTTGCACTGCTACCAGTGCTTTTCTGTGAGTCTTGTAAACAGAAGCCTTTAACAGCACCTCTCCAGGTTAACCCTCACTGGGCTGAACCATTTACACACATAAATTATATAAAAATATATAATCTAACACTTGGATTAACATTTTGTGACTGTCTCATTATGGATTTTTTTCAATTACACTATTGTAGATTGTATCCCCAGGATACATTGGTCCTTTTGGTTTGGAAACTTTAGTTAAAAATTAAAAACATTGTTTCCAAGCAAATGATTTAATTTAATCCCAATGTTGAATCATGTCAACTGGACTTTTTTTCTTCTTAGTTAGAAACATTTTGCTACTTATCCAAGCAGCTTTTTCAGTCTGAATAAAAGTGGCTAGGGAACCCAGTTATATCCTCCAGAGTAGGCCTTTGTTCCACTCTGGCCCGAATAGGCTCATTAAGGTGGGAGATGGGAACAGGGTGAAGTCATCAAGATGTAATCATTATGACCCTAACCCCCTAAACCCCTAAGATGGGTGACGTTAGGTGTGGCACTCTTGGTGGATGTGTGAAGTGGTTTTAAGCGTCCTAGGAATGGCTGAAAGGGCAGCATGAACAATGGGAAACAGGTTGAGCCAGAGGTCTGGATAACTGAGAATCTTCACAGATTATTTGATTTAATCTTTGTTTTATATATATTAATAAAAAATATCTGTCTTATAATAACACAAACGTCAATTTCAATTTGACATGACACTGATTTACTCTATTTTGATCCAGAAATATAGAAAATTCTAAACAAACATGTAAATGTGGGGGGAGATCAGCTGTAGTTCAGTAGGTACAGTAAAGGATCCTCAATGAATTACATGGTCAGAGGTTTAATTCTTAGTTCATCCTGGCCACTTGTTGAAGTGTCCTTTTGCAAGAAATTGAAGCCTAAGTTCTCCCTGTTGTGTGCTTCTTTGCTGCTTTAGATAAAAGCATTTGCCAAATTGTTCAAACCAAGCCGAGTTTCACAAAAAACTAATTTGACTCAAGGGGCATTACAGTCTGTCATTTGATTCTGGGGGATTCAACAACAGCTGGTCAACACAGCATGTGAATTAGATGCATTTCTATATAAAATGTGAGCATGTGACTGGGAGTTGGCAAACTGGGAGACACTCAGTTTACTGAGAGTGAACTTCTGTTGCAGCACTTGCACTGACACCTACTGGCCATTAAGTGAACTAACAAAAAGGCATAATTTTCACAGTAACATGGCTGCACAAACAACAATACAACTGCTGGTCAAATAATTAGAAGATCTTCACATAGTTGATGTATTTCACTAATTCCATTCAAGAAGTGAAACTTATATAATGTATACATTCATTCCACACAGACTGATATATTTCAAGTCTTTATTTCTTTTAATTTTGATGATTATAACTGACAACTAATGAAAACCCCAAATTCAGTATCTCTGAAAATTAGAAAATTACTTAAAACCAATACATAGAAAGGATTTTTCCACACTCTAATCAGCTACTTAACTCAAAACACCTGCAAAGGCCTTTAAATGGTCTATCAGTCTAGTTCTGTAGGCTACACAATCATGGGGAAGACTGCGAATTTGACAGTTGTCCAAAAGACGACCATTGACACCTTGCACAAGGAGGGCAAGACACAAAAGTTCATTGCAAAAGAGGCTGTCTGTTCACAGAGCCCTGTGTTCAAGCACATTAATAGAGAGGCGAAGGGAAGGAAAAGATGTGGTAGAAAAAAAGAAAAAAATGTACAAGTAATAGTGATAACCACACCCTGGAGAGAATTGTGAAATGAAACCCGTTCAAAAATGTGGGGGAGATTCACAAAGAGTGGACTGCAGCTGGAGTCAGTGCTTCAAGAAACACTACGCACAGACCTATGCAAGACATGGGTTTCTGCTGTCGCATTCCTTGTGTCAAGCCACTCTTGAACAACAGACAGCGTCAGAAGCTTCTCACCTGGGCTAAAGACAAAAAGGACCGGACTGCTGCTGAGTGGTCCAAAGTTATGTTCTCTGATGAAAGTAAATTTAGCATTTCCTTTGGAATCCAGAGTCTGGAGGAAGAGAGGAGAGGGACAGAATCCATGTTGCTTGAGGTCCAGGGTAAAGTTTCCACAGTCAGTGATGGTTTGGTGCCATGTCATCTGCTGGTGTTGCTCCACTGTGTTTTCTGAGGTCCAAGGTCAACGCAGCTCTACCAGTACCTGGTTTAAGGATCATGGTATCTCTGTTCTTGATTGGCCAGCAAACTCACCTGACCCCCTTAACCCCATAGAAAATCTATGGGGCATTGTGAAGAGGAAGATGCAATATGCCAAACCCAACAATGCAGAAGAGCTGAAGGCCACTACCAGAGCAACCTGGGCTCTCATAACACCTGAGCAGTGCCACATATCGACTCCATGCCACGCCGCACTGCTTGCAGTACTTCTGGCAAAAGGAGCCCCAACTAAGTATTGAGTGCTGTAAATGCTAATACTTTTCATGTTCATACTTTACAGTTAGCCAAGATTTCTAAAAATCCTTTCTTTATATTGGTCTAAAGTAATATTCTAATTTTCTGAGATACTGAATTTGGGGTTTTCATTAGTTGTCAGTTATAATCATCAAATTAAAAGAAATAAACACTTGAAATATATCAGTCTGTGTGGAATGAATGTATACATTATACAAGTTTCACTTCTTGAATGGAATTGGTGTAATACATCAACTTTGTGAAGATATTCTAATTATTTGACCAGTAGCTGTACACCGCAGCAAATTTCAAAAGCAGGAAGACTAATTTTTAACCCCGTAGTGTCTATTTGACAAAAATAGTTGAATTGATGGCATTTATAGTAAATACCAACATTGAAAGTGACACAAAATGCAAAAGAAACAGTCAGTTGTTAATGTGGAAAAGGTGGGTATACCTGAAGCATTGGTGGTATAGTGCTCCAAGTGTTGGAGTCCGGGTCATATTTCTCTCCACTGTTCAAGACGGTGTTTTGTTCATCTGTTCCTCCCATCACAAAAAGAAAGCCCTCTAAAAGACAAGAAACCCTTTTTTATTACAGCCTCATGCATGTGGGGGACCGGCCATTTACATAAATATGCTAAAGGGCAGTAAAGTAGTAATTCGTGACATGAGCTACATAAGCTTCCTGGGCTCTCACTGACCGGCAGCGACAACCCCATGTCCGATGCGGGCAATGCTCATTGATTGCAGTTTAATCCAGGCCTGCCTGTTGGGGTCATAGAGCGGACACATGCAGTGCATCTCAGCAGTTGGCTTTCTGGTCCTGTGCAAGATGAAAACCAATCAGACCAGAGAGGATGTGACTCACCCGTGTGATTTAGGTGAATTCAGAACAAATTTAACCTATTCTTCTAAGCACAGTAACAACTACATTTCAAGTTTCAAGTCAAGTTATGAAATACTACTGATACTTAATCTCTTTAACTAAATACTGTTCTCCAAAACATTTGGGCAAAATCTTGTGGTTATCTTAAGAGTATTGCTTGACTATTATATAAAGCCCAAAATTGAAACTAAATTCTAATGATAAAAATTAAAGATAACAGACTCACTTGCGATCTTCTCCTCCAACAATAACAATACACTCAGAGTAACCTCGAGGTTTGAAGGCAGCAAGCAGATCTGCTCCATGTGGCTGACCAGCCTCCAGGAATGCCTGGCAGTACTCTCTGATCACCTCCCTCATTAGTGGCTCCCCCATGGCCTGATGGGATAGCATACAACACACACTGAAGTTAGCTACCGAGTCAGCCAACTGCTTCAAAAACAGCAAAACTTTGTCAAACACTGAATATACAATCAAATTATCACGTTTTATTGTTGGATTAGTTGCAAAACTATGAAGCAGGCACTTGACGCAAAGTGTGATGCACTTAAAGGTTCTCGTACCTGCTCTCTCAGGTAGCTCACATCCAGGCCCTGCAGCCACACTGCAGACATCACCTCTTTCATGTGTACCTACAAATACATGATCCATCAGCACTCACTTAACTTTGCGATATTTCTGGAAAGATTTAAGAGAAGAATTGATCAAATAAAAATTTTCACCACATGGGGGCACAGGAACAAATCATAAACACAAGGATGACTTACTCTTAGTTTAATTCAAATTAGTGAACACCTTGGGAAGATATTGCCTATTTACACATTCAAATGTGGTGATACCTTATCACCTATGTTGAGTGATGTTTCTACATTCTTCTGGGGGGTGAGAAATAAAGGAAGACGTGAACAAGTTTGTTGGACAAACTGTATAGAAACTTCTGCTAACCAAATTGGACAGAACATACCATATCTGAGCAGTTTTTGACGAGATTGCATGATCTGACCGTCACACAATTGTGTTCACACTTGAGTTGGTCACATCACTCATTAAAATAAATGTGATCTATCAAATAATAAGAAATAAGCATTAGGGCCTGCAGCATAAATGTAGCCTAATGGTGGGTTTCCAGCACAGGAAGTTAGTGAGCTGGAACTAAACCTTACCCTCTTGGTTGTGGATCACGTTTCCATTGCACTCAGGCTACTTTCGAGACAAGTTCTGGTAGCTAAACCTTAGCAACCCTCAGGAGGCAGTAATAAATCAAGTACCAGGAACTTGCAGGGGTTCCAGAAACTTTCAACTAGCAGCACTGGTTGAAGCCTAGAAATATTCCAAACAAACTGGAGCTCAATCACTTGTTCAGCTTTTCCATGTTTTTTCCCCAAGTTTCTAAGTTCATGTCAGCAATACCTCTTGTCCAAGCAGTCTTCACACCTCAGATTAATTTTGTGAAACTACCTATTTGTAAAAATACATAAACAAACACATAACAAAAGCCAGTGATGCCTTTAACAAGGACTATATGGGTGACTATTAGTATTTATCTAGCAAAAATAAAGTAGAGTATCTTCAGCATAAGCAGATACTACACACAAGAAAAGGGAGAAAACTAGGCAGAAAAGCAAACCAGAACTGAACATCTTTACAGTTAAAGTTCCATGTTATGGTTCAGGTGGGCTCCTGCTGTGGAAACCCACATTAAGAAAGGCCAAACCCATGTCCTACTTCACCCGTTAGAAACTTTACTCCAACAAAGCAAAGTAATGTCTTATCTGTTTATTAAAAGCTTTATACAGTGCGTACCTTTCTAAAGGTCTAAAAGTGACTTTTTAACTGTTAATCTTATATTAGATTAACTTAGGTGAGCTAAAAATACCCTTCTGCTTTTTTTCATTATCTACTCACTAAACCCAAAATGAACATTACGCACCCTGCGATCCTCTGGGTCATGTGCAAACCATCGTACGACAGCCTCCAGCACATGCCTTTCATTGCCCACATTTAGCTTCTCCATGGCAAGCACCTCACAGAGCCGGTTTGGGGGCAGCTCCCTGAACTCTTCGGTGAGTGCTACATCATGAAAATGTGTCTGCAGAAACTCTGTGGCAACATAGTGGACATGGTAAAGGCAGTAGTGCAGAGAGAAGAGCTGAATGCCAATGCAGTTCTCGGCGTTGATGCAACTCTCTAAAAACTGGCAACACAGGGACTTGAGGTCAGTCATGAGGAGCAGGTCAGATGCTTGCACCATATCCTGGATGGTCTCTTCACTCACACTGATCTGTGTGTGAAGGGCAGACATACACAAACATTTAAGTGGTGAAATGAAACACATGAATTGAATGGGCAGGAAACCATCACTTGGAATTACCACACCTAAATCCTCCACACTCACTTCACCGCTGAAGACGTAGTCCAGGATCTGTTTCATGATGGCCATAGAGACCCCCTGCAGCTCAATTCTGTACATAGACCCATCTGCCTTGGGAGGATTATAGTTCAGCTTTGTCCTAACACAAAAATAATTTACACAAATGATTATGATAGAGCAGGAAAACAACAACAACAACAAATACAACTGAGACCTGCAGAACCATTGCAGTTGTGGACACACCCATGTTATGTGAACACCAGCCAATGTTAATAATTTGCCTAATCCTATGTACACTGTTGTTACTGGGTCCCCTGACAGAACATGACAAACAGTGGTCCCTTCTGAAATTACTGACCTGATATAAGGGCTAGAAGCAGCCAAGATGTTTTTCTGGACAGGAAGCTCCTCTCCATCGACCACCAGTAGTGCATCGTGGAAACTTTGTTCCTGCCAGAAGGTGCGAAGGACCCTGAGGAGTTTCTGTGAATGCTGTGGGTCTGAAACCTTTGAACCAGGTTTACTCGATCCAGAATTGGGCATGTCTAGGCTTGTGACAGCCCGAACAAATGTTGTTCACTCCTTTAAAATGTCTCCCAGCTCACTATCAAATTAATTTAAGAATAAACCACAACTGAAGGCTTGAAACAAATGGGCACAGGACATTCTGCAGTTCTTTCACATCACACATCATTTTCTTCAATAACAGTCGTATTAGCGAATGATTTCTCAAGCTACTGGTCTAGCTAGTTAATGTCAGTCCTCTACCACTACAATACATAGATTTTGTATGAACACTGGAAGTAGATATAGATCACTAGTTATGGAGACACACACCTAACCCAAAACCTCGGAAATCTTAGAATATAAAGCCAGCTGCATAATAGTAACACCAAAGTTAAAGGGGGCTAAATGTAAGAAAACAATGTAAATGAAAAAATGTACGGTTTAGTAAATTGCATGTAACATTATACCGAATATTGTGGGAAACCTTGAAGATTCGTAAAACAAAAACATGTCTTTTAATTTGCAGTTTACATAACTGTAGTGTATAAAAACTTGTATAAATTGAAAGATATACGTATTAGGTTTGGTGAAGCTGCTGGTGCCCAGTAAAGACTGGGCAACAACTAGCAAAACAAATAACATATCGACAGTTTCCATGATGAACGCGATATAATGACGCTAGAGAAATTAAAGGAGAAGCAAACATTTGTGTAATTTGGTTGGTAAAATTAAAAGCAAATGCAGACAGCTAACTTAACGCAACAAACACAATGACATAGGCGTGTGCCCTGCTTGACGCTTGCAAAGTTATGTCATTTTGTTTCTGTTAGCTAACGTTATCAAACTTAACTCTTTTTAAACGTCTTACCTTAAGACTGCACTTAGCTTTTTTTAAGGGATTGAATCTAATAAGCAACATTTAACTAGGACAACGTGTATCACTCCTTTCGGGCGACAATGTTGCAAGTCAACGTGAAAACATGTTTTGTGATGCATTCAAGCCACAGAAAATATTGTGAATACGAATTCACCTGCGACTGTATAAATGCATCAGCTACATATCCCAATTCAATTAAACAATAAACAAAACATTTCACATAACAAGATACTTTGTTAAGAGATACCTCTAATGAACAAGATAGCATTTAATGATATCGCTTTAAACGAGTTAAGTAGAAACTCGCCTGTACTTTCGCCGATGTTTTGCTAGCAGAATGCGACGGGCTCTGAATGCAGCATAAGCCAGGCGGAAGAAGTTTGAATAGACGGCGTTCCAATACTTTACAAGCAACCTGTGCACCAATGCTGCACCTACAGGATTGTGTATAAATTACTTTCAGTCGGATGTGAATTACATTTTTGTAAACGTTTTGTATAATTTATCGTTGCAACATAAGAAAAATATAGCATCGTCAAATTTCATTGTCAGCATTTTGAAATGAAAATAGAAAGTGATAAATCAAGACGAAGCGGAACGAGGAACAACCAAACCGTCACTATGAACAGAATCCTACCATTTTGTATTTCCGGTAGATACATATTGATTTAATCAAAAACAATACACATTTAAAACGTAGTATGAATTTGTAGAACTATTTGACCTTATTAATCGCTATATTGACACGTGCACGTGTGAGTTGATACATTTCCGTGTATTTTGATTACAAAAGATAATAACGGTCACTAACATAACTTGTGTGGATTAAGGTTGGGTATTATTACGATAGCGTATACTAACGTTATCAAAGAGAGACGTTGTACTATGTAAAACTGCGTAGTGAAAATGTTTAGCATGTCCATGTTATAGCAGCAAAAATAAAAACAAAAGAAATGCATAACGGCTAATAATTGATATGTCTGTTGTTTCTAGATTCGATGACGATGTTCTGATGGAGGAACCACTGAGCGTTGTAAACGTTTGCCTGACGGAACATAATTGAAGACGTACAGTTTGAAACTACAAACATGCCTCGGCCCTCTCGAAGCAAACTGTTTCCATGGATCGAGCAGCTGATTCTGAACTATGACTGCCAGGAGGGCAACAGCAGTAGCACCGGGCGGCTGAAGGCTCATGTCATTGGTGTGGGTCAGATATCTCAGTCCCAGGCTCACGGCTCTGAGGGTCCCACAGGGCTCCTTTTCCTGTCCGACGGGGTGCTTCAGATCCCCGCTATCCTCACTGCATCAGCCTGGGAGCATCTTCAGGAACAGGAGGACCGTGAGTGTTTCAGCAGCTTGGTCAACACAACCGTGTGCATGCAGGACTACCGGGTGCAGTTTCACATGGCTCCCGAGCAGACTAAATGCAGATTCTTTTTGTTAGTTGGAGAGCTGGCTACCACTGCAGCTGGTCCAGTTAAAGACAGCACCCCTGAGTGCACAACACTGCCATCAATCAGGCTGAAGATCTTCAAGATGTGGAAGGCCCTGCTGGGCGTTGAGACACAGGAGTCTCAGAAGAGCCAGTGTGCTGGGTTAGATCTGTCTGAGCTGCTCGGGGAGTGGCAGCATGATTGTCTGCAGGGTGTCTTAGAGGATGTTCGTGAGAGGCTGATGGTTGGGAGCGACCAGGCTGTGAGCCCGCTGCAGCCCTCCACTTCCAAGTTCACCTCAGTGCTGACTGATGCATTCACTGCCACGAGATGGGATGTCGACAGGGTCAGATATAAAGATGAGGAGTGTTTCAGTGTCCCCATAAAGTGCCTTTTCATTCCAGAGTTAGATGCTGAGCAGCTACACACACCACCGAGTGTTGGAAGCAGGACAGAGAATGGGCTGGCAGCTGCCTCTGAAGACAGAAAGAGAGACTTGCAACATTCAGACGCTGCACAGTCTTCGGTTGATGATGCACAGTGGCGAATAGCCATGCCAGCAGTTGCACAGAGACATTGTGGCACCAAAGAGAACTCTGATCCTCTTGTAGAGGACTGCATGCTTCAGGATGACATGATCCCAAGGATGCTTGACAGTAACATCACGCCTTTATGCAACCCTTGGGACATTTTTTCTCCACCATGTGGCACCTCCTCATCCTCTGAGGCATCCCCAGAAGTAACACCGACTCACTCTTTTCACCAGCCGACTCCTAATAGATCCAAGCTGGATCATACTCAGATCCTAACCAGCACGCAACTTCCTGTCCACAGCTCAAAGGAGTCCCAGCATACATCAGAGCACAGCAAAGGAGAGAACAGTTACTTCACACCATACCAGAAACCACCGCACTCAACTAGCCCATCTGCTGCTTATCCACTAGAGCGGTCAAACCTGTCAACCCCCACAGACAGACAAAACACCAACACATCACAACAAAATCTTCCAACTTTGGAGCAAGAAAGCCAGATTTTGGAAAAGGACACAGAGGAGATATTGGAAAGAAAACACAGAAAGGCAAAGAGAAAGCGAAGTGAGCCTACACCAGAAACAAATGCCACCACTGGGCAGGAGGAAGATCAGGTCAGCAGGAGCCCTCCATCTTGGCTCTTTGACACTGCGGTAGGCTCTGGGGCTGAGGAAGGCATCAGCCATAAACAGGGTCAAACTGAAGGGAAAGTCTCGAGAAAGACGTCTACACTCCACAGTGATGGGAAGTCCTTCTCTTTTATTTACCAAGTGTCTGGACAGAATCTTCAAGATTTCAGTCGATTCAAAGTTGATAACACCTTGTTGAAGTGGGCCCTCAATTATCTTATTGTTCAAAAGCAGACCAACAGTTGTCACAGCACAGTAACCTTCAGTCAAACTTCGCCTGACAGAAACAAGGTCACTTGACTTTAGTTTCAAATTGTTGAAAGTCTCTTGTTTAAATTATTGGTTTAAGATTTTTAAATAACTCAGTATAAGACCACAGTAAAAAGTGTTAAATAGTGGTAGGTGTGCAGATCTGTTCGCTGTAGTTGAATCTATTTTGTTTGGTATGTCTTAAAAACAAACAAAAAATATTTTTTAATTTAGTAATAAAAAGATGTTTGAACTTGTTAACTGTAATACCATCCAGTGATTGTCTTTTAAAACAAATTAAAGTCAAAAACACAGCAGATGTATGTTCACAGAAATGCTCAGGGGCAACTGTGGCGCAGGAAGGTAGAGCGGTTATTCACCGATCTGCTCCGGCTCCTCCTCCAACAGCAAGACACTGAACCCCAACTTAGTTGCCCCCAGTGAGTGTTGGCCAGCTGCATAGCAGCTCCCCCATCAGTGTATGAGTGTGTGTGTGTGATTATCAGTGTGAATGGGTGAATAAGAAGTAGTGTAAAGCACTTTGGGTGCCGATAGGTAGAAAGCTTTATAAGTGCAGATCACTTACCATTTACAGTTGTGTGCAGCCCCCCTGACAATGTCCATGATTTTCATTCATAAATATTTGGGTATTTGGATCAGCAATTTCATTTTGATCCATCAAATAACTGAAGGACACAGTATTATTTCAATAGTGAAATGAGGTTTATTGGATTAACAGAAAATGCGCAATATGCATCAAAATGAAATTAGACTGTAATTAGAAATTAGAGCTGTCCTGTTATGGTCCTATATGAAAAACCAGCTGCTTATCCAAAGCTGCACCACACATGTTGATTTGGCACAGTTTTTACACCAAAAGCCTTCCTGATGAAACCTCCCCAATTTCTACTGGGCTTGGGACCGACGCTGGGGATGGTGATGGGCTGTTGGGGGTTTAGTGCCTTGCACAGAGACACTTGACATGTGGTCGGGAGGTAGGCAGCTACTGTCTCACAAGTGATGAAGAAAAACAAAGGTTTCTAAAGCCCTGAGTAAATGTGAAGAAATTGTGCTGAAAATGAAACTTGTTACACAGTCAAAAGTCCTATGTTGGCCTAAATAGAAGGTTTGCTGTTTCAGTGGCATATAGCAAACTTCCTAAAGGCATTTAATAAAGGCACATTTGCCATGACACATGTCAATAAAGATTTATATTGTATGTCTAATATAACAGCTTTTTACCAAGCTTGCCTTTTTTTATCTTATTGCATATACTGGTGTTTCGTATGTAGATTATTTAGGAACCACAGGTGTAGCAACATAATCATAGACTTTAATGGTGTATTTTTGGATTTATTGTTTTGAACTTCACAAACCACCTTCACAAAAGTAATACAAACTTGGCACATGACGACTGAACAGAGTAGAAGGTCTTTAAAATCAGCTGCGTTGTCACCAGCTGAAACAATGAAGCATGGAACACAATAAAGTCTCAATATTTCTAAGCCACTAATGTCATATTCACTATGTGAAATGAGCCATTCAGCATAAAAAGTACTTTTAGTATTTTTCAGCTTATGTGTACTTTTACTTATGTTTTAAACTCAAGATTTTTGAAACAAAATATTGTCACTGCACTGCAGTATTGTTACTTTTACTTTAATAATCCAAGTACATCTTCCACCACTGGTTTTCAGAAGGTTGTGCTGTCATATTATTGTAATGATAAATGTTAGTGAAAAACAAGTAGTATTGCACTAGAAAACTGTCACAGTGTTTATGCTGCTAAAAGAAAAGTGGCACACCGATGCTTGATGATCCATTTATATGGGTTATGTGATGAGACATTTCATCAGAATTTTTTTAAGAGCTTTTTATTGTTTTATTCAACAGAGCTTGTACTATGACCACTGACAATCTTTAAACAAACTTTAAACAGAAACTGTCAGAAGCGGAACAGTTTTCTCCATCCTACTCTCAAACCAGAGCAGGCAGTGTCATGTGAGAGTGGTCAGTCAAGTCATTTTCTATTTGTCCAGAAGGTGTCACCAAATACCACAGTTGTGATTTTGCATGGGAAGGTATAAAGTTAGGTTCAAGCACTAAATGACCTTTAATCTCAATCTCATAATAGACGTGTGCACTTAAACGTCTCACTTTTGTTTGGACAAAAAATTAGTTTTATATTAGTGGGTCAAGTTTTATCTACAGATCATTTATCCCCACAAGTCTAATTGTCTGTTTAACCACCATCAGGCATCAATATCTGTCGCTAAGAAACTGACATAAGCTCAACTGGTTAGAATGTGTGTTTGTTTCTGTGTTGGTTTGCTAGAGCAGCAAAGAGCCTATGACTTGGTGTAAATTAGGAATGAGCCTCACTAAACACACCTGTCAGCTTTCTATTTGTTGATCAAGCGTTGAGCTTTACTGTGTAGAATCATGTGTGTGCAGAGTTGGACAATTAGTCCACACTTCTTAAAAAAAAAGTTGCAAACCGATTGCCTTGAAAAACCAACAACGACAACAAAAACAAAACAAGTAAACTAGAACAGGAATTGTATTTCTACTTACTCTGGCATATTAAGTGTAGTACACTTAACTACACAACTAAAAACAGTGTACAGTATAAAATATACTTGTACTCGTAACTTGGTATTGGGTACTTTGAATTATTATTTTAAACAATATAATAATTTTAAGTAGTGTGTATTGTTTTCCAAATAATTTTGAATGTCTGAGTGGTAGTCACTTGACCAGCACTCTAATTTATTTATAAAACCATACTAACTAATTGCCTTAAATTGAATCTGATATTTTAGGGACGTCTAGAGAAAATGTCTCCAAAATTGGCACAAGTGTCCAGCTGGACTCAAGGATGAACTTTTAGTGTTTAAAGGTTTAAGATCAAAGTCCCTATGACCTCACATCTGTCCTGCCTGTCTGTCCAATCCTAGTGAACATATCTTAAGCCAATTTCTCCAAATTTGGTTCAAGTGCTTTTGGTGGCCAAAAGTTGCTATGACCTCACATTCTTGTGAACATGATTGTTGGCATTTTGTCAAACTTGGCACAAATTTCAACTTGGACTCAAGGATGAACAGAATAGATTTTAATGGTCAAAGGTTAAGGTCAGCATTACGTAATGTCTGTTCCATTCCTGTAAGGCAATATTTCAGGCAGGAGGAAGCATCTTGCATTTCACAAGCACTTACACTCCTGGATGAACTGTGTCGAGTTTGTGTCTAGTCAGACAAAACCACGGGGTCGTCGTTCTTAGTAATTACTTGCCACTGGGCCTGGATCTTCAAAATTCTAGATTTAAAAATTCGATTCTAAAGACGACAAAGGAAGAAAAAGATCCAATCCTCAACGTTTCTCTTTGCCATCTGTGTAAGTCAAATAAAGTAAAATAGATGAGCTCTTTGCCCTTCAGGCAGGAAACACTGAAGCCTAATTCAAGATTAGGCTTTTTTGAGAAAGCCATGTTTGGAATATCAGATCAGATAGCTGGTCTGAAATAATTATCTGGTAATCTGTAGATGGTACTGCGATGAATAATTTTTCACATTCGACATGGGATATTCAGATGTAGAGATGCTTGTACAGGATGGAGTTTTGGTGAATGAATGCTCCTAAAAGTTGGAAACTACTACAGCTCAACTCTCATCCCAAAGGCTGTTGGTTGAGTGCTTAATATCCTTCTTAAAAACCCCAACTGTTCACGTTATAGACTCTATGAATGTCCAGTGCAGAATGGATGGAGACATTTTTCTAGCTCTGAAGCAGGTCAAACCCTGCCTGCTGTGGCTGTTCATGTCTCATTCTTGCATGTTATTTTAGTTTTATTTGCTAATGAATCACCGTCTGCTGAGGGAGAAACAGAGAAAAAGACCAACCTCTAAGTTTATGTACTCAAAGTTCCAAAGCCCTAATGTAAGCAGGAGCCAGCTGTGCGCACTTGTAAAGTTGTTATAATCCTCCTTTGACCCATAAACAGGAAAATACATACGTAATATAAAGCATCATGCTCACATCTACAAATAATACACTGTCTATGTTGTCCTTGTAAGGCAATACAGACTTGAGTGGCTGCAGCTTCTCAAAGGACAATTAAAACACATTTTGTTCAGCTTTGCAGTTACGGTATAGCAGTTTCCTAGTACCTTACAGATTTGTGTTGATTCTGGTGACTATCCAGGCCTTAAATTCCCTCTAGTAATTGATTTAGGGCTGTTCATCCATCTTTGACTTGAAATAATATAGACAAAAGGAACATAATCTGGCAGATGTTTGGCAATTTAGCTGGCTGAGCAAGTCAAACAAGTAACAATGATAAACAAGTTCATTTTCTGTTGTTTGACTCATCACTTCAGCCCTAGAACCTTCCTGACCTTCATGAAACTGATCTCACTTTTTTGTTTTAACCTTCAAATCTTGTGCTGCTAATCTATTTCCACTAGAGGAGCAGGCCTGGTGACTCAGTGGTAGAACATGAGATACAGAAGGCTGTGGGTTTGAATCCCACCCCACCAGGTGTGGCCCCACCCAGCCACCAAGGGCTACCGTGGTGCTGGTCCCAAGCCCAGCCAGAATGTGAGCGTTGTCGCAGGAAGGGCATTTGGTGTAAAAATTCATGTGAATGTGTGTTACATGATCTGCTGTTGTGACCCCTGAAGGGACAAGCTGTTGATTAATCTATTTCCACCAGGAACTTTTGCCAGGGACCAGGGACTTTTTGAGTAACTTAGTTTTTCCACCTACTTTTCCCCCAGAGGAAATTAAATTGTGCCCAGGCCAGAATTCCATTCCCCTAAAAAGGGGAAAAAAGTTTCCTGGACTAAAAGTACCAGGAACTTTTTGATGGACATTCATGTTTAGTTCCTCCATACCAGGTGTGTTTAACTCTAGGTTTCGAAGACTGCAGCCCTGCTTGTTTTCCAACATTCCCTGCACTATCCACTGCTGATTATTTGGATACAAGCAGGGCTTCAGTCCTCAAGACCCTGTTCTATACTGTTCCTCTTCAAAATCCTGATCATTACAAATATTGTCCAAACTGATGTGAGTCACCATGATTCCACTGAAGATGTTGCACATGTGCAGTTGACCAGCCACTGAACAAGGAAATGCTGATTCAGAACATGTGGCACAATGTTTCATAAAATTACAAAGATCACACATTTTTGGGATTAAGTGGATCTGTATGTGTGGCTGACGTGTCTTCAATTGTTTGTGTACAACAACTGAGGTTTATGGCACAGATAAAATTCTGGAGACTGACCAAATGTGAGTCAAGAAGATTCCGTCTTGGTTAATTTCTGCATGGTGATTGTGGACAATTCATAAAATGTATGTATACAATTACTGCAATTAAGTAAGTCAAGTAAAATCCAGCCTTAGTAAGCCTCTGGATGGTTGGTTGCTTGGTTGGTAGGAGGATAGGTAGGTATAGAGACAGAGCAAGAAAGAGATACGAGTTCCAAAATAACTCTTACGTTAACCTCTCACTTAAAAAAATCTTGTCTTCCCCTTATGTGCTCTTTTTATACTGTGGATTATGAACATAACAGCACCAAAAAGAAAATAACCCAAGTTTTCAGCCAGCCAAAACCTCCCAGTTTGGAACATTTAAACTGTTGGGTCATTTCAAAATTGGGACACTAATAACACAGAGACAATCGTAAAAAGTGAGAATCAGAGATGTGATATGTAAAAGAATGTCTGAGAAAATAAAATAGTATATCACATTGAGAAAATATGAAAATGTCGACTTTTTACACTCTAAGGACGGTCAGGGAGAGACAGAGGAAGGGAGGAGGTTGAGACTTAGAGGGAGAATGAATTAGAGGAATGAGACAAGCTGGTGTTTATTGGGACTAAGAAAGCTCACAGTGAATCTCGTCAGCGGAGTTGATACATGTGGATTAAATAAGTTTTCTGGGATAAGATGTTGCCCCCTCCAGCTTTTTTTTCAGCATTTATTCCAACAAAGCTGTAGCTCAGTTGGTAAAGGCAGTCATCCACTGACCAGAGCATCAGAGGTTTGATCCCCGGTCCCGGCTACATGTCGAAGTGTCCCTGGGCAAAACACTGAGCCCCCAACAGCCCATTCCCATCCCTAGCTGTGCAGCGCCGGTCCACCTCCCCAAAAAATTGGGGAGGGTTGCGTCAGGAAGGACATCCGCCGTAAGAACGGTGGGAAATCAACATGTGGACAATGATCCGCTGTGGCGAAAGGACAAAAAAAAACAACATTCCAACAAAGCGCCTGAAAAATCAAGGTGTTTGTACGTGTTTCTCTGAACCATGTGTTTTTACTTGATTTTGAGCCTAAAATCTTGTGTAAGTCTAATGTTACTTCATCTGTTACTTCCATAGACTGCAAAAATTTTACATCATCACATTACGACTATGATTCATAAATTCACTGGCAAGAAACATGTTCCCACACATTAATTTAGAATTAAATTGAGCTCCTTGTGTTGTTTGTGGAATAGGTAATAATACATGATGTTCTAGCTAATTGCTGAATTCTTCTATCACGAGATGAACATAATACAATTACAAAAAAATTGGAAGAATCACTGATAGACTTTGCACTAATTTACTAATTAAATAAACTTGCTACCTACCAGATAATTTGTAAGGTAACAATGAACCTAAAATGCATGTCTTTGGACTGTGGGAGGAAACTGGAGTTCCTGGAGGGGAGCACGGGGAGAACATGCTAACTCTACACAGAAACACTCTGTAGCTGTGAGACAGCCCTGCAAACCACTCTGTAAAATGCTGTATTTAAATATACCAGGTTATTACTGAGATCCTGCTGTAAATTAATAGCCGTCCTTTACAGTGTAGCTGCAACTAAGTGAAGTTTGAGGTGGTATTTCTACACGCACAAATTATTCTCGTTTGGGGAAGGTCCAGGATTGGGACAGGTCCTGCAGAGCTGAGTGTCATTGAATAGTCAAATACTGCACAGCATTAAAAAATAAAAAAACTGCTGCACACATCAAAAGTGACCAACTGTTGTGTTTTTGAGACATCAGTGGGCCAAATTGGGTTCGTCTTTCTGGAGCTTTGGCCCTGCTGTGGAAATAGAAATTATTAATTCCCTCAAAGTGAGTTTTACCTCAGGGAAGTTTCCAGGACTAAAAGTACCATGAGCTTTCTTGTGGAAATGCACCCAGTGTCAAATGGAGTATTATTCTGCAGGGTGAGAACTGATGATATGAGTTCAACTGAGCTGTATTAGGTACTAGCTACTTAGCTACTACTGTAGAATGTTTACCCAGCTGGTATTTATTGCAAGGCATCTGTGATCACTTCCATTAGTTATTTTCTCAAGCTCCCTTAACTCCAGTTATTTAAGACACCTACCAAATAATATGATCCTGTCAAGTTTCGCACTTTCGAACTACGGCCCTCTGGTCAGAAATGTACGACAGTGTTTTTATACTTAAGCCGTCTGTACAATAACTGACAAAATGCACTCAAGGCACCTCATTTATCATACAGTGAACAGTTTATGTGGGAACAGAGGACAAATCAAGGTAAATGCTTAAACCATGCCCATCAACAATCTCCCAAATATGAATGAGATTCCCAGTTAACGTTAAATGGGTGAGAATAAGGCACCAGGAGAAGACCCCATGTACGTTTGCCTTAGGTGCTGAAAAATTGCTGACTCCTTAACTCTAAAAGTTGCTTATTGGTGTTAGTCGTTGTCTCTGTCTATATGTCTCAGCTCTCTGATTGACTGGAGGCCTGTCCACAGTGTGTCCAGTGTCTCGCCTAATGACAGCTGCATATGCTTGGGTGGCTAATGGATGGCTGGATGGTGAAATGTATCTTTTATATTGGTCCCTTTACCAATCAAGTATAAAACACAAAAACAGTAAATGCAAAGTGCACACAAAAAACTTAATTCAGGGGACGTGTTACCACCACTTAATTAACTTGTTTCCAAGATAAAAATCCTAACTTACTAGTTTAAATACACTTAATTTAAAAACCTACTTTTATGAGTTGTGTTAAAATAAAAATGTTGGTAGTTACAGGAACTTATTTTGTGTCATGTACAGTCAAATTTCGACATTCGTGAATGTAATATACAATTTAAGTCCTGGAAACTTAATAAAATGGACTTGGAAACTTTATTTAATTCTACCTTAAGTCCCACTTAATTAAAAAAACGAAACAGAGGCTTCGTGTTACAGTGTACCTACTGTACATGGCACTGAGATATAAAAGACATTTTCAAGGTGAGAATAATTTGCTTTGCAAAAAATTTCATCATTAAATGTCCAACATTGTATAGTTAGTGGACTACATGTGTAAAGGACAACACCAACTAACAAACTTGACCAAATCTCTTGTCCTACATATAGTGCTGATTGTATTTAGCCATATAAATTGACCAGCCTTGTGTCAGTTGATAAGATTAATAGTGTCCTTTGTGAAATTTGCTAAGCTAGAGAGGATTTTTTTATTTGTGGCAGGGGGAGGCAAAGTGTGTTAGAGCTGTTAAGAAAACTAATTGGAAAATATTTGTTTAAAATGCCAGTAATTAATTAGATGGTAAACATATATAGTAAATACAATGCATTTTTTGCTTCCAATTAATTTCACCAGACACTGTTGCATTATTATGACCTCACACCTTATGAGTTAAGACAGGAATTTGATTTAAACAGTGATCAAATACAAAAAAAATACAGTGTTAATGAGTTGTTAATGTTAAGTATAACTGAAATATTCTGCCTGAAACATTTCCCAATTTCATTATATTTAGTCACAGCTCACAGCTTTTTCCCACTTTATTAAGCTGTATTGCTTTTAAATAATCACAGATTTCCGAGCTTTATTGAAAGATGAGTAGAATATTTCAAAAATATTAAAACGTATAAAAAAGACATAGCAATCATAACAAACTGTAAGTAAAACTGTACCTATCGTTTCAATATGTTTGTCATCTTTTCCCTTTATTTATTTTTTCATTCAATGACAAGCCATGGTCGCGAAGACGTCTAACTGTAGGACTCATAACCAGATTTTTAGATTATAGTTATCAAAAGACTTTTCACTTTTATACACTATTTTTAGACTAATAAAAATAATAATGATGATGATAAATGGTGTTGGCATGGCGGAAGGATGAGGACCTGACCCAAGACAAAAGAGGCAGTTTTAGTGTTTTTGCCTTTTATAGCCTCCGCTTTGTTTTCATTTGAGTGAACCCACAGCAACTCCCAGAAAGGACTCGGCAATGTTTGCTTGTTCTCTCTGTGTGAGCAACTCTCAGCATCAGGGGTGGACGTGATATTTCAAACAGCACATCAGTGCGTTTATGTATTGGGTGCCCGGAAATTTTTCCAAATAAACACAGCTTGATTCAACCTGGGTGGGCAGACTTATCAAGCGACTAATTCTATAAACATATGAGGGAACAACCCGGCACCTCATTGGTTGTTGGGCAGAGGGAGGGGGGGCAGCAGGGAGTTTCAGCGCAATGAAATTTTAATTAATGTGGGTGGGCTGAGAACACCGCTGACTGTTTATGATGGACAATTTATTTCCCAGTGCAAAGTCAACATAACACGGCAAACGTACAACAATTATTAACATTTTTCTGGGGCCCTCATGAGGCCGGAGAGTCAGTCAGTGGAGGAAAGGAGCTCTGGGAGCAGGCTCAGCTTTCCGCGGGACACAACTCTGCTTCCCCGGCGTCATGACTCTTTACCACGGCCGCCTGCCGTCGCTCGGACTGCCATCCTCTGCTTTGAGCCTCTCCGCCCCTCCGCTGATTTACTTGTACGGAGGAGACACAGGAGGGGTTGTGCCCACCGCGTTGAGCTTCGTGCCGGCCCGACAGGAGCCTCCGCAGAAGCCTCCGTACAGCTACATCGCTCTCATCGCCATGGCCATCAAGAGCGCACCGGAGCAACGCGCCACTCTCAGCGGCATCTATCAATTCATCATGGACCGGTTCCCCTTTTATCATGACAACAAGCAG
The DNA here is from genome assembly GCF_033026475.1 of Channa argus. Classification (NCBI taxonomy): domain Eukaryota; kingdom Metazoa; phylum Chordata; class Actinopteri; order Anabantiformes; family Channidae; genus Channa; species Channa argus. The sequence continues at coordinate 27,813,007 of NC_090200.1, forward strand.
GGCTGGCAGAACTCCATCCGCCACAACCTCTCACTGAATGACTGCTTTATCAAGGTCCCGAGAGAGAAAGGCCGGCCCGGCAAAGGCAGCTACTGGACGCTGGACACCAAGTGTCTGGATATGTTTGAGAACGGCAACTACCGCCGGAGGAAGAGAAAGGTAAAGAGTCACCAAGAGGCTCTGGACTCCAAAGCCGCTGGACACAAGCGCACCAAGGGCCAAGGGCCATCAAGGGATCCACCAACCTCTTTGAAACATCAGGCTGGCTCGGAGATTGCAGAGGTGCCATTAAGACAGGATGCGACGGGAGAAGAAACACAGCCAGAAACGAAACCCGTTCTTGTTGAGTTTAACCATGTGGAGGAGCCGCAAAATCCCCCAATGCAGAGACTTAAAGTGTCCCCAAACCAAGACGCCGTCACACCAATAGGCGGGAGGCTTGACGCTCCGCAGCCTGACCAGTGTCCCCTTCTGAGACACACTCCGCCGTGGACAGAAGGTGCTCATTTCGCAGGTACGCTGCTCCGCAGGGAACCAGAGGAGAAACGGTCAGAAAGAGAGAGAGGTCCGCTGTGCGCCGTCCGCTGCACAGGAAACACTAACTTAGCTGAACTTGCACAGGACAGGCCCAAAGAAAACGTTCCTAGCAGGGATAAATCGAAATGTTTTAGCATCGAGAGCATCTTATCAAAAAGTGAAGACGGAATGCGCAACAACATCTTCGGTCTGCCAGCGGAGACATGTGCAGAACTCCAGAGTCCAGCTGTCAGTTCATCTGTGGTCCTCGGTGCTCGTCCGCATCACTTGTACCAGATGGGATTCCCCCTTTGCTCTTATCTGTCACTCACCTACCCTGAGAAAGTACTGCATTTTAAATGAGTTAAACAAGTTTTACTTTTATGCGTAAAAGGATCAAGTCTGAAATTAGCCTTAAATGACTAGCTGCAATGAGACTGCTGTTCTGCTTTTTCACAATCTCTGCATCTTTATTATATCCAGAACTTTACAGGCAAGGCCTGAGGGCAACAGGGAGAATTCTACCTTCCTCTTTACGCATGCGTAATTTTCGGGTTCTTCTCGCCAAATTATTCCAAACTGTTCCTCAGTGGCTGTGCAGTTTAATGCTTCATTCAACAAAAAGCTCAACTTATATATTGTATTTGTCGTTGTGTGTGAGGTTTTAGGGGATGCTCATACAGAATGTTTGCTTCATTCAAAGAAGAATTTTGATTGAGTTAACTGGGCTCAGTGCAGGCAGTTATTATCTTTAAACCCTGGTGATATATGAAGTTTAGTACTGGATGATGTAACCAAAAGCTGTTTCTACATTCCAATCTGCTTTGAAGGTCATGTGCAAAATAAAGTTTAGTTTGGTAATAAAACGATTTCTTCAAAGTTGCCAGTCAAGTCCATAAATGGAAGGACTGTTGAAAGACTGTGGTTGTTACTTACTGTCATTTTTTTCTGTGATCAAAAGTTGAGAGGGACCAATAATGTATATTTGCATATTTGCTTATCTGTTGTACTGAAGTGTAAAACTTAATAGCACTGAAGATTACCAAACTAGTTGAGCATTCTGGTCCGTAGCCCAAAGAAAAGAGATTTATCCAAAGCAGATGCTAAGAGTACTCCAAAGTTGTTTAGCATGTTTCTTTCGTAGCAGTTGTACCAAGGTCAAATTGATTATGAATACTAAAGTAAAAAAAAAAAAAAAACACATGGATGACACCTGATACATCCACTCTGAAGAAACACTCTGTATAGTCTAACTGAAGGTTTTATAATAATGCATATGATTCTGTGCCTATTGAAGGTGTTCGTTTGTCTTCATGGTGTAGATCTCAGCCAGTAACTGGCCCTTTCACATACAGGTGTATTTACTACAATCCTTTTTTATACTACATTGACTGCACTTCGGAAACCACATGGCTGCACCAGTGATGATTAAGATGAGGTGCTTTAAAGGGTGCAACACCCAATACATACAATCACTTATTGTATTTTCTGTTTTATAATTGTAATAAATTTAGATTATTTTGCAGAGATCTGTTCTCCAATGTAATGCTCCACTTGGGCTATGTGTCATAAAACGTTCTGAATCTACAACATCCAGGTCTTATGGCACTAAACGCACCATTCCTGAGCTCCTACTTGCTGCAGAATCACACCTGCATGAAATCATAGAGCTCTGCTGACAGCATCATTACAAACAGAGAGTGGCTATGTCTAAATATAGGCCTATAGCTTGTCTTGAAAAAGTGGGAGTGTGCATGGTCGGCCGCAGTGCAAATCAGGAATGTTTTTGAAATAAATAAACTTCCCCACATTTGAGTGGAGGAACTCACAATCAAAAGCATTTCCTGTGGAGAGGAGCCTTTTGGGCGATTGTGTAAATAAAACATCATGAGAACCACAGAAGGGAAAGAATGGCAGAGGGGGTGAGTGAAGAGTGGGGGGAAAAGATGTGAGAAGTAGCGGTTTAACTTGATGCTTTCTGTCTCTTTCTTCTGTCTCTGAATTTCTTGTTTGTAATTGGAATAATAGGCAACCGATTAGGAAAATGACTGTTTGATCTATAGGTATGATTTTCACTTCAATTTGAGCCCAGGCCTATAACATGTGCGATCTCCTGACTTTGTTTGTTCCAAATTCAGTCAGTTAAACGCAGTTAAACCATTTGGGTACCAATGACCAACCTGGATCTGCTGGCTCCTTCTTCCTCCAGCAATTTTTTTTAAACGCAAAATGAATTCAACAGTTCTGTCTGCTGGTCTCTTGGAGTGTTTGAACAGTAAAAGATCCTCATGAGAAAGTAGCTCGGGCAAAAAAGGGAAATAATCTCAGTTCATTTTGTTTTCTGACAAAACAAACGGTTAGTGATGGGCTGTGGGCAGACATCTTTCCATTTCACACAGCTTCAACACACAACCTGCTGGATGAGGACTTAGACACATCTAAGAGACATCTTATGGACTTAGACACATCTAAGTCCATCTGGTTTATGGACAAAACCAGGGACAGTTTCTTTAAATGCATTCACTTTAATCATTCCTGTGTTTGGTTTGGATCATAATACTCATACTTCTTGTGATAGTCATAATCCCTTTTGGTTGAATTCCAAAACAGCGAGTCAGAAGCAAGATAAATCTTTGAGTTTGAACTTTATTAATGGCATTTAACGTTTTAACACTTTCATAACTCTTGTCCTAATGTGTTCATTAAGCTGTCTGGTTTTTGACTATGTGATAACTTTAAACTGATTTAGCTGAAACAAATTCTTATTACTAGATATATCGATAGGATTTGAAATTGTAAATATTTTTTTTATTTCAAGTAAATAATAAAGGAAAGAGTATTGCAATACTGCAAAAAATAAACTTAGATTCAGCTTAAATGGCATTATCTGCAACTAAATAATGAAATAAAATGAATCATATGCAAACCCATTGACTAAAAAGTTGGGTCATTGTGAAAAATGTAAATATAACAGAGAATGCAATGATTTGTAATTGTAAATAGAAATAGAATATTACAGTTTTCACATCAAATTTGAAAACTGAAAAATTCAACTACACAAAAATGTAGCTGCCCCCTGTCTCATCTTTTTTGAAACATGTGGCTGGCAACAAATGAGACAATAATAATAAAAATAATAATTTAAAAATCCGCATTTGATTTGGTGTTTTTGTACTTTTTACAATCACAAAGATAATTTAAATAACATGATTGGCGTGTCTTAAACCGAACAAACACTATAAATGTGCTGTTTATTGTTTCCTAAAAACCTGGCTTTAAATTAGAGTGTAACCCCTTTTTCAACTTTTTCCAAATGTCTGTTCCCCCTTTTGAAAATTTCACAATACACCCCTGGTGTGTGCTCGAGAAAAAGATTAATCACAGGCAAGACATGGAGCAGTAAACACACTGTTTCAAATACTTTGTTGATTTCGTTTTTTGCAGTTTTGTGTATCACCACTAAATTATTGCAAGTTTGAACACGTGACTCAGTGATGATGCTATTTATTTTTACTGACTAGAGAACATTGCTTGTTTTACACCAGGCTGTTCTTACTTTATTAGGACGTGGATAGAGCCAATTCTTATAACGTAAAAATGTATAGATTTTCCTATCAAAAAAGTGACAAAAAGATTTTTTATCACACCGTTTCTAAGGTGCTAACACATCCTCTATTTTCAGCCACTGTGGACATCTCTGCTCAAACTAACCCAGGCGCTCTTCTATTGAATCCAAACAAACCAGAACCAGAAAACTCACTTCCTGTTTGACAGAGGATTCTTCCCATGTAAAGACCCACCAGACTCTGTGTGTGTGTGTTTAGAACATCAAATGTAAAAGCTTTCAACATGCTGAAGCACTGTTCTGTTGTAGTAATCCGTCATAGAGCGCAGCAAAATGGACAAGTATTTATAGGAAAAATGCAGTGGAATATTACTTTGAACTAAATTAGGTCTCCAGACTGGCTGGTGAAGAAGTGCAGCGGAAAACTGCAAAGACATGTTCAGCACCTTCAACAACCATCCAACATTAAAGGAAAGTTGGATGGTTTTGGTTGAAGCCTTTTAATCAGTATTCCCACAATGATTCCCCGCCTATGGGGAATCATTTTATTACACAACTTAATCCCATTTTGCCCATCAAACTGCTATAAAAATAAGTAAAAGATAAAAATACATTTACAGCTGTACATTTGGGATTTCGGATCAAAAGATGAGACATGAAATTCGGAATTTCTGACTGTCAGCTTCTATGTGATAGACACCTGCATCATTCGTAATAGTACATCAGCCAATATTTATCACTTCATCATGTCCTGCATTGAGAATATACATCTGCAAACTAACACTGTCAGACGAATGTGAATTGAATTGAACTAAAGCACACGTGTACCACCACAGTTATATTGTACTCACTCAGAAATCACAACAGTGACGTCTCCACACTGAATGGATTACTGTGACATGTGTTCATGCTCCCTTTGGGAGGACTTGTAATAACTTGGGTGGCCCCCTAACTTTTCATCCAGCACATAATATACTAATAACATTCTCCAACACCCTCCAAACAGCAACCGGAGCCATCTTTAGGTCCTATTCTTTTGAATAATGCCACTCAGCCAACACCATAGGGGTGCCAACATACAGGGCCTGTCCAGTGTTGTCCTACAAACAAGTTGTCACTATTTGGCAAGATGCTCCCATGTCTCTGAGGCATACGGCTTTCATTAGTGGTTTAAGTTGTTACTGGGTTTTGGTTGTTTGGTGGTTCACTTATTAGCGGTTTCAAAATGGAAGACAGTGTAAGTGAAGTGTACAGTGTGTGTAAGGTACTGGGGATAAGTGCAGATTAGTTCAGGAGCTTTCGTCGTCATGGCTCACTTTTAGACAGATCCGCTGTCGTCCCAGAGAAAGAGAGAGAGAGAGAAATATTGTCAGGACTCAGGGAAGTGTCATCACCTCTGTTTCATGTGCAATCAAGTCCCAGCTCAGCACTAAATCACACGGTTTAAAGCTTGCTGGTTCAAAAGGGCTTCTAATCCAAGTGTTTATTATATTTTTTCACTCTCTACATAAACTGGCTACACTTGTCCAAATACACACTCAGCACTGGGGGAGGGCCGGGCGGTGATTAAGATTGATGGGTTTGGTCCGGGCCACATTAGCTGCTAATCAAGTTAGGTTTCCTGGCACAGAAATCTGTATTTTATTATGTGCCTAAAACATCCTCCAGACCATGAGTGATTCTGTTTGCAACCTGAACACAAGCACATACACACACAGAGAGACTACAGTACACATGTGCACTTTTCAAATGTCAGGATATTGAACAAACCTTAAATACAGCTCAACTCTGTGAGGTTCAGTGTGTTCTGATCTGTGTCAGAGAAGCTCTGACTGCAGGGGGGGGGGGGCCCTGAAGTGTAACTGTGTTGTACTAATGTGGATTCCCCCCTTGATGCATGATGCATGGACTATTAAACATAGTTATATGCAAGCCCTATTTCCAGAAAAGTTGGGACGCTGTGTAAAATGTAAATAAACAGAGAATGTGATAATTTGCTAATTATTAAAATAAACATGTGCTCATTGTGAATTTAATAGTAGCAAGCATCTGTGACCCAAAGCTTCACAGATGCTGCCTTATGAACTTGGTCCTGGTAACACAAGTTTGCTGCTTTGCCTCGCTTTTTATACCAACTCATTACACTAAATTAACCTCATTAGTTGTGAGATGTTTATAGCAGTGTATTGCTGCCACCATAACAAAAAATAAAACTTTTTATTTTTGTTATAACGAGAAGTTATATCAAAATACACATGATTTCTCAGCCTTAATAATATCATGTTAATTTTTTAACAGGCAACAATCGATTTTTTGTCTGTACTGCTGATGATAATAACAGAATAAATTGATATTTCATAGAAATGAGAACATATCAGATAACCAAATATTGTATCTCATAACAATATTGCAAATATGTCATTATAATGTTAAAGTATCATGTCAAAAGTATCTTGATATACGAAAAATTACTCGTGTTTTTTCTCATGGTGGCAGTAACACAATTTTTCCAGTCTTTTGTTGCAACTGTTCCATCATTTTTGTATGTTGCTGACATCAAATTCAAATGAGCAAATGAGCACTGTCTTTCATTTACAATCAAAAGTAATTAAGTAAGTAAAGAAAATGAGTAGAGAAACCTTAAAAATTCAGAGTCATACACTCATAACATCACAGGAATTTAGTCAACTTACCTTTTTTCAATAACTAAATGTAACTACTTTTATTTCAGTTTAGCTTTAATTAAATATTTCAATTTAGAATGTCTAGATTTAATGTATGTACAAATGACTCAAGTCTAAGTTGAGATAAGTTGAATAAATTAACTGCTGAGAGCTCACTCAACTCATTAAACAGGCAGTGTTATGCAATATAACAATTTCAGGATTATATTTTTATTTAAAACCTTATTTTTACCTATTTTTTTTATAATGGACATGCTGCATTTCTTCTTTAGCTGTCTCGTGTGTCCTTTTAAACCCATCCCAAGTTTGCTATGAGAGAAGTGCAAAGCAGTGATACATATTATCAATATGTATTAGTAATATGAGGTATAACTGTTTACTTTGTGGGTGTGAGGATGCAAAACAGAGATATGTTCATGGACTGATGACAAACATATAAACAAAAGTGTTGCTAATTTGGAAGGGTACAAAGAAATTCCTGGAAAGTTATGGAAAAGTCATGTGACAGAGTAAACAGAGTCACTGGAGACTAAGACATATTTAGTTTTTGTGGAATGTCTTTTGCACATGTTCAACTCACATTCTGGAACATAAACCATATAAGTTTCACACACTTCATCATCACTACAATTAAGTTACCACAAAAAATAGCTTATTAATCCTCTTTAAATGAAAATTTTAAGGAGCAAAATTAGCAGACCTCCTAGATATCTTTTTACAGTTTTGTGTCTCTAGGAGACTCCTGTAAAAGTTGTTTGTACCTGCAGCCATGTTCCTGTTTTGTCCTATTGTGATCATACTGTAGGACGGTCAGTGAGATATTACTTAGACCCTCAAACATTTGTTTTGAGGAGGTTGGGTGGGAATTTCACAGGACTTTCACATGGGAGCTTGAAAGATCAGTGTTAATTCACATGGGAGCCTGAAGGACCACTGTTATTCTTAAGGAAGTACAGATTTTTAGGGCAAACCGTTTTACAAACTCTAAGCATCTCTACTTAGTGCCTAAACCTAACCCTGAGGTTTTTGGGCCAAACACTAACCAAGCCACTGGTTTTGCACAGTTTAAATACGGAATTTTGAAGTGTTGGTTGTTCTTTAATGTATGGTAAATTAAGTCATTGCTGTTTCTATTACAAGTTTAAATAATAAAAACAATAGAAAACACGACAAAGATGAAATTCACATCTTCTCCCGAACACTAACAGTCTAACAAACTCTCTGAAATGAATGATGGCAGCTGAGATGCTGTCATTATATCAGATCTGGTACAGAATGACATAACAGCTGCAGCTGAGAGTTCCACAAAAAAATGGATTCTTAAAACTGAGAAATGTAAAAGCATTTAAGTAGATCGAACTTGTGCTGCCAAGTTCTGTTAACTTGACTGTTAATGTTACATTTTCAAAGTTGTAAGCAGACATTTAGCTCATTTTGTCTTTATTCATAGCTTCAGCCTACGTTGAATACACTCACATTTTAGAGCAGTGGGGAAACTTATGTTTGTGTTAAACCAGCTTGAAATGATCGTCTCATCTGTGAATACTTGTATACACAAATACAATGTGAACCATATGCTGCAACCTTCAGTGTTACCAGATATAAACTTATCTGAATACGGGTGAATTGAGAGTGAAGTCCTCTCAGTCTTCTCCATTAGCATCAAAATACCAGTTGAGGGAATATTTTCGGGAAGAATACTTCAACCCTCCAGTAATAAGCTTCTACAGACTTGGTGTGGAGAAACACACTTTTTGTTATCCTTGTGTGCATCGTGTGAATAAAAACACCAGGAAATTGAGTGTGGGTAGAGGATCATTAAGAATTAAAAATAGCACTGGTTATTGAATATGGAAAACCTGAGGAGAACAAGAGCAGTCCAGCAGGTAGCAATATATGTTAAATAGACCAAAAAGAATAAATTATACTTTTTTTTTCTTTGCGATATACTTTAGTTTTACCTACTTGTGATTGAAAAATTTACAACCCCAATTCAAAAAAGTTTGGACGGTGTGTAAATCGTAAATAAAAACAGAATGCAATGATTTGGAAATCTCATCAACCAATATTTTATTCACAATAGAACATAAACAACATATCAGATGTTGAAACTGAGATGTTTTATCATTTCATCAAAACTAGCTCATTTTGAAGTGGATAGTAGAAATCATATCATTGAGTAGCATCCCCTCTTCTTCTAACAACTGTCTGTAAACGTCTGGGAAGTTAGGAGACCAGTTGCTGGAGTTTAGGAGAAGAATGTTGTCCCATTCTTGTCTGATGCAGGATTCTAGTTGCTCAACAATCCTGGGCCTTTTGTTTCCATGTGCCAAAAGCTTTCTATTGTTTAAAGGTCTGGACTGCAGGCAGGCCAGTTTAGCACCCAGACTCTTCTCCTGTGAAGCCATGCTATTGCAATGGATGCAGTCTGTGGCTTAGCATTGTCTTGCTGAAATATGCAAGGCCCTGAAAGAGACATCTGTAAGGCAGCATATGTTGCTCTAAAACCTATGTACTTCTTAGCATTGATGGTGCCTTTCCAGATGTGTGAGCTGCCCACGGCTTAGGCAAAAATAAGATGAATGCTTTTTAACTTTCCACTGATAAAAAGCTGGGTGGTCCCTCTCTTCTTTACTCCCTATCTTCTTAATGAGAATGTCTGTTGTCGTCTGAGGGATCAAAAATCATGCACATGCAGTTTTAACCTTAGACCTTGTCCCTTGAACACAGAGATTCCTCCTGATTCTCTGAATCCTTTGATATTATGTACTGTAAATGGTGGGATCTTCAAAGTCAATTTCATGTTGAGGAACATTTTTCTGAAATTGTTTCACAATTTCAAAAAAGTTTCTCATTGTTCTTCATTTTTCTGAGAAACATTTTTGTACACACATAGCTGTATACCCTCCTGACCTGTGATGATCTAATTAAGCTAATTAGTCTTTAAATACTCTGTGTTGCTGCCAACACATTCACAATGACCTAATGTTTTTTATAAAATGGTAAAATGTCTCAGTTTCAATATTTGATATGTTTATATTCTATTGTGAATAAAATATGGGTTGAGGAGATTTCCAAATCATTGCATTCTGTTTTTATTTACGTTTTACACATGATCCCAACTTTTTTGAATTGGGGTTGTATGCAAATGAAACAGTATAAGGAAGTTAGATTTTATCTTTGGTTGTACCACACCATCAGTTAGAATTATACATTGTGTTTTTTCAAAATAAGACAAAATGGGAATTCTGTTACTTTCACTACAAAAATAAATAAATAAATAAATATATTTATATATAAGAAATAAATATGGTAAATGGTCTGAACTTATATAGCGCTTTTCTACCTATTGGCACTCAAAGCGCTTTACACTGCTTCTTATTCACCCATTCACACTCACAATCACACACACACTCATACACCGATGGGGGAGCTGCTATGCAGCTGGCCAACACTTATCGGGAGCAACTAAGTTGGGGTTCAGTGTCTTGCTCAAGGACACTTTGACATGTGATCAGAGGAGCCGGGGATTGAACCAACAACTGTGAGATTGGTGGACAACCGCTCTATCTGCCTGCGCCACAGTCGCATATATGTAATATATATAAACATATTTAGATTTTGTGCATCATGTGTTTCTTTAAATGTCTATAAATTTGTATTTCCTGTAAGATAAGAATAATTAGGAACCACAGAATATGTTTTGAATTATATGCTGATGACACACAGCTGTATGTCTTCCTGTCCTCTGCTGATCTACATTGAGTCCCATGAGCATGTTAGTTAGCTGTTTTGATGATATCAAGAGCTGGATGTGAAAAAATTCTTACAGCTCAGTGACAAGGAGACAGTCAGACAATAAATTCACATTTCGATTCACTGTATCATTGAGCAGACCCTTGGAGCCACTATTGGTCGTAACATTGAAAAAAGTCATGCCATAACTAGAATAGCTTTCTATCACTTCAAGAATAAATCCAAAGTTAGAGGATTTGTATTTCGAGCCGACAAACTGGTCCATGTATTTATCGCTAGTAGACTACTAATTACTCTAATCTTTTTGCTGGACTACCAAATATATCATCTCAAGGCTGCAATTTATTCAATCACGCAGCAAAGCACTTATGCAAACATGTAAAAAACATAACTTTAAGTCTGAGAATTCAAGAATCAACTTGAAAATTCTACTTTTGGTCCCTGACATTGACTTTCTCACAGACAAACTGTATTACTGCATGAAAGTAGTGAATGCACTTGCTTTCAAAGACCTCTGCAAACAGGGCCCTCTTCCATACACTGACTTCTAATGCCATCATCTCTATTCTGCCTCCTCCAAAATCCTAAGACCAAGCACTAAAACTGAGGTGACAGAACATTTGCCAGTGCTGCTTGTGCTCTCTGGAAGTCAGGAATAAACTTAACACTTTCTTTCAAATATACAACTGTGAATACAGGGGACATGTACAGGTTATGAGTTGTTTACCACGATGCATTTGATATCCTAAATTGTCAAGATCATGAACAAATAAAAACAAAATGATAAACAATTCAATTAAAACAATTTATTTGCAGTATGGTCACCCCTCTTGGCCATTAATACTTGCTGGGTGGTTTACTTGCACTCTGTAAAAGTGTGGTTCTTCTTTGCTTGTTGGATGTTCAACCCAAACAATGGGATTATTCCTGCATATTTAATATGCAAACATGGAGTAGTAGTGTACCACACAGCAACAAATATTTATTTTATGTTTAACATGAGTGTGTTGCAGTTTTCCCTACAAACTGAAACCCTAAAGACAAAACATTTGCAGTCCTGCAGAGCATGGCGTCATTCTAGGCTTTCCTAACTAGACAGCTGGCCTGTGAAGTACCGCTCGCATTGAAACTTTTCAACACTGCTGCAGCTTTGCTTTCACCAACTGTAAATAAACACCCACAGTCTCATGAGGTTTTTGTGTACATGTGCGTGTGTGTGTGTCTGTGTATGTTTGTGTATATGTGTGGGTATGTATACACAGACTTGTACACAGAAGCAGGATTACCACCCTCAGACTGGGACCACCCTGACTTTAACACTTAATCCAGGAGGAAGAGGAGCTACATCACAAGCTAACTTTGGGCCACCACCCCCACTGTACACACACACACACACACACACACACACACAAAAGGTAGAAATTGTGTTGCAATGGAGTTTGGAGTCCTGAACATACACACACTTAATTTGAGCACTTAAACTAAAACAAACCAGTTGAGATTTATACTGCACAGCTGCTCTTGTACAAATCCACCATGTTTGCTGAAAGTGTTATTATCAGATTGACTGTGAATGCATCATAGCTGTGTTTGTATGCATGAGTGTTGTTACAGTGTCACTTTGTGTCTACTGTAAAATACATTAGTGTCAGAACAAATATCACTGTCTTTGTGTGTTTGCTTGAACCAATGTCCCATAATTCTCATATTAGACTGCTTTGATAACCCTAAAGTTCAGGGCCAACATTAGGAAGGACACTGGATAATATTAGTTACCAATGTTGTTTCAGCTACATTCAAACAGTCTGTGATGCAACAACAAATTAGTTTATCAGGAATTACAGAAGTGGAAAAGATATATGAGACATAGAGTATCATGTATACAGGCTGTGAAAAAATAGATGTGTACCTAAACAGGACTGAAATGGGCCTAAGCCCGAACCTCTGTGGTCAGCACCACATAGATTCCAGGAACCTTTCCGGTGGGGAAAAAGGAGCAGTTGGATACACTCAAAACTAGCTGTGAAAACAAACCCCTGGGAAGTGGCTGGACTCCTGTCTTGTCCTTTTCTTGTCTTTTCGTCTATCATTTTCCACAGTAGAACAGGGTCAGAGCGATTGGACGGATGTGAAAAGACTCACAAGCTGTGCACAGCTGTGTTTGAGTTCTTTCCAGAGAACAACAGAGTCGCCATTTTTGATGCCGCAAGGTGATGATAGGAAGCTTGTGACTGCTCTTTGTGGTAATGCACATAATAGCGGATCAGAGTACATATCTGGCCTCGGGAATCTTTAGGTAGGGTCCTGAAAAAGATACCACCTAACATGTTCACTTCTATAAAGGTTCTCTTTCTGTAAACAGATCTGTTTATTGCAACAACGTAATAAAATCTGGTGAAAGCACACTGTTTATCCTAATTAGTGAACCTTACTTACGGCATGCAAACCAATTGCTTTTAAAAATCTTAAAAGTCAACATGAAATTGTAATGTGTACTAACAAATGCGTAGTTTTTTAATGCAATGCAACAATGTCATCTCAAGGCACTTTACATAATTAAGTCAAGACTATAAAGATATATAGATAAAACCCAACATATTCCCCTTGAACAAGCCCTAGACAACAGGGGAGAGGAAAAACTCCCTTTAACGGAAGAAACCTCCAGCAGAACCAGGCTCAGAGTGAACGGCCATCTGCCTTGAAAACACTGGAAAACACACAGCTCCAATGCCTGGGTCACCTGCTGAAAGGGACAGAGAAAGAACACACAAAGTTAATGTTACACAGTGGTGACAAATGTGGGGTGATAGCAAAGGAGAGAGGAAATAAATGAGGAAAGGAGCTCAGTGCATTGTGGGGTAGGTCCCCAAGCAGTCTAAGCTTATAGCAGCATAACTATAACTAAGTATAAGCTTTATCAAAGAGAAAGGTTTTAAGCCTAGACTTAAAAGTAGAGAGGGTGTCTGCTTTCCGAATCAAAACTAGGAGCTGGTTCTACAGGAGAGGAGCTTGATAGGTAAAGGCTCTGCCTCCCATTCTAACTTTGGAAATTCTGGGAACCACAAGTAGGCCTGCATTCTGAGATTGAAGTGGTCTACTGGGATGATATGGCGCTATGAGGCCTTTTAGATATGATGGAGCTTGACTGCATTATACTGTATGTAAGAAACTGGGTTTTAAATTCTATTCTGGATTTAATGGGAAGCCAATAGACAGAAGCTAGTGAAGGCAAAACGTGATCTCTCTTGCTGAAGCATTTTGGATTATTTGTAGACTTTTAGGGAGTTACTGGGGCATCCCGAAAGTAGGGATATAAAATAGTCCAACCTAGAAGTAACAAATACATGGACTAATTTTTCGGCAACACTTTGAGACAGGATGCACTTAATTTTGGCAATGTTCTGTAGATGGAAGAAGGCTGTTCTAGAGATTTGTTTTATATGTAAGTAAATGGACAAATCCTGGTCAAAAATAACTCAGAGGTTCCTTGAAGTAGTACTGGGAGCTAGAGTTATTCCACCAAGAGTAAAAAATATGGTTGGACAGCCTATTTCTGAGATTTCTTTTGGTCAAAAATTTGTGAAGCTAAATAACATCATTCTCAGGGTGGTGTCCCACAAGGGACTGTTCTTATTACTTTTAAAATTTCCCTTTTTACCTTTAAAGTCATTCATTTTCATCTTCCGCATTGGGCCTTTCTTCAACACGCTCTGCAAGCTTGACTACAATCGTCTCTATATTCTCTGTAATTTCTAACAAAATTTTTTTACTACAGTAACTAGCCTTTGTTAGTTAATCTTTATTCCTTTTAAGTAGTTTGTCTAATTTATGTTTTGTGCTCTTCTTATACTGTATATTGTTAGTTACTTTTTGTTGCAATTTGCGTACAATGACCTTGCATCTTTAAATATAATGTATTACTATTATAGTGTGCAAAGACAGGAAAAATTATTTTGCAAACATAAAAACATTAATGCATTAAAGCATTAATGCATTAGTAGATGTATTATGACACTGGAGAAGGTGGGCCAGGGGTTTGACTCTTACCAAGTCATCCGGTTCAGTGGAGCTTTCAAATGCATGCTTTCCCCCAGGGGTGGATCTACATGGGTGCAGGAGCAGGCTGTGCCCCCAAGCTGGTCCCCCACCCCTAACCAGCCAGATCTCAACTGTTCAGTTCATAATGCTCAATTGTACATTATTTTACATGTGTACATAAGTGCACAAAGGATGCACAGATTTCAGTATGAGTATTATAATCCCATCTGTCTGATGGAAGAGCCACAGGGACAGAAACAATAAGTAGAATTTGTACCACTGTGCCTTATGTTGAGGTCTGGAATTAATTAGACAGAGTGGGGTCTTCATGGTGTGACACTGCTAACTGGCCTTTTACAGCTCATTACATGATGTCCAATCAGTGCACAGCAAGCGTGACTGCTGTTTATTTTTACAGTGCAGGCAGTGTGGACCAAAACTTTAACATTGGAACACTCCAGCACATTGTACTGCTGTGCTGCTGAGGGTTTCAATCAACACACTTATAGCAACAGACATACAATTGTAGGGGACACACACACACACACACAAATTCATAAGCATACATGTTAGAAAGTTGTGGTTTTTTTGTGTTCTGAAGTGACTGTTTTTACTGCTGTAACAATATTTGGGCTCAAAGTAATAAAAAAAAAAATACTAAAAACAAGTACTTTTTAAAGTACTTTTCAAATATTATTATAATCTTTCAGATATCTTAATTTTGGGAAACAAATAACACTTATTAAATATAAAAGGGTTGAATATTCATTACAAAATGAGTAACAAGCAGCTTCAGATAAAAATAATACACATATGTACACTTGTTGACAAATTAAGAAAACATATGTTGCACAAATCAAGTTCACAAAAAGAGACATCAAAAATAAATTTATTACAGGATCAGCACGTCCATTCAAATGTAAGCATTACACAATAAAATAACTAACATCTCTGTTTGACATGTTCAGAAGTAACTGTACAGATGACACAGTAGCCATTATGTTTCCTCCAAGGTTTATCAATCAGCTTTATAGTAGGAATAATTCTGCACATCGGTATTAATCACGTGTCCCACAAGAGTCATGGGCTCTTGTTAGTTAATATCATACAGGCAAGACTTACAAGTTCACTCTTGATTTCTAGATCTGTATCTTTACTGTCAGTTCCTAGCCAGGTGATTAGCATTAAGCACTTTTATGCTCGTTTGAACAGAATGTTGAAAATTCCAACAGTAACAAACATAGAACTAGGCCTGATCCAAGGCCAAAGGAAGCTAACATACTGTATTATTATTATTAGTTATGCAGCACAGTTAAAGAAATGTCAGTAACAGCAATGGTGGCAGAATAAGCGAACATGCAGGATATTATGTTGTTACACAAGTACTAATGTTCCATAGTGGTAGTAAAATTAATAGTGCCACTAGCACTATTGTGCCATCGGCACTTCACAGCTGGGGAGGGAGGGGAATGTTAGGGGTTCAGTGTCTAGCCCAGAGAAACTTCGACATATAGATAGGACAAGGGATCGAACCACTGACCCTGTGGACGGTGGACGACTGCCTTGCAAACTGAGTTACAGCCATCCCTATATTTATGTCAGACAGTTATAAAATAGAGAGAGAGAGAGAGAGAGAGAGAGAGAGAGCGAGAGAGAGAGACCACGTATGTAACATTACTCAGAGGAGATATTATTGTAGTAGAAATGGATCATAATGAGCAAGTATCATATACCTGTAAATAACTCCAATCCACCGGGCTGTGAAAGGGTATAACATGGTCAGATCAACTACAGGGACCCAAGGATGTTTAACACTAACACTATGTTTCAAAGGTTTAGATATGGACAGGACAGGGAGCCTTGAGAGCCTGGTAGAACAACGTAAAGTTTGTATGGCTTGTCATGATGTGTCTGAATATACTGCATGCAGCTAAAGACATGTCACTACACTGAGCAGGAAGGATGTACATTTACATTGGGGAATGTTGCATCAACTGACATATTATATGTATAGGCGAACATCCACAGTTAGACATTTATGTTCTTCAAGGTCACAATGCACTATTATCGAACATCTATTGTTAAAGACCCATAAATCACAAATGTCAACCAGTTCTTAAACAGGGAATTATGTACAGTATTTACAAAATTAGTTCTTTGGATTTGATCCAACCTCCCACAAAGAGCACAATCCTGGCATTCAAATAGACACAACCAAATAACATTTAAAAAGCACATATGGATATATTCTTAAAACAGCTTTAGAGGGATTTTTGGATTCAGGAGTCTGTCACTGATGAGAACTTTGAATGAAAAAACAATGCTACCCCACAGTGGTAAGATAAAGTAATACAGTTAAGGAATGTTACCAACACACCTTTGATATTTGCTTGATATTGTTTCCACATTTTAGATAGATATACACGCAGACACACATGCAGCAGAAAAAGAAAAAAGTGTGTACATGCAGCCAGTCTGTCATTCAGGCAGCAAGTTTACTATTCCTGTTGAAAGTAAAGCTCAACTAAATAAAAATGAAGTACAAGCAACATAATACATTTAAGAATAAATGCAGGGAATAATTGAATTGAGTGATTTCTGCAGCCTCTGCATTAGAGTTTAATTGGGCAATCAAACATGGCATCAGGGGATAGAAAACGGCATTTAACCTTAATGAAAGGTGGGTTGCATGGACAAGGATTCTCAAATGCTGTACAATTGTGCTAGAGGGTAAGTGGCAAATTGAGATTGAATGCAAAAGCCCTTGTTTTATGCACTAATCAAGGCTAAGTTCCTATTGCTTTAGCTTCATATTTTTTGTCTGTAAGCAAAAAAGAAAATAGGAAAATTTTTAAAACAACTATGTCTAAGAAAATATTATTTAAATTGCAGCAATAAAGTTATATGCTGCACTATGTCAATGCTGCACTGATGAGCATTAGAACTTTCAGTAATTAAGTTCACTGCAGAGAGGGCAAAAAAAAAAATAAAATGCTATGATCCATGTGTTATTATACCCAAGTCTGGTTTGAACCGTATATAGACATGTATAATCTAACAATACTTAAAGCGTGTCAACAGATCTTCTTAGATATGTTGCACTAACATGAAAACAAAATCAAAGTACACACCAAGGAAACACTTAAACCATATATATGATGCGGTTTGATTGATTACCACATCATGTCTATAAGATCCAAAGTGTCAGATACCATATCAAGATGGTTTAGAGTTTATACTTAATGGTTTCGCTTTTGCTTCTAGTTTTTGTAAAGCAGGTCAAATAGGAACACACACACACACACACACACACACACACACACACACACGTTACATTAAAGTATGCACCAGATTTATGCAACAGATACTGATGCGTTATTGCTGATACAGGACAGGGTGCAGAGGAGCACTACCAAGTTGGATAAACAGGGTTTGCTACAACTATGGCACCATTCAGTGCAGAGAATTATGCTGTTTCTCAGCAGTACACCACACAAATGCAACAGCAGACAGTTGATAACTATTACAAGGTAAAAAGAAATTCGTGATGTTTGGGTACTCTCGTCTGCCGTCCTCAAAGTCACTCTGGTGCCATTTTCTCTATGTGGTCAGTCAGCAACTTGTACTGTTCTGCAAAAGAGTCAAAAAAACCAAATTTTTTTCCCAAGCTTCACTCAGGATATTTAAAGTAACATCATGCCTGCAAGGTTATGTCCACTCTGTTTTCAAACCTTTTTACAGTTGATGTTAGAAAGACTACATTGGTTAATTATGAGAGTGAACAAAACTGTAAAGCTCCACGACAGATAGCTTAAAAATCAGCTGAAACTCATTACAAAGCTCCATAAAGCTAAAAGAAACTGCAAATGCAGATGGTAATTCTCTGAAAATCCATCACTTTGCACTGCTTTTTCACTGCGGATGAAAGATACTGCACAAATATCATTTATACAAGGGGGAGGTCTAATTAGAATGTGTTAGCTGTGCATTTACACCTGCATTAAGAACCTTTTATCCGAGTTCCAGACCATATGCTAATACCACGTGTGTTTTCACCAACATTAGAGTCTTTCCATCTCTGGTCATTTTGACACTTTTTGG